>NC_140068.1:150591170-150948391 GCF_964194135.1 Talpa europaea
TATGGAAGGGACTAACTAGACTAAAAAGAAAGGGAGAAAGGCAAGAGAAGGGCCAGTAAATGGCACTTGCCATTGTTAGTACCCTGCCACCTCAGACTCACCCAAGGCCCCATGCACCCTAGGGCATTTGGGACCTCAACCTCTTAATGGGCTGCCAGCTTGCTTCCACTGCCTGCAACCAGGACACCTCAGCTGCAAGAAGCTGTCCCCAGGGCCTTGCCTTCATTGCCATCACACAGGGCACGAAAAAAAGGGACTGTCCCACTCTCCAGAGAGGGAGAGGCCAGCCCTAACCACGGGCCAGGATGGGAGGACAGACTTGACCGTCAGCTGCCTCTGACTATGAAGAACCGGGTGCAGGAGAAGATCTCTGAAGAAGCCCAGAGGTGAGAGAGACTCCCCTGTTTACTGTTTATATGGACAAGCCTCGGGTGACCCTAAAAGTGGCAGACGTAAAAATCACCTTTTTGGTAAATAAGGGCCACTTACTCTGCCTTACTCCAATTCTTTGGACTGACCTACTGGTCAATTGTCCCCCTCACTAGTACAATTGGCCAGCCTGAGCCAGGATACTTTACAACACTGCTACCTTGCTAGCTACAAGGCTACTTGTTTATACATTTTTAGTTTTGTTTTCCTAACTATTAAGATGGAGAAAATTGTAACTAAATTCCAAACTAGCAGCCTCCACAGCCACTATTGGCTCTCCTAGCTGCTGCTACTAAACATAAAAATGGCACTAAAGCCCTAGTTCTCACTAATTCTGTCATTTTGGCTACAACACCTCCAGGTGTTTGGGGCACTAACCCAACATTACTCCTTAAAATCCCTAGTCTTAGTAGTAATATAAAATCGCAGAACCCTAGACCTGCCGATGGCTAAAGTTAAAGGAGTTTGTGCCCTCTTAAATAAAACATGTTGCTTTTAAATAAATACTTCTCATGAGGTAAAACAAAATTTAAAAATACTGAAAAAAATATATTGTGGATAATCTCAAAAAAACAGGCAGGGCAAGGGCTTAGCTGGACACAAGCAATCTTTGATTCTATAAAAGGATAACTTCTGTCCTGGCTACTGCCTTTTCTCGTTCCCTTACTAATTCTCTTTATTGTTCTTTTGTTTGGGCCCTGCATCCTTAATACTCTCCTCAGAATCATCTCCACTCGCCTGGAGGCCATCAAGCTCCAAATGGTCCTGCAAATGAAACCCAAAATGACGTCTCCACGGTCCATCTTCCCGGGTCCCTTAAACCGTCATCCTACTGTGGAACCCTAACTGTCTCCCCACGTCGCCCACTCTCAGCAGGAAGCAGTCATTGATCAGACCTACGTCCCTTTTCCCTAACTGCAGTTAGGGCTCCATTTGTAAAAGGGGGGAATGAGACAGGGCAAGCTAGGGTTATTAGGCAGTTTTAGGGACAGTGCAGGAGGGGACCTCTGAAGAATTTAGGGAGGCTTCAGAGATAAGGACAACCAAGGAAATGTAACCAATTCCATTAGGAAAAACAAACATGCCAGGACCAAGGACAACATTGTTAATGCTGGTCCTGGTTTCCTTCAGGTGGTAAAGGGAGGCGGAGATTGGAGAAATGGAGAGTGGTTTAATTTATGGACACATTAGAAGGGCAACTGTTTAACTTCAATGCAGGGATGCCCATCCAGAGGACTGGGCCATAAATTTAAAGATGCAACAAATGGAAAAAGAAAAAGCTGTTAGATAAGAAATGTAAAGATCCCCACTCAGTAACAAATTAAGTGAGACAACCGAGAACTAACCAATCACAGAGAGACTGGTAAAGCTTTAGAATAATGAGGGAAAAAGGTATATATTCCCTGAAACACAATTCCACTTTGGCTTCCTTGCCCCTCCCAGGCCTGGTTCCCTGGCCTGGGAGTCCCACTTTATTTCTGCTCTTTTTCTCCTCAATAAACTTTTTCTTCTAAACAAACCTGCCTCTTCTCGCTTGCTTGCCTGAGCGTCTGCGAAGTTCCTGCTGCGGCTTCGTGAGACACCAACCCGTGGGGGTCTAGTGGCTGGGGCTCAGCACTGCCCCTGCAGCCTGGAATCCGTTCCTGGCTGGGAGACTAGACCTGACAATTCCGGTATCATTGGGGAAACAGGGGAAGAAGTGGTTTAAAGTGAAAAGAACAAATATCTTAAAATACTTTTAGGATTTGAATAAATCAACAAGCATTTCTAGGTTAAAAAGTTCTCAGATTGTACTTTTTCTTCACCAATATAAAAATTGATTAGTGAGGGCCTCCCCGGTGGTGCAGCGGTTGAGCGCTGGGTTGCGAAGCTGCCCGCGGCCTCTGCGGCCCCGGTTCGATCCCCGGCTGCTCCCCGGCCACCAGGGAGGGTCCCACATGGCGTGCAGACCTCTCCTGCCACCCGCTGCTCCCCTCAGCAGTGTACTTCGGTCCTTCTGCCTGCTCTGCTCCCCGCTCTGTTCTGGTGAATTCTCTCACCCTCCCGCGCTTCTGACTGTACCCAGTGCATGTATAAACAAAACAAACAAACAAACCAGCAAACAAATAAATAAAGCATGCCTCTATAAAAAAAAAATTGATTAGTGAGTAAATTATGTGGATAAATTAAAATCAAACCTGTCTGTTGCCTGAAATAGCCAGAAAACAAAATGAAGGTAAAGTATTTGAGTTTAAATCTCTTCTATTGCTACTTCCAGAGCAGTATGATTCTCCTATCCTTTAAAATCGAGACAGAATATCTTATGCAGGGTTGCAGCCAAGCAGCTACTGCAAAGTATTGCAGCCTGAAACAGAGTTAGTCTTTCATTTCTTCCATTGAACCTCTAAGGTTGATGATGTTATTATTCCATAAGGTGGTCCAACTGTTTCCTTTCTTAGTCATACCTTCTGTGACTTATCAGATGATTAGACCATCATTTTTATTTCCTAAAATATCTCTCAAAGAGATAGTTTTAAGCATAAGAGAATTTGATATTGGGTTGTTTTTCTATCTTCATAGTCGATCTTAAGTTTGCTTGCAGAAATCCTTATAAAGTGCTAGTCAAAATTGCAAAGATTCACTTAGTCAAAACTAATAATATTACCTGTAAATCCCCAGATGAACTGCATATTTCAGCATAATGTGCAGCAAATGAGAGGAGTGTTTGTCACTCAAACCCCAACTGCTCGGGAAGCCCACATTCCTTTCAGGAGATCTGTGTGCGTCATGTGACTATCTGATCTATAAACCAAGCAAGCACAATATCCATCATTATTTTAAATACTAACAAAGCATATCTTTCTACAAATTATAAATATGGACAAGAGTTCCAGTTCAAATAATTGTAGAGTAGCTTATATTGGACTGATAATAATTATAAACTGTGAACGAAATATATAAAAGCAGCTCTTTGAAGTTGGTTGAAAGTAACCCCCAGTGGACAAAAATAGAAGGATATTCTATCCTTGATGAAAAGTAAGATTCAAATTTATGTATCTCTTACCCTGAGGGGACTGCCAGTTGTTCCTGTGAAATTCTGGTGTCGCTAGAACTGAAATTGGAAAGTATTTCTTCTTTCTCTATTTTCTAAAACTGTGCAGTATTGGCATTATGGTTTTCTTTAACATTGATATAATTCAACAGTTAAATCATCTAGGCCTGGAGTTTTCTTTGTGAGCAGGTTTTTGACAATGAATCCAATATCTTTAATAGATAAAGAGGAATCCAGATTTTCTATTTTCATTTTGGTTTTAGAAAGTTGCATTTATTAAGGATTTTTAAAATCCATGTTGTCAAATACTGGTATTTATAATATTCTGTTATTCTTTTATTAGTTGTATAATCTGCAGCACCATCTCTTCTTTTTTCCTATATATGCAATTTGGAGTTCTAACCAAGGCAATAAGTTGAGTAAAAGTAATGAAGGTGTTTTGATGGAGAAGAGTAGAAAACAGAGTATATATTGACACAGGAAACTTGACAGGAATGGATATATTCATTATCTTGATTGGGACAATGATTTTATGGATCTAGACATATGTCACAACATCAAACTGCATATAGAAAACACATCCTCTTCCAGGAGGAGTTTATCTTGAGGCTGTAAGGAAAAAAAGCATATACAATTTTGAAATAAGGAAGCTGTAAGGGAAAAAATATATACAATTTTGAAATAAAGAAGTCTTTGCTTATAGATAACATGATGGTTTCATGTAGCAAATTAGTACATTTAATGTCTAGAATAAGTGAATTTAGCAAGCTACAGTATTCTTGATCAACATGCACAAAATAGTTACATTTCTATAAGCTAATAATAAAGAATAGGTGTATGAAATAATTTTAAATCTTTTTAAATAAAAATTAAAAAACTACAAAGTACTAAAAACTGAATGAGAGACATACAAAGCACACAAGACTGAGTACTATAAACCATTCCTGAGGGAAAATAAGAACAGAACAATTGGGGGGTATACCATGTTCATGTATAAGATAATTCACTAGTCTTAGTATGTAATTGTCCTCATTTCATCTGTAGATTCAATACATTCTTGATCACAATACCAACAGGCATTTTGTAGAAAAGGACCTAAAACAGTCAACACAATCTTGGAAGAAAGCAGGAAAGAGAGAAAGCACCAAGTTGGAAGGCCTCCAACACATGATATAAAGACTTACTAAAATTTTAGTAAGAAGACAGTGTGATATTGGTGTAAGTATATACAAAGAAATGGAATATATACAGAGAAATGGAATACAATATACAGAGAAATGGAATACAATAGAATCTAGTCATAAACCTATGCATAGTCAATTGTATCAAGATAATTCAATAAGGAAAATAAAGTTTTTATTAACAAAATAGTTCTTGAACAAGTGAAAAATACATGAGGAAAATCAACTTCAACCCCTACCTTAAACCTCATAAAAATGAATTTGAAGTAGATCATGGACCTATACTTACAAGCTAAAACTATAAATACACCTTCTAGAATGTAGAAAAAAATAGGAGAGTACCTATATGACCTTGAGGTTGGCAAATATTTCTTAGAAATGACATAAACACAATAACAAAACACAATGAAAACAAAAAAAAAAATTGACTTCATCAAAATTTTTCAGTTGTTGTTAAGAAAATGAATCTGTAACTCACTAACTCAGAAAAGATATCCCCAACACATATAGGTGGCAAATATAGATATCCAGAATACACAAATTCAAAGCAAGGTTGAGTTGTCATACCAACAGGGTATGTGTGAGTCAACTAAGTTTGTGTGGATATGGTGCCCTAGACAGTCTTATGGGTATCCTGAAGGTAACCTCAGGGCCAGAGGGATGTGTCTAGGCAAGAGTTTTCTTTTCCTAGACATCTCAGAACATGATTCGATAACTCTCTAGTTTCATTTATTCACCAAAATATGGTTACTAAAATCTTACCAGAGAACTTTTCTAAGCCAACTTGTAACACTATTATTTCTGTGCAATACTCAGTTTAGCTAAATCCTTTGAGTTTTGCAACTACACAAAACCCTGGAGGATTTGGGAAGCTGCTCCCAGTGATTTCTGAAAATCCTGCATGTGGGTGGATAAGCAGGGCTGTAGTTATTTTAATTCAATAAAGGATAAATATAGAAACTTATCAAAGAGTCTAAGAATCTCAAAAGGAAACATTTATACAGTTTCTTTTCTCAGGGAGTCATGCTTCAGAGAATTGGTTGGTGAATTCAGTCAGAAGGTTTATATGATGTTTGAATTTCTGTCCTCAAGTCTACAGTTTTCTGAGGATGAAATTAGAATGCAAGAATGAACCAAGAGGATTATTGTAATGCTATAAATGAACATTTTAGCTAATCAAGCATTGTGTATTGGTGAGAAGAATTTAAATTTTTAGATCACAATCAAAGTATCAGAAAACTGTTACCTCTCAGATTAACACCAGAAGAATTCCATTTCCTCTGGATTGTTAGAGCAACACTTATTTATTGTAGAGATTTTTGAAAGACCAAAAAAGCAGAAGAAAAAAGTTATTTACTCCACATTCAGTTTTTCTTATATCATCAGAGTTTAGATCATTTCATATGTTGTTCATGTTCTCCTAATATTTTACTGTAAGCGTTTCTCTCTACTTAAAATTCTCTGCAAACTATTTTGCCTTGACTATTGTGCCAATGGTGGGTATTCAAGTTTTTTTTTCTAGTTTTTCTTTCTTTATGCAATGATGAATAATGCTGTAATGATATCTCTGTGCATTGAGCTTTAAAAAATCTACTTTAGTCTATATCCTTCAAATTCTACCTTGAATTCCATGTTACTGTGTCAATAGATATGAAAAAAAAATTCAGGATTTTTTTTTTTTTATTTTTTTTTTTTTATAAATTTTATTGTTATATTCCCCATACAATTGCAGCCCCCCATTCTGACCCGAATCCCTCCCCTCCCGCCCCCGCCCCCCTAAAAGTGTCTCTGGTTCATAGTTTTTTGTTGATTTTGATTTTCACTTTCTTATAGTTATTCATTTTCCTGGTCCATTATTTAAGTTTTCTAGATTCCTGCTATGAGTGAGACCATCCGGTATTTTTCTTTTTCTTTTTGGCTTATTTCGCTGAGCATGATCCCTTCCAGCGCCATCCATGTTGCAGCAAATTGCATGTGTTTATCTTTTTTGAATGCTGAGTAATATTCCATGGTATATATGTACCACATCTTCTTGATCCAGTCATCTATTTTTGGGCATTTGGGTTGTTTCCAAAGCTTAGCTATTGTAAACAGTGCTGCTATAAACATAGGGGTGCAGGTGTTCTTTGGAATTGATGTTTCTGTGTCCTTTGGGTACATACCTAGGAGTGGAATTGCTGGGTCATATGGAAGCTCTATGTTTAGTAGGTCCAGAAATCTCCACACAGCTTTCCACAGTGGTTGGACCAGTTTGCACTCCCACCAACAGTGCAGAAGAGTTCCTTTTTCTCCACACCCTCGCCAACATTTGTTGTTGCTAGTTTTTTTAATATGTGCCATTCTCACTGGTGTAAGATGGTATCTCATGGTAGTTTTGATTTGCATTTCCCTGATGACAAGTGATGTTGAACATTTTTTCATATGCCTGTTGGCCATTTGCATTTCCTCTTCAGAGAACTTTCTTTTAAGCTCTTCTGCCCATTTTTTGACTGGATTATTTTCTTTGTTGTTGTTGAGTCTCATCAGCTCTTTGCAGATTTTTGTGATCAGTCCTTTATCATTAGTGTTGGGTGCAAAAATGTTCTCCCAGTTGGTGGGGTTTCTCTTTGTTTTTGTTATTGTCTCTTTTGCTGTGCAAAAGCTCTTTAATTTGATATAGTCCCAGCTGTTTATCTTTGCCTTCACTATCACTGCTTTGGGTGATGTGTCTGTAAAGATGTCTTTGATGTGCAAATCACGTAGTGTTTTGCCTATATTTCCTTCTATATATTTTATGGTTTCAGGTCTTATGTCTAGTTCTTTAATCCATTTTGAGTTGATTTTTGTGTATGGTGTGAGGTGGTGGTCAAGCTTCATTCTTTTGCATGTAGCGACCCAGTTTTCCCAGCACCATTTATTGAACAAACTTTCTTTGCTCCAATGCATAGTCTTTGCTCCTTTGTCAAAGATTAGTTGACCATAAATCTGTGGGTTTATTTCTGGATTTTCTATTCGATTCCATTGGTCTGTATGTCTGTTCTTGTTCCAATACCATGCAGTTTTGATGATTATGGCTTTGTAGTATAGTTTGAAGTCTGGGAGTGTGATGCCTCCATTCCCTTCTTTTTTTTTCAGGAGAGCTTTGGCTATTCGGGGTTTTTTGTGATTCCATATGAATTTCATCAATAATTGTTCTATTTCTTTGAAGAATGACATTGAAATTTTGATTGGAATAGCATTGAATCTGTATATTGCTTTTGGAAGGATGGCCATTTTAATAATGTTTATTCTTCCAATCCATGAGCAGGGGATGTCTCTCCATTTCTTTGTGTCTTCTTCTATTTCTTTTAACAGTGTTTTATAGTTTTCTTTGTATAGGTCCTTTACCTCTTTTGTTAGATTTATTCCCAAATATTTGATTTTTTTTGTTTCAATAACAAAAGGGATGGTCTTTTTGATTTCTTCTTCTTCAGATTTATTGTTTGTGTATAGGAAGGCTACTGACTTTTGTGTGTTGATTTTGTATCCTGCCACTTTACTGAACTGATTGATGAGTTGAATTAGCTTTTCTGTGGAGTTTTTGGGGTTCTCTATGTATAATATCATATCGTCTGCAAATAGTGATAGTTTGACTTCTTCTTTTCCTATTTGGATTCCTTGGATGTCTTTCTCTTGTCTTATTGCCCTGGCTAGGACTTCCAGTATTATATTGAAAAGCAATGGTGAGAGTGGACATCCTTGTCTTGTTCCAGATCTTAATGGAATTGCTTTCAGCTTTTCACCATTGAGAATGATACTGGCTGTTGGCTTGTCATAGATGGCCTTTATGATGTTGAGGTATGTTCCTTGTATCCCAAGAACTTCAAGGGCTTTTATCATGAATGGGTGTTGCACTTTGTCGAAAGCTTTCTCAGCATCTATTGATATTATCATATGGTTTTTATATTTCTTTTTGTTGATGTGTTGGATAACGTTGATTGATTTCGGATGTTAAACCATCCTTGTGCCCCTGGAATGAATCCAACTTGGTCGTGGTGAATTATCTTATGGATACATTGTTGGATTCTGATAGCTAAAATTTTATTGAGGATTTTTGCATCAGTGTTCATTAGGGAGATTGGCCTGTAGTTTTCCTTTTTTGTGTTGTCCTTGTTCGGTTTTGGTATTAGTGTAATGTTGGCTTCATAGAACGTGTTTGGTATTGTCCCTTCCTTCTCAATTTTTTGGAAGAGTTTGTGAAGGATAGGCACTAATTCGTCTCTGAATGTTTGGTAGAATTCATTTGTAAATCCATCAGGTCCTGGGCTTTTGTTTTTGGGGAGGTTTTTGATTACCATTTCAATTTCGCTAATTGTAATTGGTCTGTTTAGGTGTTCTATTTCTTCTTTATCTAGCTTTGGGTGATTGTAGAGTTGTAGGAATTTGTCCATCTCCTCTAGATTGTTAAACTTGTTTCCATATAACTGTTCATAGTAGTTACTGATTATTCTTTTGATTTCTGCTGTGTCCGTTGTGATTTCTCCTCTTTCATTGATGATCCTGTTTATTTGTGCTTTCTCCCTTTTTTCCTTTGTGAGCCTGGCTAGGGGTTTGTCTATTTTATTGATTTTTTCAAAGAACCAGCTCTTGGTTTCATTGATCTTTTGGATTGTTTTTTTAGTTTCAATTTCATTTATTTCTGCTTTGGTTTTTATTATTTCTTTTCTTCTACTGGTTTTGGGGTTTTTTTGTTGTTCTTTTTCTAGATCTTTGAGCTTCGAGATTAGGTTGTTTCTTTGCATTCTTTCTTGTTTCTTGATGTGAGCTTCTATTGCTATATATTTTCCTCTTATTACTGCTTTTGCTGCATCCCATACATTTAGGATATTGGTGTCCTCCTTGTCGTTCAATTCAAAAAATTTTTTAATTTCTTCTTTGATCTCCTCATTAGTCCAATGGTCTTCCAGTAGTGTGGTTTTTAATCTCCATGAGGTAGGAAAGTTCCTTGCCTTCTTTTTATGGTTTATTTCTAGTTTGATGCCTTCATGGTCAGAAAAGATGGTTGATATGATTTCAATCTTGGTGTATCTGTTGATGTTTGTCTTGTGCCCCAGTATGTGATCGATCCTGGAGAATGATCCGTGTGCGCTTGAGAAAAATGTGTACTCCGTTTTTTTGGGGTTTAGTGTTCTATAGATGTCTGTTAAGCCCAATTGCTCTAGGTCTTTATTTAGAGCTTTGGTTTCTTTACTTATTTTTTGTCTTGTTGATCTATCCATTGTTGATAGTGGTGTGTTGAAGTCTCCCACTACGTATGTGTTTTCTCTGATGTCTGTTTTCAGAGAGGACAACAGTTGTCTGATATATTTTGGTGCTCCTTCGTTTGGTGAGTATATGTTAATGAGTGTTATTTCTTCTTGAAGTATTGTCCCCTTGATCATAATGTAGTGACCATTGGGGTCTCTTTTTATCTTTTTGAGTTTGAAATCTGTTTTATCTGATATAAGTATAGCTGTTCCTGCTTTCTTTTTTGGCCCATTTGCTTGTAGGATTGTTTTCCATCCTTTGACTTTGAGCCTATTTTTATCTTTTGTAGCTAAATGTGTTTCCTGGAGACAGCAAAAGGTTGGGTTTTGTTTCTTAATCCAGGCTGCAACTCTGTGTCTTTTTATTGAAGAGTTTAGTCCATTTACATTTAGAGTTAATATTGATATGTTAACATCTGTATTTGCCATTGTGTTTGTCTTTCCTTTGATTTTATTTATTTATTCTTTTAATAACTTTTTTTTTTTTTTGGCCTTCTTTCGTTGTTATTCGTCCCTCTGAGGTTCTGGCTTTAGGACTCCTTGTAGTATTTTTTGGAGTGGGGGTTTAGTTGCAATGAAATTCCGGAGTTTCTGTTTGTCTGGGAAGGTCCATATTCTTTCTTCAAAGAGGAAGGAGAGCTTTGCGGGATAGAGTATTCTTGGTTGGCATCTGTTTTCTTGGAGTCTGTTGACTATGTCCCTCCACTCTCTCCTTGCCCGTAGTGTTTCTTCGGAGAAGTCTGATGTCAGCCTGATTGGTTTTCCTTTGAATGTTATCTGTTTCTTCCCTCTTGCCAGCTTCATTATTTTTTCCTTGTCCTGGATTCTTGGGAGCTTTACTATTATGTGTCTTGCTGTATTTTTCCTTTCGTCGTGGAAGTTTGGTGTTCTTCTTGCTTCTTGTATATCAATTTTCAGCTCCTTCTTCACATTTGGGAAGTTCTCTTCAATTATCTCTTTGAATATTTTCTCTGTTCCTACATCTCTCTCCTCTCCTTCTGGTATTCCTATAACTCTTATATTTCCTTTCCTCATGGAGTCAGATAGTTCCCGAAGTCTTTCTTCGTTCTTTTTCCTTCGTACTTCTCTTTCCTTCTCTGTTTTGGTTCTTTTTATTTCTGTGTCTTCAAGATTACTTATTCGTTCTTCCATTTCATCTATTCTGCTTTCATTGCTTTTCCCAGAATTCTTTAGTTCTTCCATTAATTCTTTGATCTCCTGCATTTCTTTTACTTCCCTCTTTAGGGACTCAATTTCTTTCTTCTGACCATTGTTTTCCCTCTCTAGGGACTCAATTGCATTCTTCTGATTGTTGATTATTTTTCCCTTATCATTGTTTTCCTTTATGACTTCTGTCAGTTTTTTAATCACGGCAATTTTAAATTCTCTTTCTGGAAGGCTCAGAAATTCTTCCAAGTTATTGTCGTTGCAATCTGGGGGCTGGCTTTCTTTTTGTGGTGTGCTTTTTCTCTGGAGAGTTGCTAGGTTGCGTGTGGTTCTTCTCCTCCCTACTGTCTGTTTTCTAATTTGCCGTATGCGTTGGGACACTGTGTTGTTGGGACTGGCCGGCATCTTGGGTGGGCTTCTCTGTTCCCCTCTGGTTCTTCCAGGAGTCATCTGTCAGTTTCAAGCAGCCTTTACTGGAGAAAGGTCCCTGTTCTAAAATGCCGATGTGGGGACACACTCCCCTGTGCGCCTGGTCTGCCCCGGCGGTGGGTTCCTGCTCCCCTCTGGGCTTGGACTGCAGGCCAGAGGGGGTCTGGCGTGGGCGAACTTCCCCCGCTCACCTCTGGCTCCTGGGGAAGCCTTCTGCAGGTAGTCTTTACTGAAGAAATGTCCCTGTTCTAAAATGGTGATGTGGGACACACTCCCTGCGCTTCTGGTCTCAGGCACACTATTCTGCGCGCCTGGTCTGCCCCGGCTGTGGGTGCTCGCTCTCCCTGTGGGCTCAGACTACTTGTTCAGAAGGGGCCCGGTGTGGGCTAACTCCCCAGCTGGCCACTAGCTCCTTCAGTAGCCTGTGCTGGGGTCAAGTCGCTAGGTGGCACCAGAGATCTCTCCTAGAGCCCTTGGGGAGCTGATTTTCCACCCCGTGGGACAGGGAGCAGAGCGGGGATGGTAGGGTACACCTCAACGGCTTTGGGGTGCTGTGTCTGCCTTGTGCCCCACCGTCGTGGGGAACCCACGCCCCTAATTTCGTGCCCCGGGTCTCAGTTCCAAAGCCCTCAGTTCCAGGACGCGGGCTGTAGCCCAGATCAGTGGCGCGGGAATGGCGCCTTTTGAATCCCGCTCCCCTGCCTTGGCGCCTTGTTCCTGCTCACTCAGGGAGGGCCTCCGCCCGGGTCTCAGTTCCAAAGCCCTCAGTTCCAGGACGCAGGCTGTAGCCCAGATCAGTGGCGCGGGAATGGCGCCTTTTGAATCCCGCTCCCCTGCCTGGGCACCTTTTCCTGCTCACTCAGGGAGGGTCTCCGCCGTCTCCCCGCAAGCCTAGGTCGCAGGCGCAGGGCCCTGGGCAGCTGCAATCCGAGCGCCGCTTTCGCGCAAGCTTACCAGGCGGCCGGGGCTGTGTGCTGGTGCTGGTCTCCTCCTGGTGGGCGGGGCTCTCTTATGGCGCCTGGAGCTCACCTCCGCGGCGGATCCTGCAGGGTTCGCCTCAGCTCCCGTTCACGGGGTGTGGTGGCTGAAATAGTTCCTTTCCACTCACAGTCCCACTTGCTGCATCCGTTTTTCTTGTTGGGCGTTTTGGTTTGTTGTTTCCCTCGTCTCTGCCGGTCGGAGAGTCAAAAAAAAAAAATTCAGGATTTTGATGTTCATCAAACTAATTTCAAAACCTTTGTACCCTTTAATAAGTCCCCTAAGAGGGGCCTCCCCCGTGGCACAGTGGTTGAGTGCTGGGTTGCGAGGCTGCCCGCAGCCTCTGCAGCACCGGCTCGATCCCTGGCTGCTGGACAAAGGTCCTACATGGCGCGCAGACCTCTCCTGCCGCCCGCTGCTCACCTCAGCAGTGTATTTCGTCAGTCTGTCTGTTCTGTTCCCTGCTCTGGCTCTGGTGAATTCTCTCACCCTCCCACACTTCTGACTGTACCCAGTGCTTGTATAAATAAATAAATAAATATTTAAAAAAAAAGAAAACTACAAAGCCACTGAGTTTAAAAAAAAAAAAAGTATCCTAAGAGTCCTTTTTCCATGATACCTTCAACAGCCCTGGATATGCTCAGTTTAGAATTTATGCCAATGTAGAAATTAGTAACTGTATTTTTATTTATTAGTGTCCATTTCTCGATTCACAACATACTTATTCCAAGTTTAAAAAAGTTGTTTTCCTTTAATGTCACCCAATCTGATCATATTTTTTACTATTGCAATATTGCATTTTCCTCCTTTCAATTAGGGGAGATTGGTTAAGATTCTAGTCAGAATATCCACCAAATGTTCATGTGACTGCAAGATGGGACTGTGGGAGAGAGATGGAAAAAAAAAAATAAGGTTGCTTTTGCTTCTATTAATCAAAAACTTTTAAAAGTCTTGTTTGAAACATTCCTTAGGCAAGGGTTGAATAATACCAGTTTTCTAAAATCATCAGAGTAGCTTTCATCTGAATCTTGACGCATGTCACTTGAGCTTCAGCTGCGTGTAACTTCAGGAAGTTGTTAAGTTCCTGATTATTGCCTGGCTTTGGCTGGAAGGTGGAACATCATTTCCCAAAGGCACTTCTTCCCACATGTCTTTGACCACTCTTAAATATCCAAATCCTGGAAACACAAAATGTCAATTTCTTCTTCTCTGGTAAACCCTTAACCTCTCAGTTCTTTAAGAGACAAGAATAACCCAAAAAATGGGGTAGATCATACTAGTAGTCACTTGACAGTAGGATTTTCTTGTTTTATGTTTATTTATTTATTTATTTATTTATTTATGTATGTATGTATGTATGTATTTATACAAGCACTGGGTACAGTCAGAAGCGCCGGAGGGTGAGAGGATTCACCAGAGCCCGAGCAGGGAGCAGAACAGGCAGAAAGACCGAAGTACACTGCTGAGGGGAGCAGCGGGCGGCAGGAGAGGTCTGCGCACCATGACCCTCCTCCAGTCGCCGGGGAGCAGCCGGGGATTGAACCAGCGCTGCAGAGGCTGCGGGCAGCTTTGTATCCCAGTGCTCAACCGTTGCGCCACCGGGAAGGCCCAGGATTTTCTTGTTTTAAAGGGAAGGGATACAATGGGGAAAGTAACTGGGAGAGGTAAATGGATAGATACACAGAGACAGGGTCAGAGAAATGAAGAGAAATAAATAATAAAAAGTCAGCAGAAAAGACAGACACAGAAACAGACCATGAGAAATAGACTGTGTCTTTGTGTCTCCTGTGTGTGTGTGTGTGTGTGTGTGTGTGAGAGAGAGAGAGAGAGAGAGAGAGAGAGAAATGTGTACCAGGAAATTCAACTTTAAATATTCAGTGCTGATGTCCCAAAATACACCTCTGCCTGCAAGGCTCCTGCGGGTTCATTTCAGCACTTGGAAAGACTGGCTCAATTTGCATGGTCGCTCAAAAGTTTCCCGCTGTCCCTGTTCAGGTGTCCATCCCCCTGTACCAGAGTGCCTCCGGGCAGAGTTGCCCCGGGCAACAGGAAAGTAGTGAGGTTTCCAACTATTGAGCTTATTATTTCCATTAGGTGACTCTAGAATAGGTAAGTGACCAGCAAATGAAGACTCAAAGTGAGGGAACAAACTCCATCCATAAGGTATGAACGGCTGTATTTCCATCCTGCAAATAATTAGAAAGCTTTCAGCACTCCTGGGAAATAATGATTTTTCAGACAATGAGAGACCGGGATGCTTGAAAGTTGCTTTTTGGCAGACTGTCCCGCGAAGATTCTCCAGGAAGGAAGTGCTGCTTGCCAGTCTTTTCAGATTTCAAGTTGAGATGCATGTTCTAAAAAGACCCCTATGAAGAAAATGACTTCAGATACTGCTGCTGAACTCACAAGCTTCTGGAAGAGCAGGTGGGCAGCAGACTCCGTGAAGCAATGAGGGACCATTCTGGAAGGAAATGCCTAGAAAATGTGAAAATGGTTTTGGAGCACAGAAAGCAAGCTCTTTGGGGAGTGCTATCATTAGTTTTGTTTTTTTTTTTAAAGATATTTATTTACTTATTTCACTGAGCATAATTCCTCCTAGTTCCATTCACAGTGCTGCAAATGGCATGAGTTTATCTTTTTTGATTGCTGAGTAATATTCCATGGTGTATATGTACCACATCTTCTTGATCCAGTGATCTATTTTTGGGCATTTGGGTTGTTTCCAGGTTTTACCTATTGTACATAGTGCTGCAATAAACATAGCCCTGTACAGGTGCTCTTTTGAATCAATGTTTTTGTGTCCTTTGGGAAGATCCCTAGGAGTGGAATTGATGGATCATATGGTAGCTCCATTATTAGTAGACTGAGGAACCTCCACACAGCTTTCCACAGTGGTTGGACCAGTTTGCACTCCCAACCAGCAATGTAGGAGAGTTCCTTTTTCACCACATCCTTGCCAACATTTGTTGTTGCTTGGTTTTTTTTGATGTGTACCATTGTTACTGGTGTAAGGTGGTTTCTCAATGTGGTTTTAATTTGCATTTCCCTGATTATAAGGGATGTTGAACATTTTTTCATATGCCTATTGGCCATTTGCATTTCCATTTTGGAGAAAGAACTGGGGTACAGGCCAGAGGTGCGGGGGGTGAGAGGAGTCACCAGAGACAGAGTGGGGGAGCAGAACAGGCAGATCAACTGAGGTACACTACTGAGGGGAGCAGCGGGTGAGACTGGAGAGGTCCGCTGTGCCATGTGGGTAGCTCCTTGGCCGGCTGGGGATTGAACTCATGCTACAGAGGCTGCTGACAGCTTCATAGTGCTGTGCTTAGCTAACCCTTGCACCACCAGGGAGGCCCTATCAGTTTTTATCAGCTGGATATATTTGTCTTGTTCAATATAGGATAAAATGCCGTACATCCCCATATACAGATGAAGGGAGCTAGGTAAGCTTGGGAACTTGCCTAAGTTTTCCAACTTCCTAATCGCCTCCATAGGAAGAGACTAGGCAAGGTTTACATATGCAATACAACCTTTACTTGTTGACATTTAATGAACTTAACATAGCTTGGCTGAGGGTTGACATGCTTGGGGCTCCTGAAAAGGAGCTCCTGCAAGATTATGTGATTGTTTCCTTATCATCATGGATTTGCTCCAATCTTTTTCTCATCTTGAGATTTCCTGGCTTTAGGGGGTGCTGTCCATGGCTTGTTCAGCAGGTGGAGCTCTGTAACTATGCAGGAAATGACATGTCTAGGCATAGAGATTTTTTTTTTTTTTATTTGAAAGCCATCAGACTTTTTTTGGAGAGTGTAGAACACCATGGACTATGGGGATACTTTTTCTTGTGGGATTTTCTGAGGAGAAATTGTTTCTTGATGCAATGCTTCAGATAGTGTGCAAATAGAAAGTTCATGCTAAGCATTTTCTCCCTTACTATGAATGGTATTCTTTGCAATTATTCCAGCTCAATTAAGTTTGGTTTGGGGGATTGGATTTATTAATGTTATTAGCACACTTGGCACTGATAATGATTGCAATTTGCCAAGTGAGCATTGGGGAATTCCCTGTTTAACGTAGAACTGGATGATCATCTCTCTACATTTGTTCGTTAGGCTTTGAGGTTCTAGCTCTATTAAAATCTCAGGATTTTGACTTATTTACTCATGATTATTTTCTTAAAGTAGTTAAATAATATTTTACTTTCTTAAAAAGGTAATTTCTCCCCAAATGCAGCCTATTTATTATAAGCTATGATAAGAGGGCTTATAACTAGATAAAAATGACAAATAATAAATGTGTCAAGAAGAAAATTGACATCTATAATATCTTTTCTTCTATTCTTTTAATGTTGAAAATTCTGTAAGAAATACTGAAACTACAAAATTTCAAAGCATTGAAATGAGTCTGTTTATACAATTGAAGCTTAAGCAGTGGTAACTAGTGGGTGGGTGGGTCGGTGGATGGATGGATGGATGGATGGGTGGATGGAAGGAAGAGGAGTAAAAAGATGACTTCAGATCCTTGCTGAAATCTGTCTACTGTACAAAATTGTTATTGATGCTCCAGAAAGTACACACAATTATTTTTATGGGGACTACTATGAAAAGTTAGCAAGAATAAATGTTTCTTTTCCATTCATAACTTATAACATGCTGGAGCATATTCTATCTCAAAAGTTTGAAGACTTCTGAAATAATCAGAAAAGTTCATGATTGCAGAAACAAGAAATAAATAAATAAACAAGAACTGGTGTAAACTATTTTTTTTAAATGAATTTAAGACTTACCGAATGTATGCCAAGAGTTTGGTAAGACTGGAATGATGAACTGTGAAATTTGCCCAGTCTAACAAACATTAAATAAGAACCTACTATGTGCCAGAAAGTGTGCTAGGCACTGGGAGATTAAGAGTGAATATGTCCATTTTTGCTTATGAGAATTATACATTACCGTGAAGAAGGTTGGTAATTATGATAAAGTGATATGATTATCGCTAGTGACTTGGGAAGATGATTGTACTCTGATCTTCTTCATCTTTATTTGTTAGTGTCTAGAGAGTCTCTGGGAGGCTAGAGGGGTTTTGAAAATATTATTGAATGAAGGAATGAAACCTGAAGGTTGAACAAAAATTTGTTGAAGGAAATAGTGCCTAGAAGATGTGTGACTATAAGGAGACAGTGATGATGACTATTGATAGTTGAAAGTTTCTTATATGGTCTATTTGAAATCTCATAAACATTCATAGCTGCAGTGATTATCCTTATTATAATGACACTACAACTAGTACAGAGATCAGTTAAAAATGTGTCCTATATCACCCACTTAGTGTTGGAACTAAGATTCAAACTCAGCACTACCCCCAAAATATGGAAGGATGTCCCAGACATAAGAACCATTAGAGGAAAGATGGAACAGTGAGAAATCAGTGTTCACAGAGATCTTCTAAGAAGCTTGGATTTTCTGCTGTAGGAGAGCTGGAACCACTGGATTGTTTAATCAAAGGAGTGACATGGTTAGATCTGTGCTTTAGATCATTCCAGTTGCTGGATGGAGGCTCACTGAAAAGTCTGAGGGGGTAACATTGAAGGTGATAAAGATGAGCTCACCATGTGAAAGCTTTGAGGAAAGAGAAAAGTCTTCAGGGGAAAAGCATGTGTAAAGATTTCCTGATGTACTTCAATCTGAAGGTTGCATAAATGACAGGGGTCATGAGAGACAATGGTAATAAGATATGATGTTGAAAGTGTTGAGAGATGATGGTGAATTGGGGAGCAGATACAGGAATTTAAACTTTTTTTCTCAGAAAATGTGAAATCACTGAAGAATTTTTAAGTATGGGGTAAGATATTTAAATATATATACACATATATATTTTAGAAAGGTCCCTCTGTTAAGTATAAAATAGATTGGGAACTTGCAAGACCATGAGCAGGGAAATGTATCTGGAATCTCTCACAAGAAGATGGCAATCTGAAATAGGGGCAGAGAGGCCTTGGGTGGAATTGACAGGACTTGATGATTGATCAATTCATTGATGAGAAAAAGCAAGAAATCGAGTCACCGTAGGTCCTGGCTTATCCAGAAAAGTTCTGTTAAACCAGAGTAATTACTAATTAGCTACTCCTTTCACTATGTCACTCCCTGGTGACATGGGGTTTAAGACTTGGCACTATCACCACTGCAGCCTGAGCTCAATCCCCAGCCCAGGAGCTAACCCACACATGGCACAGCAGACCTCTCCTGTCTCACCCACTGCTCCCCTCCGCAGTGTATTTCAGTGAACTCCTCTGTTCTGCTCCCCACTCTGTCTCTGGTGAATCCTCTCACCCCCTGCACCTCTGGCCTACACCCCATTCTCCTACACACGAAACATAAAAATTAAATTAAATTTTAAAAAAATTAAGAAAAGAAAGTTTAAAAAATTATATGGAAGTGAAAAATTACTCAGAAATGAAAGATGTCTCACTGGATTTTGACTTGAGCAACAGCCTAGAGGCCATACGCAGAGACAGGGAACAAAAAAGAAAGCAGGTGTGGGAGTGGAGGATAAATTCCGTGCATGTCGAATTTAAGTGCCTCTGCAGGTTAGAGAACAATGGAGATCTTCAAGATCATGGGACAAGTCGGGGTTAGAGACACAGCTTCAAGGGTCATTTGCATAAAAGTAGTGGTATCTGATCCAATGAATTCTTTAGAGCTAATGTTAGAAGAATAGGCCATGGGTTGAAATACTTTGTCTTTATGACCAGGTAAAATAAAATATTATGTGTGTGCCTGCAATTGAGGGGATGAATATTTCCAGGATTAGTTAGTGAGATGCTTCTAAGTAGGGTAATTTCATAACTCACATAGCTGGAACCAGGACTGGTGCCCCAGGGCTCAGGATCAGGATACTTATAGAAGAATATATCTCGAAGTTCCTCATTTTCCAGTTAGTGATATATAAGAAAGAATTAAATAATGAATTTATTTTTAAAAGTATTTATTATACAGTTTATGCCAAATTTATAGTACAAACTTAAGAGTGTTTTATTTTTATTTAAAAAAAAGATTTATTTATTTATGCATACAAGAACTGGGGTGTAGGTCAGAGGTGCGGGGCGGTGAGAAGATTCACCAGAGACAGAGTGGGGAGCAGAACAGGCAGATCTACTGAAATACACTGCTGAGGGGAGCAGTGGGTGAGTCAGGAGGGGTCTGCTGTACCATCTGGGTAGCTCCCTGGCCAGCGAGGAATCAAACTCGTGCTGCAGAGGCTGTGGATAGCTTCACAGTGGTGTGCTTAACCCCTTGCGCCACCAGGGAGGCCAAACTAAGAGTGTTTTAGAATTTCAAGACAGAGAGCAAGCATTGTGTGGACTGGAGTTTGTCTGCTAAGTTGGCATATTTCCCTGAGATGTTTTTAAGGAATAGGAGTAGAAGGACTTTGGTATGTTCTTTTGTATGAGTTTGGACTAGCCTTCACATTCTGATAGTCTCCCTTGACTCAGTCCTGGACATCTCGGATAAATCCACATTAATCTCATTACTAGCTATAGGTCGGGGGAACCACATGGAAAGCTTCAGGGAGGTGCTAAACCTTGGTCTTTAGAAATGGGCAGCCCAGTCTTGGCATACATAGCAGGTAATGAGCAGAAAGAGTGGGCAAAAAAATAAGTCTGGCAACCGTGAGAAACATTTAGGAAATTGGAAGTATTTCAGTGTGATGTTGAGCAATAAAAGGAGGTTTAGAGAGAGCCTGTTCTCTTTCCTGGTGCTCTCATCTGTCTGATGCAGCAAGTTGCTGCTTATCTTTGATAACTAATCCACATGTCATCCCCTTTGTAAAGATTTCTGTACAATCAGGTAAGGCATTTTGCTCACACATGTCATAGAATCAACCATGCTGTTTTGAACTTCTTTGCAAGTCTAATTCCTCCACTAGATTATGAGTTATTTCAGGAAATAAACTGTGTCTTTTATTTTTTTTTTGTCTTCCTCCCTAGATTTCTAGCACAGTGCTCAGCCTATAAAAGGATTTTTTAAAAAAAGATTTATTTATTTATTCATATAAGAACTGGGGTACAGGCTAGTGGTTTGGGGGGGGTGAGAGGATTCACCGGAGACAGATTGGGGAGCAGAACAGGGAGATCGACTGAAATACACTGCTGAGGGGAGCGGCAGGAGAGACAGGAGAGGTCTGCTGTGCCATGTGGGTAGCTCCCTGGCTGGGGATTGAACTCATGCTGCAGTGGCTGTGGACAGCTTCATAGGCTGCATCTTAACCCCTTGCACCACCAGGAAGGCCCTATAAAAGGATCTTGACTAATGTAATCCAATAAAAGATTCACATTACAGGACTTAGCTCTGCTGCCAAATTGGTTTATTAACTGTCACCAGGACAGGCCTCACCCTTTTTGCCTCTGTCCTCTGCAAATCAATACCCCCTTCAAACAAGCACTTTCTTCCTCTAAATCCTGTGTGTTCTTCCATGTTTTGATCAAAGCTTCTGTGTATGACATGTGTCCGAAGCCCTTATCATGATTCATTGCTTCCTCTGAACTGAATCTCCTAGACCTGAACTCCCCTATTTTATAGATGAGAAGGAGGCCTACCATGTGGGATTGGTTTTACCCTGAAGTTGGGAAAAATATTCATCCTACAGAATTAATGAGAATGAGAACACAGCTCAATGGAGCTCCTTACCATTGTTTAGGCAAAGCCTGGACATTTGAACAATCCTAAAGGGCCAACTTGGAGGGCTTCTCTGTGCAGTGGAAACCCCTTTCTCCTCAGGCTGGGCCATGTTTCGAGATGATTATGAATCAAAAGTCTCTCAGCTCAGTCCTACAATTGCCTGTGCTTTTTTTTCTTTTTTAAAAAAAGATTTATTTATTTATTTATTTATTTTAAAGATTTATTTATTTATGCATACGAGAGCTGTGGCACAGGCCAGAGATGAAGGGGGTGAGAGGATTCACCAGAGACAGAGCGGGGAACAGAACAGGCAGACTGACGAAATACACTGCTGAGGGGAGCAGCGGGCGAGACAGGAGAGGTCTGCCTCGCCATGTGGGTTTCTCTCTGGCTGGCCAGGGATTGAACTCGTGCTGCAGAGGCTGCGGATTGCTTCATAGTGCGTGCTCAACACCTTGCGCCATCAGAAAGGGCCTGCCTGTGCTTTCTGACTTCTGCTTTGTGATTGAGCGGGTGAACCTGTATCTAAGAGGCAGATATACCGACTTTTCTTTCTAGATATTGCTGATCATCTTGCCTCAATTTCTAAGCACAACCAAACATCAGTAACACAGATTTTTCATTAGCAAGTTCTTTGCAGAGCACTATATCGGGTAAATCTAAATAAAAAGTGCCAGGACAAATAGTTCAAACACTCCGGTGTCTCAGAGCGACTGTCCTATCTGTACTTAAACTAAAAGGGATCATATATATATATATATATATATATATATATATATATATATATGATAATGGCTTTTCTCTCCTGGAGAGCTTTCACTAGTTTCAAAGTGGGCCAGTAACTCCCTAACAGAAGAGGAAGCAAACTATATTTAAAGCAATGCCTGTTTGTTTCTGTTTTAGCCATTTTGGCAAACTCCTTGAAAAATGAAATCTTTTGGCCTAAACTCAGCTAAATCTCAGATACAGTTACTGTGCCAAGATAAATCCAGTTTAGCATTACCTAACATTATTTAAAGCTGTGAGTGAGGACGTATCTATGGAGGCCATTGAACAGGACTGACTTGAAATTTTGGATCTTATTTGTCTTTTGTTGTTGTTGTTTTCTTGCAAAGAGGATTAGGGCTGGATACCAAAATATGTGGCACATGGAGGTGAGTGACAAAGGTAATCCATTGATTTGTCCATTCAATGAGCATATATATTTCTTAAAGATTTACTTATTTATGCATACAAGAACTGGGGTATAGGCCAGAGGTGGGGGGGTGGTGAGAGGATTCACCAGAGTCAGAGTGGGGAACAGAACAGGCAGATTGACTGAAATACACTGCTGAGGGGAGCATCAGGCGAGACAGGAGAGGTCCTCTGCACCATGTAGGTAGCTCCCTGGCGGGGCATCGAACTCATGCTGCAGTGGCTGTGGCCAGCCTCCTAGTGCTGCATCTTAATCCCTTGTGCCACCAGGGAGACCCTCAAGGAGCAAATTTTTGAGCACTTTGTACTATCTACTATAATGAGTGCTAGAAATAAAGCGATAAGTATCAAGCAATCTCTGCTCGAAAGAGGCTCATAGGGGTTCAAATATTTATATATGTGGGGATACTGAGAAAGGAGCACTTAAACTCATAGAAGAAGATTTATTTGAGTTGGAAATTTGAAAATATAAAAACATGTGAAGGATGCCCTGGGTGCATTCAAGACAGAGGAAAGAGCTTGTGAGAAGACAGAGGCAGGAAAGGCAGGGAATATTCTAGGTACAAGAAGTAATTGTAGGAAATGGAATGTTGCTGGGTGTGAGGGACATATGTTCAGACAGATTCAACCAGGTCTGATTAATCATAGGAAGTATTTGAGATTTATCCTATAAGCACACATTTATCAGTGATGTTTAATATGAAAGTCATCAATATTTGGAAAGGAAATATTAGTTAACTTCCTCTTAGACATGTTCCCACAATGACCACATTTCTTCTTCTAAAAAGAGAATGTTCACTGCATTATGGATGATACACTCGGAGTCCACAGGCACATTTTGGAGGTTATTACAAATATCAGATAAGATGATGAATGTCTAAACTAAGGCAGTTGGCAAACTGGGAAAGAAAGAGGTATTTTGGTGATAAAATAAACAGGACTTTGATGAAATTAAGTTGTGAAGGTGTAGGCAGCTTAGTTGACATGAGTTGCCAGTGTCCACAATGGGCTACAAGATGAATCAGTTTGGTCAGGGGGCTGGAAACCAAGGGTGAATGAGAAAAACAAGATGAGTTTGGTTCTGAACTTGTCAAATTTGATGTGGCTACAGTGTGTCAAAAGTTCACCAAGGGCCTCCCTGGTGGCCCAGCGGTTGAGCGCTGGGTTGCGAAGCTGCCCACAGCCTCTACAGCACCGGTTCAATCCCCGGCCGCCCGGTGAGGGTCCCACATGGCGCACAGACCTCTCCTGTCTAGCCTGCTGCTCCCCTCAGCAGTGTATTTCGTCAGTCTGCCTGTTCTGTTCCCCACTCTGCTGTGACTCTGGTGAATTCTTTCGCCCTCCCGCGCTTCTGACTGTACCCAGTGCTTGTGTAAATAAATGAATCTTTAAAAAAAAAAAAGTTCACCAAATATCATGCCCAGCTTACACAAGACCCGAGGAATCAGTATATCTGGTAACCTAGCAAGATTCTCCTACTTTACTGGGGTTGAAACTATTTATGCAGGTGATTTCCACTTGCCCTTAGAATAAAATCCACATGCTTTACCATGCATGGCTGAAAAGGCCCTGTGGTTCTTAGCCCCTCTTACCTCTTTGACTCATCTTCACCCAAAGACCTGCTGGCTTTGTTTCTGTTCCTGAAACTTCCTTGTCTCACAACCTTTTTTTTTTTTTTTTAAATATTCATTTATTTATTCATCTAAGAACCAGGGTACTTGCCAGAGGTGTGGGAAGTAAGAGGATTCACCAGAAACGGAGTGGGGAGCAGAACAGGCAGACTGACTGAAATACACTGCTGAGGGGAGCAGTGGGGAGGCAGGAGAGGTCTGCCACGCCATGTGGGTAGCTCCCTGGCCATTTGGGGATAGAGCTCATGCTGCCGTGGCTGCAGATAGTTTCATAGTGCTGAGACTTAACCTTTGCACCACCAGGGAGGCCCATCTTACAACCTTTTCATGTGCTATTGCCACTGACCTTCCAGATCTTCCCATTTACAGCTTTTTTGGGTGTCATCAAAGTCTCAGCTTACAATGGTCTCATGAGAGAGGCCTTCTCTCTCTATCTTATCTAAAGTAAACAACCCTCTCAGGTCACTACTCATGACCCATTATAGAACTTTTATTATTCCAAATTATATTGTTTATAAGTTGGTAGGGGCTGTATGTTTTCCCAACTCCCAACTCCCCCCATGAACATTATATGAAAAAAGGATGCTGCTATTATAGCTCCAGTATCTAGAATAGTCATTAGAACATAGTAGGTGCTCATTAAATATTTGCTGCAGTATCTAATTAGAGACGGAGGTCAATGGGAGGAGCAAGAGAGTGCTCTAAGAGCCCAGAACACTGGATATGACTCAGAAGACAGGAGCTAGTGAAGTCTTCTAAAAGAAGTGAGGTTTGTTGGGTCTTGAAAAACAAAGAGGTACCAATTTGGCTGAGAGAATGGACTATTTGAGCAGGAATGGTTAGCGATGAGGCTGAGATGGCTAATGGCCAGCTGGTCCTAGCTACAGGAGACCAGAGACCATACCTTAGTGGCTTCAAAGTGCTTATGTGAGGCCATAGGTCTGGTTACTGGTTCCTGCTTTTCAATGATCTTTGCACAACTGACATGTCTTGCCTGCTTGACCTCTTGTATTTCTCAGTCTGACTTCTATTAAATTTTTATCAACTAGAAGCAATTAGAAGTGGGATTTTAAAAAAAGAAAAAAGAAGCGGACTTTAAAAAAAATCCTTTTTTTTTTTTTGGTTGTCACCATCAGGAAAACTTGGTGTTGTTGGCTGTTAGATTGAGCCACTGCTGTGTGGCTCTTTGTTGGCAAGAAAATGCCAAGTGCCTGCTGTTTCTCTGGTCCCCTCCAGAAATGAGATGCCTATCTCTTCAGGCCACTCCAGACAGCCGAATTCTTAATAAAACAGAACTGTATCTCCAGGAGACTGTTCACTGCAGTCAAAAGATTTATTTCTGCTAATTTTCTTTAACTCATTTCAGAATTTGCATGTAAGGCTTTCTCTACTTGCTTCTTTTTCCCTCCTATCATTGCCCCTTGTCTATCCTTTTTCTTTTAATTCAAAATCAGAAATAAAAATCCACAAATTTAGAATCATTTGGTTATAGATATGAAGACTAAACAGGTATCAACTTGAAACAGTAAGAGTGAATATTATTCTTCCTCAACATTATCCAAAATTTCCGTTACTCACAAGTCACCATCCTGATTTTTTCCATTGCTACATGAAGTCAGTACTTTCGCTATTTTCCTTTGCAAATATTTACCTAAGTCTATTTTTTTATATTGAGGTAATATTGGTTTATATCACTGTTTGTAATTTGGATGTATGGGATACCCCCTTTCTGGTGTGGCTACCATAGTGCTCATACCATCAACACACCCATAATGAAGAGACTTACCTTTTAATTTTTTAACTCATCTTAGGCATGATAAAAATCATGAGTAAATTACTACACTTATAAATATTGGGTTGTTGGAAAAGTCAAGATGCATTTTTACTTAAAAAAAACCCAGAAAAATATGTCATGATTTTTCTGACAACCCAATAGCTCAAAGGCACATTAAAATAACATCAACTATTTTTTTAAAGATATATTCATTTATGCATATGAGAGCTGGGGTACAGGCCAGAGATGTGGGGGGGTGAGAGGATTCATCAGAGACAGAGTGGGGAACAGAACAGGCAGACTGACTGAAACACACTGCTGAGGGGAGCAGCGGGCAAGACAGGAGAGGTCTGCTGTGCCATGTGTGCAGCTCTCTGGCCGGTTGAGTTTCAAACTCGTGCTGCAGAGGCTATGGACAGCTTCATAATGCAGTGCTTAACCCCTTGCGCCGCCAGGGAGGCCCCAACATATAAACTATTAAAAATTAAAATCATCTACCTTTTTCAATAGAACTGGAAAATAATCTGTCCTTCACTAACTTTGGAAACTACAGTCCAAGGTGATGACCTGACCAGTTTACATCGGCAATGTCTGGCCTCATTGATACTAAGGATTCAACCCAATCACAGGATGTTATGTGCTGTCTCCAGGCATATTTGCTCCTCTTTAATTGGGATCCAGTATTACTGAATTCTAAAGAGTGTTTCTGCAGGTTGATCAAGTAGTTAATATTCATAATCATGCTTTGCAAATGAAGAGAGTTAAAGGCATGCTAAATATCATGATTTTAAAAACACTTTATAAGCTGTAATCTCCTTTATAGCTAAAAGAAGAAAGTTCTCTTTCAGGCTTCTAGAACTCCATTGTGCCCATAGCACCAGACCCGCCTTCCTTTCGCAGTTGAATGTTTTATAGAGCCCCCAGTTTTGTGGCTTTTATCTATGGTCTTTACAGTTTTTCCTCTGGGGCTCTCCAGTGCCAATGAGAACAGGAGCTTGTAATCTCAAATTTTTTCTGAAGGTATTGCTGTGTGTTGTGTAACCTTTGTAGATACCCATTCATCTTAGAAGGCAATGAAGTATTCCATAACAATAATTAAAGCTTATCTTCTATGAGCTTCCAAATATTTTAAAAAACTGAACGGTTTTGATAGAAATCTTTCTAATATATTATACACCTGATTGCCTTCTTATATAAATATAATATAATTTCACCCAGGAAGACAGCACTATGTGTGTAGTAGAAGAAGCATCTGAAGGATGCCTGTATTTGTGATTTTCTCTTTGACCTGAGAATGACACCATCACATGCTAATTAGGTTGATTTTTTTTTTCTGACTCTCTAGCCCTGTCATTAAGAAGCTCACATTTTATTGGAGAACTGGACATGTAAATATGTCAAAGAGATAATTAGTAATGCATGTGGAAGTCTAAGAACAGAGGGCTAAGGACAAGTCATGGCCTCATTTGACCAGGATGGATGAACAGGAGAAACAAAAAAAAGATATCTAAGCTGAAGATGAAACAATAGCAGAAGACCACCTTGGGGACAAATAAAGTCAGTGTATTTCAGGGGAGGGAACAGTGCAATCAAAGATAAAGAGGCTTGAAAGAGTGCTATGTCTGCAGACAAAATTTTCAGCGACTGGAATGGAGAGAGTCTTGTTTACTAAGCCAGTTTTTAGTTTTATTTTGATTGCATTGAGGAGGCGCTCTAAAGATCCATAAAGAGAGGGCCTCCCCGTGGCGCAGTGGTTGAGCGCTGGGTTGCGAAGCTGCCTGCAGCCTCTGCAGCATTGGTCTGATCCTGGCCTCAGGGTGAGGGTCCCACATGGTGCAGACCTCTCTTGCCACGCCCGCTGCTCCCCTCAGCAGTGTATTTTGTCATTCTGCCTGTTCTGCTCCCTGCTCTGGCTCTGGTGAATTCTCTCACCCTCCTGGGCTTTTGACCGTGCTTGTATAAATAAATAAATAAATCTTTAAAAAAAAAAAAGATTCATAAAGAGAAAAGTGGCATGATTAGATCTAGGTCTTAGGAATATCACTCTGGAGCATACTCACATTCAATAGCTATTTATTAAGCATCCAGTCAGCAAACATTGATCTAATTATGCATGACAGAGAAGTGAAAAAAAAAACAGATGTAATTCTTGTTCTCATAGAGATAGAACTGGAAGGTGAAATGAGAGTTAAACAAATAGGAGCTAAACTGTCCAAGATAAAATTTTGAGAGATTTTTTTCCATGTAAAACTGATAGAAATTGATCAGAGGTAGATTATGATGGTAGGACAACTCCCAAAATTCAGGTTTGTCTGGTAGATTGCTGATGATAGGCATTAATCAAAATTAACTATGTGATATTATAACGTATAAGAAATATATCATCAATAAGATAACCAAGATGTAGTTCTCATACATTGTTGGCCTTAATCCAAAGTTCCTAACTCCCAGCTCCCAAAAGCCTGGAATTTGCTAATTGTTGATAGTGAAAGACTATTTTGCTATTTAAGTAAGTAAGTTTTGGGAAACATTTCAGGTTGGGGGCTGGTTGACAACATGAATAAAGGATGGGACTTTCAGTCTTGTCCCCTGATTTCCTGGGACGAGAGAAGTTCTGGAGGTTGAGTTCAGTTGCCAATGGTCAATGATTTAATAAGCCTGAGAGAAGTAATGAGCATGTCACAAAAAAACTCAAAAGAAGGGGCTTTGGAGAGCTTCCAGATTGTGTTGGGGAACTTGCGGAGATTTGGGGAGAATATGGCACACCTGGAGACAGCTCCACACATTTTCCCCATTTCTCTCCCCATGTGTGTCTGCTATTGGACTGTTCTGACTTGTATCAAATGAGTAGACACATTTCCTGAGTTCTCTGTGACATTCTAAGTGAACTTGAGGAGGGTGCCTTGGGAACCTCTGATCTATAAGGCAATGGTGAGAAGCACAGGTAGCTGCCTGGATTTGCTACTTGCATCTGA
The DNA here is from genome assembly GCF_964194135.1 of Talpa europaea. Classification (NCBI taxonomy): domain Eukaryota; kingdom Metazoa; phylum Chordata; class Mammalia; order Eulipotyphla; family Talpidae; genus Talpa; species Talpa europaea. The sequence continues at coordinate 150,619,899 of NC_140068.1, forward strand.
AATAGATGGCAGTTTGGGGAGACTAAGTCCTTCATCTGTGGGATCTGATGCTAGCTCTGGGTAGATCATGTCAGGATTGAGCTGAATTCTTGGACATCATTCTTGTCACTGAGATTTGTTTGTTGATGTAGGAACTCACATGGAAATTGTGTCCTGGACACCGCACAGATCAGCAAATTTTTGAGGGATATCTCTCTTGGGGGCATTCCCTGGCACTACTGACCTGATTTCACTCCTACTCTGACCCAGATAAGTTACCGCTGTATCTTGTACAATCTTGTAGTTTTGCTTCTATTGTTAAGTTACAACATATATTTGCCTGTCTTTCTTTCATACTCTTCTCTGCAATCTCATTTATAAGATTAGGACCAAATGGGCCTCCCTGGTGGCATAAGGGTTAAGTATCAGCACTATGAAGCTATTATCAGTCACTCAAGATAAGTTCAATCCCCAGCCAGGGAGAACCCACATGGCACAGCAGACCTCTCCTGTCTTGCCCCGCTGCTCCCCTCAGCAGTGTATTTCAGTCAGTCTGCCTGTTCTGCTCCCCACTCTGACTCTGGTGAATCCTTTTACCACCACCCCTGCCCCACACCTCTAGCCTACACCCCAGCTCTTGTATGCACAAATAAATAAATCTTTAAAAAGAGATTAGGACCAAATAACTAGTTACTTGGAACTTCAAGAAACTTTAAATTATCAATAGTGGAATTAAGAAGCTAAGGAAGAGACGAGAGTTGTTGATGGACAGGGGAGGAATAATAGAGTAAGATGATGATTAGTTTAATTTTGAACATGTCAAGTTGAGAGAGACTCTGGGATATGAATGTAAGGGGAAAGAACAGGGTTTTAAATAGATACCTGGAATTCATCATCATGTATTAGTACATGGGTGTGGATTATATTTTTGGGTAGAGTATTCCAATGCATTCTCCTCTTGGAATAAAAGAAGTGAGGACTTAGGATATAAAAATGGAGGTTGGGTGGGCAGCAGCTATTTGAAGAAACTGGATAATACCAAAACAAAGGGGGATCAAGGAAGGGGACTTTAAAAAAAAGTTTCCAAAGAGGTACAGGTAGGAAGAAAAAAAAAAGCAGGAAGAAAATAATGTCTTGTTAATCAAAGGAGGATATAATTTCAAGGAGGGCGATGCCAAACACCATGGAAATATCAACTCAGAGACAACCAGAATGCATCCATCTATTTCAGCAGCCATCTTGGCTAAAATAGCCTCAGTGTAATGGTGATGCCAAAAGCTAGACTTGCAGTGGGATGATACAAAATGCACCTGTTGAATGCAGTCTATTCTTTCAAGAAGCTTCCAGAAGGGAAAGAGTAGAAGAAAGTAATATTGAGGTTAATGGGAGGAAGGGGAATGTTTCCTAAATTGAGAAGAATTAAATATCTTTTTTTTTTTTTTTGGAGAACGTAACCTTTATTTTTTTTATTTTATTTATTTATTTATACAAGCACTTGGTACAGTCAGAAGCGCGGGAGGGTGAAAAAATTCACCAGAGCCAGAGAGGGGAACAGAACAGGCAGACTGACGAAGTACACTGCTGATGGGAGCAGTGGGTGCGGCAGGAGAGGTCTGCGCGCCATGTGGGACCCTCACCCGGTGGCTGGGGATCGAACTGACACTGCAGAGGCTGCAGGCAGCTTCGCAACCCAGTGCTCAACCACTGTGCCACCGGGGAGGCCCAGGATGAAATATCTTTTATACTAAACAGAACTTGAAGAGGCCAGGGACATGTAAAGGAAAATCACTGATGGAGGAAGTGCCATGAGAAAAGCAGAAGATACAGAGAATTGTGTGAGGATTTGACTCTGAACTTGAGGGGTACATATATTCTTGGGGACAGAAGTGGCATAAAATGGACATTTATAGGAAAGGGGGCAGGAGCTTGATGCACGCATGGTGGATGGCCTGGAATTTCTCTGTGAAGTGAAATGTAAGGATGTGCAAAGCCAAGAAGGAATAAAGGATGAGGATGAGGATCTCAAGAAAAGTCTTGAGCATCGCCAGCACATGCATGGAGAAGAACACCTGAGAAACAGCTGCCACACAGGTCTTCCCACCTGACTTCCTTGCATTGTTCTAATACCCAAGTCTCTTCCTATACAGATTTCAGCAAACTGTGATCTTTCCTTGCAAACTGCTAGGGGGAGTGAATTATTGTTCCCCTGTGCTTTCAAGTGACAGGAATCGCTCCAGCACAGTGCAACTAAAAGCACTTCCTCTTGGAAACAAATGACTTTCTTTTCTCCCACTACCTACTGTTCCCTTTGCAGCATCTGGCCAATGAGGATTTAAGTGTTGCTTTCATGCACATTAAACTTGTCTTGAGACTTGCTTTTTAAAATTTCCTCTGACTTTTCCCTCCAACTGTGTGTGTGGGCTCCACTAAACTGTTTACTCTATTTAAAAGTCCCAATAGGCTGTGCTTTTACTGACCTTGGGTCAGGTTTTATAGTTATTCTGACTGTGCCATCATTCCTGTTACTGCATGTGATGGCCCTTGTGCAGAGTACACAAATTGGATGACTTGAAACAACAGGAATGTATTATCTCACATTCTGGAGGTTGGAGACCAAATTCAAGGTGACAACAGGGTCACACTCTTTCTGAAGACAATAGGGAAGGATTCTTTCTTGCCTTTTCCTAACTTCTGGTGGTTGTGTCAATCCTTGGTGTTCTTTGACTTGTAGCCACATCATTTCAATCTCTGCTCCATCTCTGTGTGGCCATCAGCTCTGTGTGTGTGTGTGTGTGTGTGTGTGTGTGTGTTACAGGACACCAGTCATTGGATTCAGAGGTGGCCTACTCCATTATAACTTCATCTTAACTAATTACATCTATAGTAGCCTTATTTCCAAATAAGGTCACATTCTAAGGCTTTGGATGGACATGCATTTTGCATCCAAACCAGAATGACCCTCTTCTAATTCTCATTGCTAATGTTCTAAAATCTAGGATGTTAGCATAACTAAGCGTAGCCTCTTCTTCCCCAAAATCATGAGTCAGCTTGCTGTCTTCAGCCTTCAAGCTGTCTCTAGCCCCATTCTCTCTTCCAGACTCTTACCAGATTTCTTAATGTGCAAATGTTACTATCTCTACTGTAAAAGGTAGATGTGTAAATTCTACTGTCCAAATGGAGCTCACACCAAGATTTTGGAGCAGGCTAGGGTTTCTTGACCTATGACCAGTTCCCAGCAGGACCTCTAGATGGGGGACGGGGTTCAAAGGGCCCCACCTATGAATAGTAATTATTGCCTTTATACCAAATAAAAGCTTTGTACCAAATGGAGTCCCCAAAATGGTATTAAAGTGAAATAGTAAAACTCATGTTATTTTGGATTTCAGAGCATGGATCCTTGTAGCTAAGTGTATTTGACATCCACAGATGAGAGGATTCTTTTTATTATTTTTTTTTCCCTTTCTTCCATGCTGAATTGGAATCATTTGTTGGTAATTTAGCCATAAGGTATAATTTTTGCCCCTTCCTGAATTTCCATTTTTAATTTGCAGACTTCCACTTGACCTACTTATTAGGGAGCTAGGCTGAAGAGCTATAGGCCTCTCGTGTTTTTCTTAACCTGGTGCAAAGCCATACAGATCAGACATGTGTTTTCTTCCCACTGAGATCAGAACAGTGCTCCTAAGGGAACCACAGGCAGAGAGACTCAGTTGTGCCTTCATCAGAGATGGTGTTCTCTGTAACAGGCACTGGTCTAAGTATCCAACACCAATATGCTGACTTAATCATCATATACCTCTGAAGCTTTTCTCACACCTCTTGTTCTGATGTGGAGGGAACATTCTCAACAGGCACAGTAACCATTGCCTAAGCCTTGAGTGTTTTCTCCAAGGTAGGATTTGACCCCTCTCTATAGATAAACCCACTCTCTGCCTTCAGAGAAGAACATATGGGAGTAAACATGAATTGAATCAAGAGTGGGTGCCAGCAGTGGGTGCCAGCCAGAACAAATAGGAGTATTTAAAGGATGACAGCAAAGTTGCTCAGGGGAAAATGTATAGAGGAGTAAACAGAGGTGTTTGTCCAACAAAAGAATTACCTTTCCACATTTTATTTTCATTCAGTAATTGTCTTTTAGTCGATCCTTGAATTATTATAGTCCTGTAAATTCTTATTATATAGCACTTCTGTTCCTCTAATCATTGATTCTCATTTTTAATCCACCTTGGCTTTGGTTTTTTTTTTTTTTTTAACCCTGTTGGAATATTTATGACTGAGTAACTTGTAGTGATTTTGGTCTTACATTAATTTTTCTTTGAACACTTTCTATTTCCTTTGTGGCTTTCTCTCCAACAGCTTTATCCTGTTTCATTTCCCTCAGCACTTTCCTCTTTCTTCCAAAATTAGCTCCACTAAAATTTAATGTCTTTAGTTTCCCCTTCTGCTGTGGCTTCAATTCTCCCTGGTATAAACACAACTATTATTAGCCAATCCCTTTGCACATAGGCAAGTCTGTCATTACACCCCCCCCCACTATGCCCTTGGTCTTCAATTCAGACAAACACAGCTGATCTTGCTCCACCTTGTGTGGCTGGTTGGCATGAAGAGCTGGCTGGTGTGGGGTGCACGCCTCGTGTGCATGCTTTTTCTGCTCTCAGAGTGTCCTAGTTGATTGCAGAGTATGGGGTGTCCATCCCTTGCACCCCTCCATCCAGCACTATCCACTCTGCCCTAAAATGCTGTGACAGTACATCCTACAGACAAAACACAAATTCCCTTTGGACTGTTAAAAGGAAGGCACTGAAGAAATTCACAGACTGAGGTTTTTAATGTGCTGCATTTTCTGTCACTGCCGAAAGAGTTGCGTGGAGGGTGAACACTCTCTTTCAAGATGCTCAGTCTGGGCTTGCTTTCTGCTGTTCAGGGTATTTTATGCAGCCTTAAACTTGAAAGCCTAATTTGATGGACTTGACTGAAGGATGGATGCAAAAATTGTTGCTGTTTATGTTTCCAGCCTTCTGGAAGAGTGGAAAAATACTCACCTCTCCTGAACATTTGCTCCACTGCTGTTGCCAAAGGATCTAAGAGGCAGCCACTATCCAACTTGACAGCATGGCCTTTATTTTTTAAAAAGTATGCATTGTGGTGTCTGCTTCCGTCTGTGGCAGGTTCCTTATAATAAACATGATAGTTTTGCCTTTATGTAATGACTTTTAATTCAAGATCTTCCGGTGCTTTGGACTTTCATCACCTCTATGGAATTTCGCAGATGAAGAGGGAGGGATGGATATTAAGGTTGGAGAGGTTAGGCTATTAAAGGGTAGTATGAAGACTGGGTGGAAAGATATTCTTTCTTTTTAAAGGGAAGAAAGACCACAAGTTCTCCATGGACTTTTCTTATCAAATAATTTATTCCCATTGCCTTGTCTAAGACTTGACATTTCTTTACTTGCTTATGATTAAATGGAAAATATATTGGTTTGGTTCCTTCCCACAGATATCACCTTTGAGCAAGGTCCTGTGCTATAGGGGTTGGACTGTGGCAGAAAGATAAAGTTGTGACTAAAAAATGGATCGACCATATGACCCAGTGATTCCACTCCTAGGAAACTACCCGGAGGATGCAAAAAAACACTATTTTGAATGGATCTGCACTTCTGTATTTTTCTAAAGATTTATCTATTTATGCATAAATAGATATGCATAGAGCTGGGGTATAGGCCAGAGATGCGGGGGGTGAGAGGATTCACCAAAAACAGAATGGGGAACAGAACAGGCAGACTGACCAAATACACTGTTGAGGGGAACAGCGGGCAAGACAGGAGAGGTCTGCCTCACCATGTGGGTAGCTCCCTGGCTGGCCGGGGATCGAACTCATGCTGCAGAGGCTGCGGACAGCTTCATAGTGCGGTGATTAACCCCTTGCACCACCAGGAAGGCCCTGCACTTCTAAATTTATTGCAGCACTATTTACAATAGCCAAAATATGGAAAACAACGCAAACACCCCCCAAACAGATGACTGGATCAAGAAGATGTGGTATTTATACACAACAGAATATTACTCTGGAATCATGCTATTTGTGGCAACATGGATGGCACTGGAAGGGATTATGCTAAAGGAAATAAGTCAGAAGGAAAAAGAAAAATATCAAATGTTTTCACTTATAAGTGGAACATAGGAAATTCGAACAAAGGGTCAAGAAAAAGACAAAACTTGCAAGCTGACCACAGATCTGAGGCATCCAGCAAGGGAGAGAAGGGATGGGGTCAAAATACAAAAACAAAAAATGATGTAAGAAAATATAGAAAATATATTTAAAAAAGAGATAAGGTTAGGACACATTCCCTGCTCTTAAGGAGTTAATGTCCTAACTGGAGGGAGGGTGGAGGCTGAAGTAAATACACAGGTGTAGATCTATAAGAGAAACATGAGACACAGCAGTTACTGAGAAAGGGGAAGACCATATCCTGTTAGGAGAGGCAAGAAACATTTTCACAAATGGATGGGATTTGAAGTGGGTTTTAGGGGGAAAGTCTGTGAAAAGATCAAGAAAAGGGAAAAAACTGTGCAAAGATACACAGAGAAAAGACAGCCATCCATGTTTGCTCAATGCAGACTATGCATAGGAGGATTGCAAGGAAAATGTCTCAACTATTGACTGGAATTTTATCCCAGTGGGTGTCTACTGTAGATGAAAGTTTCTATGTCAGACTAAGGATGAAGAGTTGCCTGTGAGCATGGCAAGCCTGAGATGAGGCTATCAGGAGGGGAATCGACCTTGCAGTGTAAGAGAAACAAGAGTAAAGAGACTTGTAAATGGGGTGAGTGGGGTATAGTTTTTTTAGAGGAAAGAATCGAGGCCCAGAAACTTTGCACTCCTGGACTCAACAGGCCCAATACATTGTCTCAGGCTCTAAAGTCATGTATTTTCTGTTGTCTGTGCCACCAGGTCAGAAGCATCCATTAGTATCTGTGACAACTCAACGGTAATAGCCCTGACTCCCAGCAATGCATTTGTGTTGTTGTGGGAGGGACACACAGGGGTTCTTGGGGATGAGTGGTTATAAGGGTATTTCTCACATCACTAAATTCACATTCATGGCATTTCCCCTTGTATAGACTTAGCTTCAAGCACACTCAATTTATTTCCATGTCAACCTTTCTTACTAGACAATTAAAGATTACTAGAATGTTACTAACTCTATTTCCAGCCTTTTGTACTAGAATATTATAGAATGATAATGCCTTGATTTCTGCAGAGATCGTGTGGCTTAATCTTGCCAATTTTCTTGCCTTTTAAGAAATATGAACAGAAAAGAGGAAGGAAGATTGTTCTCATATGCACACCTGGAAAATACATGCAAACATACGTCTCTATACATGGAGAAACAAGTCCTCTGGGTGGAGAAGGTGTATTTTCTTTTTTGAAAAAAAAAAAAAGATTTATTATGGGCCTCCCTGGTGGCACAGGGGGTTAAGCACCACACTATGAAGCAATCCACAGCCTTCATAGCACGAGTTTGATCCCCGGATGGCCAGGGAGCAACCCACATGGCAAAGCAAACCTCTCCAGTCTCGCCCGCTGCTCTCCTCAGCAGTGTATTTCGTCAGTCTGCCTGTTCTGTTCCCCACTCTGTCTCTGGTGAATCACCCCCCCACATCTCTGGCCTGTACCCCAGCTCTTGTATGCATAAAGAGCTGGGGTGTAGGCCAGAGGTGCATGGAGAGGGAAGTGAGAGGATTCACCAGAGACAGAGTGGGGAGCAGACAGGCAGAGTGACTGAAACAGGAGAGATCTTCTGTGCCTGTGGGTCAGCTCCTTGGCCAGGGATTGAACTTGTGCTGCAGTGACTGCTAATAGCTTCATAGTGCTGAGGCTTAACCCCTTGCGCCACCAAGGGAGGCCCTGGAGAAGGTCTATTTCATTGCCATCTTGACGTATCCTGCTGTGCTAGAACAGACACTAGAATTGGTGAAGCATTACCTATCCAAGGTTCACTAATTAGAATTACGAAGGGAGGTCAGGGCCATACTACCTCTTAGGAACTTCATATGTTGAGCAAGGGCGCTGCAGGATGGATGTTCCCTGCTAAGGCCCGCAGTCCTGGATGCATTTTCCCTTTGTGTACGTACTTTATCATTTACTAAAATGCCTCTTTCTGATTATTATTGTTGAGTCAACCTTGGAAATTGAATAGCTGACAAATGCCCCAAATTGATGTCTAAATGCATCTGAAAGCAGTTATCCTGTCAGTCAAAATTCACTGAAAAAATCTTGCTGTGTTTTAAAAGCTGCTTAACTTCCACTAATGGTTTGGTTGAGATACGGTTGTTAGCATTTTTCCAGTTGCTCTTATTAGAAATAAAGAGTCAGTAGTCCCATGTTAGTGGACCAATACATTGAGGTACACTGGAGCCTTTAATTCGAGCAATAAGGTTTGAGACTTTACTAATATGATTGACTACTTCACAAAATAGCATTATTTGGATGAAGTGAGAAGCTGAACTTGACTTTCTTTTCTTGTGTGTGCAAAATAGAATTTTATTGCATTACAGGCGCACATACCTGCATAGCATAGCCACACCTCATGCATGTGTTTGTGTAGAGGTGCTTATAAATTATATATTAGAAAAACAAGTGAACTTTGTATTTACTTTTTAAATTATGAACAGTCTGAGAAAATTAAAACAATAATAAGTAGTATAAACAGTACCCAGAAATTTATGCATTGCAAGTAAAATTTGTTTTTTAAACTAGAACATCTCCTTTCTCTTTTTTTAATCTTATTTTGTTTATTTACATTTTAAAAAGTCAGGCTTATTAGGACAAGGAGAAAGGAAAAAAGAGAACCTGTATAGTCACTGGCAGGCAGGGAGGAGAGTTGTCTTTATCTTTTTTTTTTAAATTGATATATATTTATATAAGTTTAGGTTGTTTTTTCTTAAACTCATCTAAATGAATGAGTAAGCAGTCACTTGGCTTCCATGACATTTTGCACTTGCTCCAGAACCCATCATTTAAAATATTTTTTTAAGGTCTGTAGTAGCTACTTTTTTTTTTTTTAAGATTTATTTATTTATCCAGACATGCACTGGGTACAGTCAGGAGTGCGGGAGGGTGAGAGAATTCACCAGAGCCAGAGAGGGGAACAGAACAGGCAGAAGGACCGAAGTACACTGCTGAGGGGAGCAGCAGGCGTGGCAGGAGAGGTCTGTGCGTCATATGTGACTCTCCCTGGTGGCTGGGGATCGAACTGGCACTGCAGAGCTGCGGGCAGCCTCACAACCCAGCGCTCAACCACTGTGCCACCTGGGAGGCCCTATAATAGCTACTTTTGTGAATGATCACTAACAACTCTACAACTACAACCAGTTGTTTGTTTGCTTTGATATGTTTATTTCATACTTTTGAATAAAGATACAAACTTAAGAAAGACAGTCAGATTTATTCCTCTCACTCCCCAAATGAGACATTTGAACTTAGAGAGCAGATATAACCAAGGAACCTTTATACCTAGGTCACTAAAACCGAAAGCCCCTTTGTGTGCAGGAAAGTTGTTTCACCCCGTCTTTGAAGTGTGGATAGTTTCCCTTAAATACCTTGATTTTTGCAGAGATCATATGGTTTCATCTTGACAGTTTTCTAAGTTTGAAAGTGATATATTTATAGTGTGGTGATCATAGTATATTGAGTCTCATTTATATATATACATATTAAGGCAAATTGGGAGAATTATGTTGATAATAAAATGCAAGCTTTAATGTTTTCATGAAGAAGGTTGACTTGGAAATAGTTTTAGAGTGCATAAAGCAAAGTCTACACAGGGGAAAGCATGGAATGACAATTTTGTCATGTAAGAAATACCCTCATAGGGCCTCCCCTGGTGGCGCAGCGGTTGAGCTCTGGGTTGTGAAGCTGCCTGCAGCCTTTGCAGCGCTGGTTCGATCCCCAGCCACTGGCGAGGGTCCCACATGGTGAGCAGACCTCTCCTGCCTCCCGCTGCTCCCCTCAACAGTGTATTTCGTCAGTCTGCCTGTTCTGCTCCCCGCTCTGCCTCTGGTGAATTCTCTCACCCTCCCGCGCTTCTGACTGTACCCAGTGCTTGTAAAATAAATAAATAAATAAATAAATAAATAAATAAATAAATAACTTGTTAAAAAAAAAGAAGAAGAAATACCCTCATAACCACCCTTCCCCAAGAACAAATTATGAGAAAAGAACAAAAGCTGTTTTGACCTTGTCTCTCAGATATTGTATTCTCATGTAAAATTGTATTAGAAATCATTTTCTCAAATGATTAAGCAAGAAAGATTAAGCTAGAATCATATGCTCATACATCTCAGACTCTATCTTCTTCCACAGCTGGTGCTTTTTCATCCACTGACCCCAAGCCAAGTTGCTTCCTTGGTTCTTTTTTTTTTTTAAGATTTATTTATTTATGCATAAAAAAACTGGGGTATGGGCCAGAGGTGTGGGGGGTGAGAGGATCCACCAGAAACAGAGTGGGGAGCAGAACAGGCAGATTGACTGAAATACACTGCTGAGGGGAGCAGCAGGCCAGACAGGAGAGGTCTGATGTGCCATGTGGGTAGCTCCCTGGCTGGATGGAGATTGAACTCGTGCTGCAGAGGCTGAGGATAGCTTCACAGTGATGTGCTAAACCCCTTGGACCACCAGGGAGGTTCCTCCTTGGTTCTTTTTTTAGCCTATGTGTTTTCTTTGGGTGATCCAGCTCACCTCTCTTTTACCTGAAGCATCCCCATGAGTCTCACCTCATGACCAGCTCTGAATCTCTTTCCTAAGCTCCAGATCCATGACTCCAGCTGCTCACAGGACCTCTATTAAGGACAGCAGGCAATTAAGGACAGCATTTGCAAAACTAAAGTTTCATCTTTCCACACAAGAGCACCAGCTAGCAATCTGGGAGACATCCTAGACCAAATTTAACTGGTCATTACATTCTATATTTTCTCCTTCCGAAATATCTCTCTAATCTATTCTCATAGCCAATCCTTGAGATGAAGTCTAGGTCATCTGTCATGGGAATTATTGACAAAACTGTCAATCATCCAAACCCTGGAAAGGACATCCAGTGGCTGGGATGTGCTGGCAATCCTTCTGACTTGGAATCCTGCCCCTCCATGTAGCTAGAGGTAGAGGCTATTGCTTTCGTGGGAAGAACATACACAGGGAGCAGTAGTGAAAGACAAGAGGACAGGAGAGAAACAGATGGAGAGAGAGTTGGTACAAGGAAGCGTGACTGTGCTGGCTGTTACTTAAGAGCAGTCGATGCTTGCTCTTGGAAAGCCATCCTCTGAAGAACCACTTAAATTCCATCTCAGGACCATCCTTCTAGGGAAAAAGAGTAAATGTGTTTTCATGGAACGATACGTTCCTGATTGTATAGGGTGAGTACTTGTGAGGGCTGAGCAGGGTCCTGTGAATCCCTCATGTTAATATCAACAAGAGGATCTTGTGGTGGGAAAGAGCCATATGGCCCTTAGGAGAAGCACACAACCATCAGGATGCACCTTCATTGACTGAACGAGTGTCCATGTAGAATTGTTTGTTCTAGCTACGGCTAGAACAAGAGACTGGAAAGCTCTTAAGTGGCACAGACACATGTATGATAATCCCTCTAATAAACTAGCATAGCTGCAAGAGTGATCTCCTTAAAGCACAGATGTCATCATGCTCACGTCTTCTTTACAAGACTCTACTAGTTAAAGCAGTCATTTTCACACTGTAATTGTCAGATTCCTGTAACAGATGACGTTGCCTCAAAGGACAGGAGGAAACCAAGGGCAGATCATCTACTCCTGCTTCTCTGGGAAACAAGAAGACAGCTGTTCACAACAGTTTTGAAACTGATTTTTTTTTAAGATTTATTTATTTATGCATACAAGAGCTGGGGTACAGGCCAGAGGTGCAGGGGTTGAGAGGATTCACCAGAGACAAAATAGGGAGCAGAACAGGCAGAATGACTGAAATCACTGCTGAAGGGAGCAGCCGGCGAGACAGGAGAAGTCTGCTGTGCCATGTGTGTCACCTCCTTGGCCGGGGATCAAGCTCGTGATGCAGTGGTTGCAGATAGCTTCATAGGTTGCATCTTAACCCCTTGCACCACCAGGGAGGCCCAGTTTTGAAACTGTTTAATGAAAGGGACCTTCCAAACACTTAAGCAGTGCAGCATCCATTGAATATTTAAAGATTGAACTGAGATTTGATAGTCAAGCAGGGATAGAGGGAGACAAAGGAGAAAGATTATTTACAGGAGAGTAAGCAGCACATGCAATGTCCCTGTGGAGAATGGGAACAGAACAGGCAGATTGACTGAAATACACTGCTGAGGGGAGCAGTGGGTGTGCCAGGAGAGGTCTGCTGTGCCATGTGGGCAGCTCCCTGGCTGGAGATCGAACTCGTGCTGCAGTGGGGGCAGACAGATTCATAGGTTGCGCCTTAACTCCTTGTGCTACCAGAGAGGCCCTTAGAATACTTTTGAAGAGAGAAGTGCTGGAAAAAAGTTGAGTTTTTTTTTAAAAGACTATCCCAATCATGAATTAGTCTAAAAACTGAATTGAATGGCATTCTATAACCAAGCTGGTCATGAGGGGTACAGGACCAATGTTGAGGTGATGGCAGTGGGGCCTTAGCACCTCCTGGGGAGCTCCAGATTTTCTGACATTTGGCTGCCTGGATGATGGCTGGGGTTGGGATGAGGAGGCCACAGAGTGTGGAGACCTCAACTCCAGAGCCATAAATACTGGTGCCAGCATGATTCCCAAAAGAAAAAATGAGGTAAGCCACACCGCCTCAGATTCTTGAAAAACCCAAGAATAGTCTCATCAACCAAACAGGGAGAAATGCTGAAAGACTTAGTAGTTACCCCAAATGGATTTCTTTAAGCTAGAAAGGATGTCAAGCTCATGTTTGTGTCACAGGCTAAAGAGCAAGATGAAATTAGCAAATGGAAAAGGAAGTGTGTGGTATGTAAATTCAAAACCAATACATAAAAAATTGAGTCAACCTTGAAAAATGACTCACTTAAGATGCCTTCAGAATTGACTAATCTTATCCAATTTGATTTGCTCGTAGTTGCCAGCTTCCATTGATTTTCAGAGCTGCCTATTTGAAAACAACTGCTGATCCTCATAATGGCAACCCTCTCTGGCCCTGAAGGATGTGAGCTTTGTAAGATGTCATTTTTGACTCAGTTTGAACATAAGAGAATTGCAATTAGAATATTAAAATAAGCACATAAAAGTGTATTTATTGACAATAGCAAGGGTAGTTCTGGATGGCTTGGACATCTGCACTGGCCTGAACAATGTTTTCTCCCCCTTTGAGGCAAGTTCTCTGGGAAGCCAGATCTAAGTAGGGGACTCAGCAAACATGGCGTAGCATCAGATGAATGATTCATATGTGGAGTCTATAGTTGGATGTGTTCCTTGCTAAGGAGGAGACAGCTCCCACCAGCCTGAGATATCTTCTCTCTCACACAGTGCCTAGATAGGTGTTGTCAAAGTTTATCCTAACAATTTTTCTTTCTCTTTGTACCATAATCTTTTCACTTTAAGCCACCAGTTTTTCAGATATTTGCCCACAGAGATGAAGGCCCATTTGCAGGATTTGCTATTTCTTTCTATCAGGAGCTTCCTAGTAAGTTTAAGAGAAGCCCAAATCTTGGTGCTTTTTAGAGTGTAAGATCCAGACTCAAGTTCTGTTCTACCTTCATTCTAGCAAGACTCCATAGTTGGAAATTAACCAGTTGCACATTCATCACGAGACAGCTTCTGATGAAAGAACACAGTCACTCCATTCATTGTACCACAGATTTGTCCTCCAGAGGTGAGTAACTCCAATTTTCATTCCTCTGATGCTGAATCTGCAGTACCTGCTTTTGTAATCACACACTATGCAAGATGAACAGAGGCAAAGTCAAGGAGTGAAGAAACAGGAAATTATCAGCAAGACCTTTCTCTTCTTGTTTTTCCCTTCCTTGCCCCCCCCCCCCCACTGTTCTACATAGGCATGAAGTCTCACTAAGATGGAAAAACAAAACCTGGGCTCAGGTGAGACCACAGGCTGGACAGGTGAATTAGCTTTGACATGATTTCTTCCACTGAGTCCTCCATGCCTCACCAATGACCTTCACTTCTCTTAGTCATTGCTCCAAAGCTTCTTTTGGCTGCTTCGCCTGTTATCTTAGTTCCTTTTTTGCCTAACTCATGGCTTCTTCTCTCTCCTTAGTTACTCTTCCCTTTCTCTTCCAGGTAGAGATGAAGGCAGGTGTGTGTGTGTGTGTGTGTATGTGTGTGTGTATAAAAGGTAAAGTGGATTGGCATGGGCCAGAGAAAAACATCTATCCACTACTTTAGAAACTGTCCCCCTAGAAAGGTGGAAGGATTGTTAAGATCCCCAGGTAGAATCTCATGGCATGGGGCCTCCCTGGTGGCGCAAGGGGTTAAGATGCAACTATGAAGCTGTCCGCAGCCACTGCAGCACGAGTTTGATCCTTGGCCAGGGAGCTACCCACATGGCACAGCAGACCTCTCCTGTCTTGCCTGCTGCTCCCCTCAGCAGTGTATTTCAGTAGATCCACCTGTTCGACTCCCCACTCTGTCTCTGGCGAATCCTTTTCACACCACAAACCTCTGGCATGTACCTCAGTTCTTACACGCATAAATAAATAAATCTTTAAAAAAAATAAAAAAAATAAAAGGTGTCCTCAGGCTAACATTTTCCCAGTTTGACATCAATCCAGAAGTAAATTGCCTGCAAAGTTTCAGGCAAGTTGTAATTGTGTTCGTCCTGCTTTGCAAAGCTACCAGCATCCTCTTTTAGTGGGTTTTTCTTTCTTTCTTTTTTTGTTTTTTGAGTTTGGCCTAGAAGTTCAATTTTTTTTTAATTTTTTACATCATTGTTCATTTTTAAACAATATTTGCTTCCCCCCACCCCCTCAGGTGTAGTCCCCATAGAGTTTCCTTCCCCAAGGCCCCCATGCACCATCACCTCAGTCCCCTGTGCGCCTCCCTCCCTCCCTCTGATCCCTCTCCCTCCTGCTCCCCTGCAGGATGTCTCTGGTTTATGAGTGTCTGTTTTTGCTTTGTTGTGTTTTGTACTGTTATTATTTTTTTACACTGATGTCATATTTGGTTCCCCTATATTCCTGCTATAAGTGAAACCACCCGATATTTTTCTTTTTCCTTCTGGCTTATTTCACTGAGCATAATTCCTTCTAGTTTCATCCATGTTGCTGCGAATGGCATGAGTTTGTCTTTTTTGATTGCTGAGTAATATTCCATTGTGTATATGTGCCACATCTTCTTGATCCAGTCATCTGCTTTGGGGCATTTGGGTTGTTTCCAGGTTTTACCTATTGTAAATAGTGCTGCAATAAACATAGGTGTACAGGTGCTCTTTTGAATCAATATTTTTGTGTCCTTTGGGTAGATCCCTAGGAGTAGAATTGCCGGGTCATATGGTAGCTCCACTTTTAGCAGATTGAGGGGGTTTTCATTTTTAAGGATCTTCTCTACAGAACTGAGAGTCATTGACAAAGACTTGGTAACAGACACTATTACACTACATTGCCTAAAGATGAGCTACTTTTAATTTTGCTCATTTAAAAAAAGGAGAGTAAATGGCATGACCTTATTGTGTCAAATGAAGTCATGTATAAATCAAGCATAATAAATATTAGCGAAACAATTTATTTTGAACCTATAATAATGATGGATAGATGATAAACAAATACGTATGTGCTAGATAAATAGGTAGATGGTAGCTAGGTAGATGATTGATAGATTGGTAACAAATAGAGAATATAATAGACTATAGAGATAGATAGATAAACAGACAGATAGATAATAGATGATAATAAACAGGTAAGTAGATGGTAGATGTGTTGATGGATAGACAAATAGCTAAATGATAGACAGATATAGACATATACTCATGCTGTTTTATGTATATTTATATCGAGATAGATCCATTCACTTCTTCACCCGTGGCCAATCTATTTTTAAGTTAGGCAAAAATCAAGAATTTTGCCAATGGTCTCTGTATATTCTTTCTGCCTCTGAAGATTAAATGGCTTGTATTCTTTGGCGGCACTTACACTCTGTCTTTAGACTGCAGGGATCGCCTGTTGACTCATGTTCTGTCTTTATGGTTGGAGAATTTACCAAGCCACATTGCTTGGGCTATAACCAAGGATGTCTGTAACCAGGCAGGCCTGTTGCCTGAAAGATGTCTTTTAAGGTCATTCCATGGTCAAGTTCATCTTGTCTCAGGGTGGCAAAATCCCAGCAGGCTGGAATGATGCATGTGGAGCCAGACAGGATATGATGAGCAAAGGTGACCAGAATATGAGAGATGTGAGCACATTGGGGCACCTGAAATTCTTATTATACATTTTCACTGAGGTTTCCTAATTGCTAGCGATGCCACTTTGAGAGATTCCAGACTATGGGACTCTCCACAGCAGCACTTCTTACTTCTCCTTTTTCCTTCCTAAAGAATGAAAAGTCACCTTTGACTGGATCTAGTAAGAGCCTGTTCTCGCTTTTCAATTCAGCAGGCAACTAAAATTTAGAATAGAGAAATAAACAAGCCTACTTAGTCTTCATCACTTGCCCCCTTAGAGTTTATTCATTCTGCTCTTTATTTTCTGGGACATGGAAAGAGAAGGAACAAAGGAAGATTAGATTTTTTTTAAAAAGATGTGTCTGTTTTTGTCTGATTTGATGAATGTTATTATTCCAAACATTAGAAATGTGTTAAGAGGAAATATTTGTTTACACCTTCAGCAGCAGAGAGAGCAATATTGCTTCAGTCTTGTTAAATCAATTATTCTCTGGGCTTTCTGGAGTTGGCAAGCAATTCTGCATGCCCTCATAAACAGCTGAAGTTGCAGAATTATTATTTTCAACCTATATCATTCACTCCCCTCCCCCAAACCAAATATAATCCCTCTGAAATTCAGATTGGACTATTTCAATAGCAAACACATTCATTTATTATTTCTGGCACTTCCCTCGCATTAGGAACTCCTTTGGACATTCAGTCAGGCCCAGCTTTCATAATGAAATCTATCCCTTAGATAAAGGAAAATAAACAGACTTGGTACCTTAGGCTAACATGATTTTCTGGGTTTTGGAGGGCAGAGCTTGTTTATTTTTTTTTTAACCTGATAAGTTTCCAAGGCAAAATGATTTATCTCTGTCCAGTTCTTCTTGGGATATTCAGTGGACAGAAAGTGGATTAGGGAAGAGGTAGCGAATGGGCTGAAATAGAAAGGAAAGGAACTGTAGGGCAACGTTGAAATGATGATGGCCTAACCTGATTACTGTGTATCCTCTAAAGAGAGCAAAAATCAAATTAAATTGGCAAAAAAGAAAGTGAAAAGAGAAGGAAATTGCAATATTTGGGTCTAAGGGAGATTGCATTGTAGGGTTAATAGAATTTGGATGGCAACATCATTTTTAAAACTAGATTGGCTTATGCCTGTAATTCCTGAATGTACTGTTCACAGGCAAGGTTTGTGTGTATCTTTTTCTGACATGACACAAGAAAAAAAAAATGTTCACAAATGATAATTGCCTAGTGCCAGCAGTCACATAATTCTCTTTCAAAAGAGAACAGGGGAAAGAGCTGTTGCCAAGGCAAGCTTGGATGCTGTGAGGCCCCAGAGTTCTCCTTTCTCTGAGGTCCCGCCCACAACCTGTCATCTCTCTCCAAGGCTTCCCTTTAACACCTGGGGAAGTTCCTTTCCTGAGTCAGACTTGGCGGAACTGCCCACCTGGAGTCACCTCCTCCAACACGTGTTTTCCACTCACCATGAACCTGTGGACATGGGACACTCATCACTCTTCGGAGGAGGTACCTGGATATGTCACCAATGGTTCCTGCCCTCCCAAGACAACACACACTCAGTGACCCACTCAGTCATCATCTGAGCTGAATGGATGTCAAATCGGTGTCCAGACCAGCTGTGCTCCATTTGGATGTTAGATCACAGTGAGTTGCATGATCGGAGGGAGAAAGGAGTATAGTCCTGGCCACTATTGCTTTAATAGCACCTCACCTTGCAAGCTGCCATATAACAGGAACTGGAAGGATTTAGATGGTGCTGACAGTGAGCCAGGAACGAGGTGGAGTGCCTTGCATGCCTCCCAGTAATGCCATGAGTATAGTCAGAAGAAGAGAATGAAGAGGGGCCTCCCTGGTGGTATGGGGGTTAAGTCTCAGCACTATCACCACTACGGCTTGAGTTCAATCCCCGGCAGGCCAGGGAGCTACCCACATGGTGCAGCAGACCTCTCCTGCCTCCCCCCCTGCTCCCCTCAGCAGTGTGTTTCAGTCAGTCTGCCTGTTCTGTTCCCCACTCTGTCTCTGGGGAATCCTCTCACCCTTATACTCTAGTTTTCTATAAATAGATACATTTTTTTTAAAAAGAAAAGAAGGAAGAGTAACCTACCCCTTAGGAGAGATTATCCATGCGATGCACTGAGTGCCAGAGGGAAACATGAATGTTATTTCCATCATCCTTCCCAATCGACAGATGAGAAAACTGGGTAGCAGTAAGTAATTGATCATTGTTAGTAGGACCCGATGTCTTTCTGTTTCATGGTGAGTGGGCTGGTGCTTACAGCCTGGTCATATCTATCAGTAAGAGCCTGCATTAAGCACCACAGGAGAGAACTGTAGGGTGAAGTTTAAAGGACGTTTTGGTGGAGGAAGAGAGGCATGGAAAATGTTAGGGTTGAGCAGGTAGAGGAAGGCAGTTTAGATGGTGGAGAGTGACTGGCGACTGAGTATCGCGGCCCCCCTGCTCATAATGGCTCTTTTCTATGACCAGTCTGTGTTTGAATATAGACCCTTGGTATTAGGAATAGATGACTATATGAGGAAGCAGCAAGCCAAGTTTCAGACACCTAAATTTATGCTCAAATTCTCTCTTTTCTGGCACCAGTGCCACCCTACTACACCCTTCCAGTCATGTGGCCCAATATGGCTGCTGGAGTGCCTGCCATCTCATTTACATTCCATAAAGCTAGTGGATAACCATCTCTATTCTTCAAGGAATGTCCCAGAATTCCTACACAACACTTTCACTTATAGCTCATCAGCCAAAAGCAAGTCACAGCTAAAACCTGGCAACATCTAGCTGTGAGGAAGGCTTAAAAATCTTTTGTTTATTTTAAGCAACAATATAACGGACTTAACAAGTTAATATATTCTATTACCAAGGAAAAAGGAGAGAATAGGAAAATAGGTTTATCTTCTCCTCAACCAGTATTGAATTGAAAGCACCTGTTCCCACACATTCTCACCATCAATAAGTATTACCATTTTTTTCCATCGTTGCCAATCGGTGTACTCTAAATAGCATCATGTTGCTTTTACTTATATTGCTCTAATTACTGAAAAGGATTGAATATGCATGTTCTTACCACATATAGTCTTCTCTGCTATTTATGTCCACAATCTATTTTTAATTCTTAGTCATCCTTTTTCTTATTGATTATTGAGTCCTGCATGTATGAGAAATAGAAGTCAAGGATCTTGTAAACATTTTGCCCAGTTTTTCATGTTTTAAGAAAGTATTTTATGTCCCTCACACCCATCCAAATGGCTAGTATCAAAAAATACAGAAAATAACAAGTGTTGGTGAGGATGTGGCAATAGTGGAAGACTTGTGCACTGTTGGTGAGAATGGTATAAATGATGCAATGCTATGAAGAAAATTATGGTAATTCTTCAAAAACTGCAAAATGTAATAACCATATAACACTGACATTCCACTTCTGGAATATATATATATATATATATATATATATATATATATATATATATCTCCAAAAGAATTGAAAGCAGGGTCTTGAATATCTTTTTGTACATTTAATTTCATAGCTTTGCTCACAATAGCCAAGATGTGGGGCTAATCCAAATGTTCACCAACAGCTGAATAAATGAACAAAATGTAGCGCATACATACAGTGGAATATTATTCAGCCATGAAAAAGAAGTAAAGTCTGACACTACAACATCTAGTTTACAACACGTAAATGTTAAGGACACATAAAATATGCTAGATGCAAAAGGGAAAATATTGAGTAGTCAGATTCATAGAGACAGAAAGCACAAAGGTGGTTTCCAGGCCTGGGGGCAGGGGGAGTGGGGAATTGTTTAGTGGGTACAGAGTTATAGTTTGTAAAATGAAGAGCTGAGGAGATTGGTTGCATGACAATGTAATGTACTCAATCAGTACACTTAAAAATGGATAAGATGGTAATTTTATGTTATGTAAATTTTACCATAATTTTAATGTATTATCTTTATTATCTTTTCCTGCATGGTTTTTGTCCTTAGCATTATGCTTAGAAAGTCTTTTCTTACCCCAACTTGATAAAAATAGTTACCTGTATTTTCTCCTTCCACATTTCAGTGCAGGACACTCAGGTGCAGTTGATTCAATTAATTATATCTTACATTTTATAAGATATCAGTGGTTGAGTCTTCCTAGACTCCTCTCTTTTTTTTTCTTCTTTTCTTAAAGATTTGTTCATTTTTATACAAGAACTGGGGTATAGGCCAGAGGTGTGGAGGGTGAGAGGATTCACCAGAGACAGAGTGGGGAGCAGAACAGGCAGACTGACTGAAATACACGGCTGAGGGAAGCAGCGGGCGAGACAGAAGCGGTCTGCAGTGCCATGTGGGTATCTCCCTGACAGGTTGGGAATCAAACCCGTGCTGCAGAGGCTGCGGACAGCTTCAAAGCGCTGTGCTCAACCCGATGCACCACAGGGTGGCCCCTAGGCTCTATTTTTATGTATTTATTCCTTTCAATCTCCATTTCCTATTCTAATCCCTCCCCCATAGAACCACTCTAATGTGTTAAATATGTACCTTTTTCTTTTGCATATGCTTTTGCTAAATATATACTATAAACTGTTCACATTTTAAAATGATATTGTGGTACAAATCTCATTTTTTTGAGGGGGGAATTTACTCAGCACTACTGTTTTAAGGTGCATCCTTGATCTTGTGAATGCATTTAGTCCTTTGGTCCTAATTTCTGCTCAGTCTTCCATGGTTTATGTCTATATCTCACCAACCCACCCGCCCAGCAATGGACACTAGGATGGCCTCCAGTTTCCCACCACAAGCAACATTGCATCACTTATGGATCTGTGCAAGATGGATACCACGGTTATCAGAATGAAGGCCGTCAGCTCGATGAAGATTAACATCATAAAGTTAATAGATGACACAGAAAATGGTAGTGCCTAAACTAACAAGGGATTAATGGCTAGGAAAAACAAGGAATCTCCTCAGGTCAAGAAAAATACCAAAATTGGGGCTTCCCTGGTGACAGAAGCGGTTAAGATGCAGCACTGTGAAGCTATCCGCAGTCACGGCAGCACGAGTTCTATCTCCCGCCGGGGATCTGACACACTTGCTGCAGCAGACCTAGCCTGACTTTTTTCAGTCAATCTACCTGTTCTGCTCCCCACTCTGTCTCTGGTGAATCCTCTCACCCCCCCACCTATGGCCTGTACCCCAGTTCTTGTATACATAAATAAATAAATCTTCAAAAAAGAAAAAGGAAAATACCAAAATCCCATTAAAAATTGGGCAAAGGATGTAACCAAAAACATTTTATGAAAATAGAAGCCGAAACCATTCACAGACATTTTTTAAAGAGATCTTCAGATTCATTAGCAATAAGAGAAATGCATCTTAAAACAAGCCGATACCTTATCCGAAAGGCAAAACTAGAACCCAGATAATACCAGGTATTGGTGTAGATTACAGACACGGAACTGAAATGCATAACCAGGTGGAGTAAACTGTTTAAATCAAGTGCACCCTCCCTTCTGACCCCGAAATTCCACCCTCCCACCAGTACTTTTGGAGTTTAGATTTTTGTTTATTTTTAGCACATAAATATTTAATCCATCTGGGATTTATTTTGTTGTGGAGTATAAGTATTTAGCAATATTTATTTCCCCCAAATGTTTGGGAACTGAACACATTTAAATAATGCCACTTTTCTCCTCATTTCCACTCTATCATTCACGAACTTCTCATAGATTCCTGAGTCTGTTTCAAGTGTGAGGTTTCTAAACAGTGTGCCTCAGACTGCTAAGCAGTTACCGTTTTGGAGAATATTTAATTCCCCTGTGCTTTGTGCTTTGATATCAAGAGTCATGAACTAACTACAGATCCAAAGAAAAAAGTCTCAGAAACCGAGGGTTGTTTTTCCTGGTACTTACATATTCTTGCTTGGATGGAGCTTGGGGACTGACTGTTATTTTTAAATGTGTCCCTTCTCACATTCCTTCCTTCCTGGTCCCCCGACCTTCTAGTAGTATTTTCTTATTTCCATTCATTTTTTATTTTTTCTTACATTGTTTATTTTTGTATATTTGATTTCTGGGCCTCCCTGGTGGCGCAAGAGTTAAAAGTCTCAGCCTATTAGGCTACTGCCAGCCACTGCGTCCTGAGTTCAATCTCCAGCCAGGGAGCTACCCACATGGCACAGCAGACCTCTCCTGTCTCGCCCGCTGCTCCCCTCAGCAGTGTATTTCAGTCAGTCTGCCTGTTCTGTTCCCTGCTCTGTCTCTGGTGAATCCTCTCACCCTCCTGCACCCCTGCACCTCTGGCCTTCACCCCAGTTCTTATATGCATAAATAAAAACAAATCTTAAAAAATATTTGATTTCTCCACTCATCAATAAAAAATATTTGATTTCTCCCCATAAATCCTCCACCACCACATCACCTGTGAACTGTCACCACCCCTTTTATTCCCCCTCCCATGTTTTATGCCTCAGAGCTATAGTTTGCTTGCTAAGTTTTGTCTCTCTCTCTCTCTCTCTTTTTTAACCCTTTGTTCAATTTTCCTATATTCCTCCTATAAGTGAAACATCTGAAATTTTTCTTTTCCTTCTCACTTATTTCACTGAATATAATCCTTCAAGCTCCATCCATGTTTCTGTGAATGGCATAAGTTTATCTTTTTTATTGCTGAGTAGTATTCCATTGTGTATATACCACATCTTCTTGATCTGCTTATCTGTTTGGGGGCATTAGGTTGTTCTACATCTTAGAAATTGTGAATAGTGCTGTTGTAAATATAGGCATACAAGTTTCCTGTTGAACGATTTTTTTGTGTGTCCCTTGGAAAGCTGTGTGGAGGTTCCTCAAATTAGTGTTTCCATTGTTTTTGACTTGGGAAGTTGTCTCTCTCTCTCTCTCTCCCTGTCTTGTCAAGTGACCAATTAATCCTATTTCAAAAAGAAAGTTTATAGTTTGGCATCAGAAAACATCTCTGGAGATTAGAAATCTAGCAATTTGCAGCCTGAATTAAAAAAAAAAAAAAAACAGCAGTGAAGCGCCTCTTTGTTTCATCACAGCAAACCATGAAGCCCCTGAGCTCTCATCTTTATGTCCCCATCAGGCTCCACCTAATGACCAAAAACATTTAACCCTTTGTCTCCCCACAAAGGGTTAAAGATGTCTCCCCACAAAGGGTTAAAAGCCCAAGCAGCAACCCAGACACTTGAAAACACCTTCACATTGTGGGAGCGAGTCACATTTCAAGACAGCAGGGAAGAGATGCTTGAAGAGTGTCAGTCACTTTAGTTTTAAAAGACACAGACAGCACTTAAAGGCTGTCAATCATTTCCCATGAAAGGAGACAAGAAACTTTTAACATATGAATTGCCAATATTTTCCACAGTAAATTAAATAGAATTTTTTTTCATGTAAAAAATATTTCTAGATTAGGCCAGATCCTTTCCATAAGAGTATTTGGAATTACCTGTCACATTACCAAAAAAAAAAAAAAAAAAAAAAAAGATTAAATCAATCTAATAAAGCATAGGAAAATGCTTTGGTCTGACTTCTCTTGACTGGAATGTTCTATAGTCAATGAAGATATTGACAGTTTGCTGGGGTAGCTGACTTGCTGGATAAAGCAAATTGTTCTGTCCAATATGGAGGCCACCAGACATACATGGAATATTTAGATTTAATTAAAATTCAATAAAACTTTAGTTTCATCCACACTGGCCATATATAGTTACATTCACTGCACAAGTCATACTGTCTCTGAAACCCATTGTGGCTGAGTGATGACTGTACTGGACAGCAACAGTGTAGAAAGTTTGCATGGTCACATGACGTTCTATGGGACACCACTGATCAGACTTTCACTACTGAGACTATGGTCATGGGTGAGGTGTGGACTTCCTGTAGGAACAGGATGGGCTGTGTGGGTCGGGGGTTTCAGAGCACCCTGTGCTTAGAAAGACTCTGCGCTTGGTTTAATCCTTTGTTACCGCCATCTTGAAAATGCTAATAATTTATGAACAAGGGCTCCTGTAGTTTCATTTAATGAGAGGCCCATTTCTTTAGGCTCCCGTGTGGCTCACCCCTGCCCAGGTCATTCAGATTCCAGAGTCTGGATTGGAAGCTCACCTCTGTCTGCATCAGTGTGTCTCATCCTGGCTGCCCATTAATTATAGGAGTTGTCAAAACACCCCCATGCCTGGGATGCATCCCCACAGTTTGGGGGTTCAGAATGGGACCTGGCATGGGGTTGGTTGCAGAATTGCCAGTTCATCCTGTTTCTATTTTTCAAATTGTTGTTCTCTTTTTCACTTTAAGACTGAACCACTGGAAAATTTTTATTTTTAGAATTATTTCTATTTATTTTGCGTAGAAGAGCTGGGGTATAGGCCAGAGGTGTGTGTGGGGTGGGTGAGAGGATTCACCAGAGACAGAGTAGGGAGCAAAACAGGCAGATCCATGGAGATATATTGCTGAGGGAAGCAGCAGGCGAGACAGGAGAGGTCTGCTGCTCCATGTGGGTCAGCTCCCTGGCTGGCAATCAAACGCAGGCCATAGTGATGGCAGCGCTGAGACTTAACCCCTAGGCCACCAGGGAGGCCCCTAGAAAAATTTTAAAATACAGCCCAGTTCTTTCTAATGCCTGATTAAGGTTGACATTGGTTTTGCTACATTGTCTTTCAATCCTTGAAGTGCTGATAGGAGTCTACCCCACAAAATGAAACACTCTGAGCTTTGTATGAGCTGAGCTCAGCTGGAAAACACACCCTCTTCCAGACTGCAATAAGATTCATAGAACTTCAGATCTAGATGGCATCTTAGCAATCACAGGTTGTTTGAGATATAAGGACCTCTAATTAGATGCCGATTGTACTGACGTGAAAAGAGAGACTCCGGTGACCCCAACTTAGTAATGACCCCAACTTAGTAATGAGGGGCAGAGGGCACCTAGAATTCAGCCTCTTTTCAAGGCACCCAGCAGAGGGAGAAACACCTCTCCCTCTCTCCAAAGAGAAATTAAAGTATCCCAGTCAATAGTTTTCCCCAAACCATAAACATTATAGTAAAATTGGTCTACTTTAGCATTGGGAAATATTTTTTCACAGTGAGTTTGATTAATCTGAACCCCAATTCACAAAGCAACAACATTCAAGTGAACTGTTTTGTTCGAGCTGCTCAATGCTTTTTAAAAACAGAATCAACATTTAAACATTGAGAGATTTCACATGAAATCTTAGATAACACACTTCTCTTGAAGGCTTGGAATACTTGGCAAACAGATAATTCCTGCATTCCTGACAGTTCGACTGTCCAGAGCTGAGTCACTTCGGCCCATTGTAAGGACTGAGCCCTCCCCTTTTTGTCACAGCCTCCACTACTTCCAATTGCATTCATGAGTCTAGACCGGCTAAATGTCACTGCAAAATTTAAAACTAAAGTTGACATCTCTGAAATGCCAGAATCCTCCACCCAGTCTGTTTCATGCATTTACATTAACTATTTGGCCCGGGTAGCATTTGAGTTTGCAACTTCCAATCACATCATCATAAGCCCAGAATGCACACACACTGGGGCAGAAAGAACAATTTGTCCGCTGGCTTCTTGTGGAAATTGATACCCCGGCTGGGTGGTCTCTAGTGGAGACACGCTGAGGGTTCAAGGCCGGATCTTCTATTCTTAGACTTCGTTTTCAGTCATGCACACATCAGATTTTCTTCACTAGAAATCTCTGCTCTGCTCCGTGTCATCAAGATTTTTCTTCCTGTCCTCTTCGTTTGTGCTATTCTCCCATCCTGGGATGCTCTCCCTCTTTTCATGGCAAGTTCAACTCCCCTTGCAGGTTGAGCTTTCTGGATTACTCAGATCTCCTTTCTCAAAAACTCCTGTGGCCTCAGGTGAATAGAGAAACCATATGCTCTTTTGATTTCTCCAGACCCAAGGAGGATAAGCTCCTTAAACTTGCCAGCTTGTAATTCCTTTGAATCCTCCCTAATTCCAGGGACGGCACTGGACAAACAGGTTCTTCTCAGCAGACCCTGTGCTTTGTTTTTATTTTTTTCATATTTTATTTTATTTTATATATTTTTTTACATCCTTTTTCATTTTTGCACAATATATTATGCATTTTCATCTTGGTTATATTCCCCATACAATTCCCACCCCCCCTTATTTTGACCCTAATCCCTCCTACCTCTCCCCACCCCATAGTGTGTCTCTGGTTTATCGTTGCTTGTTGATTTTGCTTTTTACTTTATTATAATTAGTCTTCTTCCTGGGCTTTGGCTGACTCCCCTAGGCCTGCCTCTGGCCTGGCAGAGCAGGTGCTGCAGCGTCCACGTTCAGCCACAGGAGGTCGTTCTTCCACACAGATCTTGCTCTGCTCAGGTTCCGTGCGGCACAGAGATTTACTAGTGCCTCTGGAAGTAGGGCAGGCTCATTTATTTCCTCTCCAACACAGCCTCGGGCCATCAGAGCCTCTGATGTCAGGGTCCCTGCCGTGAAAACTGCGGAATGAAAACACTGCAAATAAAAAGGTCACTGCATCCGCTCTGCACATTGACTGCTGCTCACCTGAAATCTCTGCTTCACTGTCAAAAGCGTCCCAGCTCAGCCTCTGTATGTTCTCCCATCTCAGTATTGTAGAAGAGGGAGAAGAAATCTGGACTATAGCACATGTGTGTGTGCTTTACAGATGATTGTGGCAGGTCAGTGGCTCTACGTTGTGCCAAGGAAGGTTGCTGTACATCCTCTTCTGCCCCAGGATAGGGTCCTGTGGCCCAGGCACTGGTGCTGGGATCTGTTCTGCTTTGGCTACTGCTGTTCTCAACCAATAACAATGACCTTATAAAATGGGTCCTATCAAATGTTTCAATCTTAAAGTGGAAGGCGAAGTCAGGTTTTATTTGATGAGTCTGAAAGCAGGATGCATTGTAGGGGACAGATGCGTAGGGACCTAAGATGACCCCAGCAGACATTCCCAAGAGCCCAGCCTGGTGTCACATCAGCCTTGCACACCCACTGGGTGGGTCAGAGTGATTGTAGAGGCTTGGTAAGTAAACGTGTTTATCTCAGATATTCAAATAGATCCCAGACCCTGGGAAGGAAGCTAGGATAGAGTCAAGTTTCTCAGCTGCACTAACATGTGGCTGGTCATTTCTGAGTAGCATTTAGACCCACTGGCAAAGGTTAAAGGAAAGACCTTTTTCTTTTTTTTTTTTTTAATAGAGGCATGTTTATTTATTTATTTATTTGTTTGTTTGTTTTGTTTATACAAGCACTGGGTACAGTCAGAAGCGCGGGAGGGTGAGAGAACTCACCAGAGCCAGAGCGGGGAGCAGAGCAGGCAGAAGGACCGAAGTACACTGCTGAGGGGAGCAGCGGGCGGCAGGAGAGGTCTGCGCACCATGTGGGACCCTCCTCCGGTGGCCGGGGAGCAGCCGGGGATTGAACCGGCGCCGCAGAGGCCGTGGGCAGCTTCGCAACCCAGCGCTCAACCGCTGCGCCACCGGGGAGGCCCAGGAAAGACCATTTTTTCATGTCTGTTTCCTGTCACCACCACCATCATCCTTCTGAAACCAGGCTCTCTGAGTGGGAATCAGAATTCTAACTCTTGCTAACCATCACTTAAATCCTCTACCTCAGTTTTTCCATCTGCAAAATGGGACTCATACTCGTACCTATCTATCTCATGGAGTTACTACATAATAGTATCTACCTCACTTTTTTATTATATATATTTATTTAAATATATATATTACATCATTGTTCATTTTTGTGTAGTATTTGATTTTTCATCTCATTAATACATAAGAATATATAGTGTGTGCTGCATTTGTAAACACCTTTATAAATTTATTACTTTTTAAATTAGAATTATTTTTATTTATTTTGCATAGAAGACCTGGGGTGCAGGCTAGAGGTGTGGGGGGGGGGTGAGAGGACCATTCTTTTCTAGAATAGAAACAGAGCCATAACAGAGCCATTCTTTTCTAGAATTGTGTCTGGAATGAGGAATGTCAAACAGCTTTTCCAGAAACAGGGACCATTTCCTACCTAAGCAATAACAATGTTGTTTTCAGCTCAACAAGTCTCTTTTCCTACACAAAATTGATAAAAGGGTATTGCTTTTATTATCTTTAATTAAAAAATATTTTATTTTAATCTCCTGTCCCTTAAAACAACAGGCCTAAAAAATATGGATAAGAACAAAATCAAGAGTTGATGCCTCCCAAATATCAACAAAATTGAGAAAACTTTAGTTAGATTGACTAAGAAAAAAAAGAAGAAACTCAGTAAATAAAATCACAACTGAAGGAGAGGCCATGACTACCCATTTTACAGAAATAAAAAAGATTATAAGAGAGTGCTGTGACCAATTTTATGCCAAGCTAATGGGTGAAATAGACAAATTCCTAGGAGCACACAACATACCAAGGCTCATCACTAAGAAATAGAAAATTTAAATAGATCGCTAACTAGTATGAGGATGTAGTCAGTAACCAAAATCCTTCCAATGAACCCAAGGCCAGTTGGCTTCACTGGGGAATTGTGCCATTTAAAGAATTGTACCAATCCTCCTTAAACTCTTTCAACAATTGAAGAGGAGGGAACACTTTCAAACTAATTCTATGAGGCCAGAACCCTAACACCTTAGCCAGACAGACACTACAACAGAAGAGAACTACTAACTAATATCCTTGATGAATATTGAGGAAAAAATTCTTAACACACACTTAGGAAATGAAATTCAACAGCAGACTTAATATTGTTAAGTTGTTAATACTACTGAAAGTCACCTATTCAATGTAATTCTTATCACCAATGTAATGTAATTCTTAGCAAATCCCACCTTTGGGGCAGAAATAAAATATTCATTCTAAAATTCATATGGAATCTGAAGGAACCCACAATAGCCAAACAATCTTGAAAAAGATTAAGGTTGGCAGTCTTATACATCCTGATTTCTCACACTTACTACTATAAAACCATTGAGGAGGGGCCTCCCTGGTGGTGCAAGGGGTTAAGACCCAGCACTATGAAGCTATGCGCAGCCACTGCAACGTGAGTTCAATCCCTGGCATAGCAGACCTCTCCTGTCTCGCCCTCTGCTCCCCTCAGCAATGTATTTCAGTAAATCCACCTGTTCTGTTCTCTAGTCTGTCTCTGGTGAATCCTCTCACCCCCCCCCCATATCCCCCAAACTTCTGGCCTATACCCCAGCTCTTGTATGCATAAATAAATAAATCTTAAAAAATAAAAATAAACCATTGAGAAACATGGAGTCAGACATACAGACAAACAAAATTGAACAGATGGCCCAGAATAAACCCTCACATATATGGTCAAACGTTTTTTGACAAGATGTCAAAACCATTCAATGAGGAAGGAGTGTCATTTCAATAAGCGATAGTGGAAAAACTAGCTATCCATAGAAGTTGGACCTTACACCACGTTCAAAATTAATTCAAAATAGATCAAAGACCTAAATATTAGATCTAAAGCTGAATAAATATTAGAAGAAAATAGGGGAAAATCTTAATGACATTAGATTTAGCAAAGACTTCACGGATAGGACACAAAAACACAGGCAACAAAATTTAAAACTTCTGTGCATCGAAGGACATAATCCACAGAACGAAACGGCAACCCATAAAATGGAAGAAAACATTCACAAATCATATATCTGATAAAGGTCTAGTATTTAGAGTATGTAAAAAACTCCTACAACTCGATGACAGCAACAATAAAACTGATTAAAATTGGTCAAAGGATTTAGACATTTCTTCAAAGAAGATATACAAGTGGCCAATAAGAACATGAGGAGATGCTCCCCGCTCTGGCTCTGGTGAATTCTCTCACCCTCCCAATCTTCTGACTGTACCCACTGCTTGTATAAATAAATAAATAAATCTTCAAAAAAAAAAAAAAAAAAAAGAACATGAGGAGAAACATCACTAGAAAAATGTAAGTCAAAACTACAAAAAGATTCTACTGCAAACCTATTAGGATGGTACAATAAAAAAACAAAACAGAAAACAGCAAGTGTTGGCAAGGGTGTGGGGAAATTGGAACACTTATGCATTGTTGGTGGGAATGTAAATTGATGCAGCACCATGGAAAAGCGTCTGATGATTCCTCAAAAAATTAAAAATAGAATTACCATATGATCCTGTAACAAGGGAAAGAGGAGATGGCAGGTCCCTGCCTGGCCCACGGGAGGGTGGAGCTGAGCAAGGGGAGAAGAAACTGGAGAAGAGGCTGAGGAAGGAGGCAAGCAGAAAGGAGAGCAGGAGACCAGAAGGAGGCAAATGGAGCGGAGAGAAATGTGAAGAAGTTGCGCTTGCTTTTTGGTCTGGTTGAAACAGATGTGGGTGACAGACCCACGGGGAGGTTAACAATGGCAATTTTTTTTTAACTAGATTTTTCTTTTTAAAATTTATTTATTTATGTGTACAAGAGCTGGGGTACAGGCCAGAGATACAGGGGGTGAGAGGATTTACCATAGACAGAGCAGGGAACAGAACAGGCAGACTGACGAAATACACTGCTGAAGGGAGCAGCGGGCGAGACAGGAGAGGTCTGCTGTACCATGTGGGTAGCTCCCTGACCAGCCAGGCATAGAGCTCCTGCTGCAGAGGCTGCGGATTGCTTCATAGTGCAGTCCTCAACCCCTTGCACCACCAGGGAGGCCCAACAATGGTAATTTTTATCTTGATTTTGCTCCCTCTGTATCAGATATGCTGGTGGGCTCCTTCTGCCCGTTTCTTATGGGTCCCCACCAGAAGGTTCTTTAGACTTGTGACAGATTTTCAGGACTCAGTGGCCCTGCTTTGGGCCAACCCTGTTTGGCTTGGCATTTACCCACAAGGGGATGGGTAACTTCAGGTGCTTGATTTGGAAACTTTATTCTTCCCCTTTTCCTTGTTGCACACTTATTGTATTAAAGCTCCTTTCCATGGAAGGTCTTATGCACTAGAGTATGTTGTGTCTTGATGCGGTGGATGGCAGACACTATTTAGAATGGGCAAGTTTGGGGATTCTTGGGGTGTCCCTCACCCTGCCCTGTAACAATCCCAAATTCCATGAATGGAAGTATAGCCACAAGAATTGAGAGCAGGGACTTGAAAAGCTATTTGTGGGCCTCCCCGGTGGCGCAGTGGTTGAACGCTGGGTTGCGAAGCTGCCCGCGGCCTCTGCAGCGCCGGTTCGATCCCCGGCTGCTCCCCGGCCACCGGAGGCGGGTCCCACATGGCGCGCAGACCTCTCCTGCCGCCCGCTGCTCCCCTCAGCAGTGTACTTCGGTCCTTCTGCCTGCTCTGCTCCCTGCTCTGGCTCTGGTGAATTCTCTCACCCTCCCGCGCTTCTGACTGTACCCAGTGCATGTATAAACAAAACAAACAAACAAACAAATAAATAAATATGCCTCTATAAAAAAAAAAGAAAAGAAAAGCTATTTGTGCACCTATGTTCTTAGCAGCATTATTCATAATGGCCCAAATGTGGAAACAACTCAAGTACCCATCAGTCGGTGATGGATAAACAAAATGTACTCTACATGTACAATAGAATATTGTTCAATCCTTAAAAAGAAGAATATTCTGACACATGAATGAACCTTGAAAACATTGTGCTAAGTGAAATAAACCCGTCACAAAGGACAAATGTATGATTTCATATATGTGAGGTACTTGGAGTAGTCAGATTGGTGGGGGGAGGAAGAGAAGACAGAACAGAGAGTAAGTTACAGAATTTCTATTTTGCAGAAGGAAAAGTGTTCTGGAGAAGGTTGGGAATAATGATGGCAGCAATGTGAATATACTTAATGCCATTAAACAGAATGCTTAAAAACAGTTAAGATGGCAAATGTCATATGTATCTTTCCATAATAAAATAGCATGAAGAGCATATACTATTAGTTATTCATTCAAAAACAGTGTTCTGAGGGCATGCTGTGTGCTAAGCACTATTTTAGGTGCCAGAATGCAGCAGCGAGACAAATAGATGTTCCAACCCCAGTAAGAGCTATCATCTAGTAGAGGACACAGGTAATAAACAAGAAAGCAGAGAAGCAGACAATGGATGGTATAGGACTGACTTAGGTGCTGATGCATACAAAGGGAAATTAATGGGGTGCAAATGACTTAAAGGGTGGGGCTCACTTAAGATGGAATGATCAAGCATGATCCCGATATGATTGGGAATTAAAAACTCAAATGCTACCCAGGTCAAATAATTATTGTAAAAAAACAAGTCTGAAAGGT
Organism: Talpa europaea; assembly: GCF_964194135.1. Lineage (NCBI taxonomy): Eukaryota > Metazoa > Chordata > Mammalia > Eulipotyphla > Talpidae > Talpa > Talpa europaea. The sequence continues at coordinate 150,652,505 of NC_140068.1, forward strand.
CCTAGGTGATCTAAGATCTGACAGATGGCAAGAAGTAGACATGCAAGGAGGCAGAGTACAGGCAAGCTAAGCTGCAAGGGTCCGGAGGCAGTGAAGAGCTTGGGGTGATTTGGGGAAGGAAGGAAGACCTGGACCAGAGCTTAAAGAATAAAGGGAGGGGCCTCCCTGGTGGCGCAAGGGGTTAAGCACAGCACTCTGAAGCTGTCCGCAGCCACTGCAGCTCGAGTTTGATCCCCAGTCAGGGAGCTACCCACATGGCATGGCAGACCTCTCCTGTCTCACCCACTGCTCCCCTCAGCAGTGTGTTTCAGTCAGTTTGCTAGTCCTATTCCCCATTCTGTCTCTGGTGAATCTTCTTACCCCCTGCTTGGCTGGCCTGCACCCCAGTTCTTGTATGCATAAATAAATAGATCTTTTTAAAAAAAAAAAAAGAATAAAGGGAGAATGGAGGAGATGAGTTTGGTGAGCCAAGCAGTAGCTATATCCCGAGAACTTTGATCACTGGAATAAGAGGTGTTGACTTTATTCTGATGAGACACTATAAACTAGATCTAAACAGAGCAGAGATATACTCCAATTTTTGCTTTAAAATGTGAGAGAATGAGGGAAAGGAGTGAGACTGTAACAGGGTGGTCCCCAGGAAAGGGGGAGGTTCCCTGCCCCACCCAAGGGAGGGTGGAGCTGAGCAGGAAGAGGAGAAGCTGCAGAAGAGACTGAGGAAGGAAGGAGCAGGATGGAGCCAGGAGACCTGGAGGAGGCGCGTGGAGCCTAGAGACACGTGAAGAAACTGCGCTTGTCTTTTGGTCGTGGACGGGGTGACACAGATGTGGGTGAGACCCGTGGGGAGGTGACCATGGCAGCTTTTATCTTGATGTTGATTTTGCTCTTTTCCTTCTGGGCTTGTCTGATTGTTTCTGACCCTTTGCTGTGGGTCCCCACTGGAAGATGCTTTAGACTCATGGCAGGCTTTGGGGCCTTGCTCTGGGCCAATCCCATTTGGATGGACTTTTACCCACGAGGGGACGGGTCACTTTGGGTGCTTGATTTAGAAACTAGACTCTTTGCCTTTCCTGTATTGTTTCCTAGTTTTATTAAAGTTTCTTCCCATTAAAGTCTCATATGTTTTGTGTTGATGCGGCGGATGGCAGAACCCATTTAGAATAGGCAGGTTTGCGGGGGTTTTGGGCTGCCCCTCTCCCTGTCCTATAACAAAGGGAAAAATTAATGATTATTTCTAATTTTTTTTTTTACATGAGAGGATGGTAATGGCATTTTCTTTCTTTTTTTTTTTTAAATTTGTTTATTTTTACAAGCTCTGGGTACAGTCAGAAGTGCAGGAGGGTGAAAGAATTCACCAGAGCCAGAGCGGGGAACAGAACAGGCGGACTGACGAAATACACTGCTGAGGGGAGCAGCGGGCGGCAGGAGACGTCTGCGCACCATGTGGGGATCGAACCGGCGCTGCAGAGGCTGAGGGCAGCTTCGCAGCCCAGCGCTCAACCGCTGTGCCACCAGGGGAGGCCCAGGAATGGCATTTTCTAAGCAGAACACAGTGAAAGAAGCAGGCAAGGAGAATTCAGTTTTGCATGTTACACTGAGGATGAACGCTGGACATCCAAATGGAGAAGTCAAATAGGCATTCAGATATACTGGTGTGGAGTGCAGGAGAGAAACAGATCTGGTGATATAAATGTAGGAGTCAGTAAATGATGAGAGCCAAATCCTGGTTGATAACATTCTAGCAGAGTGTGTTCTGGATATTTTGCACAGTATCTGCCTGGAATGGAGCCCATGAAGAAGAGGCAGAATTGGGGCAGGGGGAGGAATCTTCCCTTCCTTCAACTTTTACTCATCAAGCAAGTATTTAGTGAATGCTAAACACAAATTAGTCAAACTGCTTTTCTACTTTCCAGTCTGAACGTACACTGGATAGAAATTATGGGAGGCAGATGAGAGAAATAACTTGATTCCTTCTATAAGGAACTTAGCTACTCAGAGAAAAAGGGAGTTAAGGAAAGTCAAGTAATCACAGTGAGGTAGTGTATGGGTTCAGTGAGGAAAAGAGAAACCACACTATATTTTTCAGAAAAAGATTGATGATGTGAACCATTAAAATTTGTGAAACATTCAAGAGTTCACCCAGGGACCAATTGTTAGAATGTTCTAGAACACATCACCAGGAGCCAATAATTCTGAAGGCACCCCCAGATCTATTGATTCAAGAGCTCAATTTGACAGCTACCATGCGAGCCTCAGCAAGTGGCCAGCCCTGGCAACTTCTGGAAACTAGCCTACCCCACCGTACCTCCCCATCACACACACACAGCTCTCTCCCTTAACACCCAGAAAATGGACATGGACTATTGCTGCAGAAATAGTTTGCATCTCTACAGCACCTTTTGCCATTTGCAAACACCCCAATGTGAAGGAAGAAGGGCTGGACCTCTCTGGCGCCTCTTGAAACTAGCACAAGTTCATTTGCTTGTCAGAACCTGTTTCTGGTCCTAAAACTCAGCTGCAACATTGTTCAAGAAATGTAATTTCAGTATTTTAGCCTCTGTGGTTCCGGGAGGTATCCTGGGTAGGGTTCTCCCCACCCTGCCCTGGAGACATTTGGCAATGTCTTGGGAGAGTGCTGGTAGTCACTATTTGGGAGGGAAGATGCTGTTGGCATCCAGTGAGTGGGGGCAGAGGGGATGGCCAAGCATCCACAACACACAAAGTGGCCCCCATGAGAAAGAATTATTTGGTCCCAAATATCTTCAATACTGAGATTAAGAAACACTGCTACAAGAAAGAGGGTGCAGCAGAGATTGACTAAACCCAACCACTGTGTCCAAAGCTGATGCAAAGTCCCGATTAGTTCTATAAATAACTAGTTTCAAAGAGGTTTTTATTTTTTTAATTTAATTCTATTTTTTTAGAGTCAATTCAGCCAGTGTTGGAAAGGTTGGAAAATTCTTCATGAATCATGTGGACTGGAATTGTGCTCTGAAGATGGTGAAGGGACATCTATTCTGGGACAGGAAGATGACAGAAGTTAGCTCAGAGAAGCAGCACATTCTCAACCTCAAGTTCTGTGCACATTCTCAACCTCAAGCACAGAACTTAAGGTTGAGAATGAAATGGTATGTTTATCAGAAAAAGATCAGTCTCACTACTGTGGAAACTGAAGCTGGGAAGTTTCAAAATAGATGTTTAAGTAGGTGAGAAGAGCTTTGAATACTAGGACTGAAAAGTTTGGACTGTAGCACAATGGTATGGTAAAGCTTAGGAAGCAGGGAAGCGCGAGATGTATTTTACAGTGAGATTCTGGAAAGAGTCTTAGGTTTTCCAGAATGCAGTTTCCTCAACTAAATGCTCTATTGCTTTTTCTAGTTTATGAAAGATCAGGAGAGTATATGTCCTTCCTTTTTCTCCTTTTGATGATAAAGACCATTTGGAGACTTGTTTGTTTCCCAATTCGAGAAGAAACCAGAAAATTCTGCAAACTACAAGGCCTCTCCTCCATGAAACCATGCTGCTGGGTGTCTAGCCTCTTAGACAAAAGTCAGAAAATAATAATTGGAATCACATTTTATTTTTAAAATTACATTTGGTAAACTACTTTCATTAATTTACTGAGCACTGCTTAAGGTCATACATATTTATAGGTTTATAAAAGTATTATAATCTACTAGACACTATATGATCAATATTTTTCTAGACTCTTTATGTGCAAAGTGGTATAGTGATGAGATTATTATATCTTTCCAGTTCAAAGCTCCCAACAACCTATATTCATTTACTAATTAACTTTGTTTATGGAGATACTATTTGACTCTAGTTTGCTTGAAAATAAGCTGTTTTCCAATGGCGCTAAAATGCACATAAAATAAAATTCACAGTTTTGATTATTTTCAGATATAAAATTCAGTGGCACTTAGTGCATTCACCATGCTGTGCAAAAACCACCACTATCAAGTTCCAGAACATTTTTATCACCACCCCAAAACCCATGTCCATTAATCAGTCACTTTCCATTAGCTCTTATCTCACAGTTCCTGGAAACCACTAACTTGCTTTCTAGCTTTAAAATGTTACTAATTCTGTGTATTTCGTATAAATTGTATTATGGACTATGTTCCTTTTGTGTCTGGCATTTTTACCTAGGATACTATTTCCAAGGTCATCCACATTGCATTAGGTACCAGCACTTTCTTCCCTTTTGTGACCAAATGAGTTCCATTGCATGGATATACCACACGGTACTTATTAATTCATCAATTGGTTGACACTTGAGTTGTTTCCTCCTTTGACTGTGGTTAATATTACTGCTAGGAACATTCTTGAACAAGCTTTTGTTTAAACAACTGTTTTTAATTTGGGGTATATGTGGGTAGATACCTGGGAGTAGAATTGCTGGGTCCTCTGGTAGTTCTGTTTAACTAATGAAGAGCCACCAAATTGTTTTCCACAGCAGCAGTGCTGTTTCACATTCCCACCAGCCATGCACGGAACTTTGATTTGCATTCCTCTAATGATTAATGACATTGAACATCTTTTCACGTGTTTTTTGGTCTTTTTGCAAAAATGTTTATTCAAGTTTTATGCCCAGCTTTTGAGTTGCTTTTTGTTGAGTGGCAACAGTTCTTCATATATTCTGGATACTGGACTCCTATCAGATATATGATTTGCAAATGTTTTCTCCCATTCTATGGGTTGTTTTCACTTTCACAGTGGTATCCTTTTATCCCCAGAAATTACAAATTTTAACAAAGTTCAATTAATTAATTAATTGTGTTGCTTATGCTTTTGTGTCTCATCTCTGAAACCATTGATAAATCCAAGGTTATGAAACCTATGTTTTCTTCTAAGAGTTTTACAGCTTCAGCTCTTATATGTAGTTCATTGATCTATTCTGAGTAATAATGTCTTCTCAATCATCTTGCCTTCTGTGGTGCTCTAATTCACATGTTGCCCGCCAACCCCGATGTCCCAAGTGCCTTGAATTTAACCTACAATACTCTTCCTACGATCATCTTTTCAGGCCTCTTTCTCTGGATGATTTTGAAATGTCCCCCACCAAAATCAGCTTTATCAGGCCCCCTTCAAATATTCAGCTCTTTGTTACTAGCAGTGGGGAAAAAAATGAATAAACTTGTGGGAATTAGAATGAATTCAGAACAGCTGACCACTGAAAGGTTTTGCTCTTTTCAAAATATATTACATTTTACTAGTAGACGTTGTTTTAAATACACCATATATTTTAGGGCAGTTTTAAGTTCATAGCCAAATTGGTATTGTATATGCAATGATTTAGATAAATCTGTAATGACATGTAGCAACCCTAATAGTGTCACTAGAGTAGTTTCAGTACCTAAAAATCATCTTTGCTCTGCCTATTCACCCTCGCCTCCGCCCAGCCCTGTAAAGCGCTGAACTTTTTACTGTCTCCACAATCTGGCCTTTTCCAGAATGTCATATATTTGGAATTATTGTCTACTAATTTTAAAATCCATAAATTTCCTTAGTTCAAGTACTGAATACACAAACTACTTGATGGCAGGGAGAGGTTTCCTTTTTTAATTGAAGTAACATTGCTTTATAACATTATATTAGTTTCAAGTGTGCATCATGGAAAATCAACATATGTGTATACAACATTAAATTCATCACTAGAACTTCAATGCTATTCTTCACACACAATGGTTCCCCTTTTCTTAATTATGATTTATCTTCTTATGTTCAGGAGGCATTCAATAAATGTTTTGGGGATGTGTGAATAAATTATTAGTCATGACCTTTTATTATCTCAGCAATCAGAAATAGGCAATACCTTTGGAAGAAGGCCCCTCTCTGCAGCATCGATTTGCAATCAACATCTAAAGGGAAATGAAGCAACAGCTCCAAGAGCCTGGAGCCAGTGTTGAGGGTCTGGGTAACCCTTTTCTAACAAAGTCTTAACCATCCATGATCTCATGTACATTGACATATACGTAAGTAGCAACAACAGCTACTTGACATACTTTTTTTTTAATTTTTAATTTTTTTAAATTTTTTCATAGAAGAACTGGGGTGTAGGCCAGAGGTGTGGGGTGAGAGGATTCACCAGAGGCAGAGTGGGGAGCAGAACAGGCAGATCTGCTGAAATACACTGTGAGGGGAGCAGCGGGCGAGACAAGAGAGGTCTGCTGTGCCATATGTTGGTCAGCTCCCTGGCCAAGGATCGAACTCAGGCAGTCGTGATGATAGCACTGAGACTTAAGCTCTAGGCCACCAGGAAGGCCCGACATAAAATTTCTACATGATTTCTTGTGATATCATTTACCCATCCTTAGGATATCAGGGGGGTTAGGAACAAGGAATAAAAAAATACCTTTTCATCCATAGAAAAATGAGTAATTCCTTCAAAGTACTTCAAAATATCCTACCCCATGATTATAAGATACATAGACCATTCTTTTTCTTAACAGAATTGTCTGATTTCTGTAACATCCTTTCATGAAAATATTTTGCCAATTGTATACTCAGTACTAGGCTAAATTTATGCTTTATCTTAAAGCTGTTTATTATCAGAATCTTGAAAGAGCTAAATATGTCTTTGGTTAGTTAAAGACATTTTGCCTTGGCGACGTAAACACAAAAAAGTAGAAAAGGCCTTTAATATTGAAATTATGGGAGATCAAATATTTAATGTTCAACAGTCAAACAGCAGAGCAATTAATTTGCCAGGAATTTTTACACAGGATAACTAACTTTCAAGTGCCATCATTCATGACTGGAAAAAAAAAATCTAGCTATTATTTCAAATGTCAGTCAGCTTAGCCAAGTTAATTATTGGAGTGTGTGTGTGTGTGTGTGTGTGTGTGTGTGTAAGGAGGTGTACATGTAATTCCCAACTATTTCTCCCTGCAGAGTTGAAAACTACAGAAAAGAATTACAATATTACAAAAAAAAATTAAGTTTTACTTACAGTTGAATAAATATTTTTCTAACTCCCTCTTAATTGGCTTCAGGGTGTTTTGCTGATTTATTTTAGAGAATTTAAGTAGTAGGAGGACAGGGTTTGTGTCACCCTAGTTCAGTGCAAAAAGAGAAAGAGAAGGCTTTGGAGGGAGGTTGGGAAGAAAGGAAATTGTTCAGCAAATAATTAAAGAATAGAGTTTTTCTGCTTCCTATAGGCAACACGAGGTTAACGAAACATTGAAAAGGGGAGAATAATTATTTACACTTTGCTCTTCTTAAGTACTACTCTAAAATCTATAGGGAGAGATATTCTCTAGAGTTTTTGCCTGACAGGGGAGTGAAGTTTAAGTAAGATGGACAAAGATGTGGAAGTTTCAGAAAATGGTAACCGGGTGTTTAAAAGTGTTTCTCAATACCTCTGCCAATTGTATACTCTGCCAATTGTGTTCTTTTTGTGCAAACACACATTTTCTCTTTCTTCTTCTCCTCTCCTCCCAGTCTCTCTTTATTTTTATTTTTTTAAGATTTATTTATGCATACAAGAACTGGGGTACAAGCCAGAGGTGGGGGTTTAAGAGGATTCCCCAGAGACTGAGTGGGGAGCAGAATAGCCAGATCTACTGAAATACACTGCTGAGGGGAGCAGCAGGCGAGACAGGAGAGGTCTGCTGTGCCATGTGGGTAGCTCCCTGTCTGGGGATCGAACTCATGCTGCAGTAGCTGCAGATAGCTTTATAGTGCTGACGCTTAACCCCTTGTGCCACCAGGGAGGGCCGCCAGTCTCTTTTTACAAATGCATTATCTCACTGTTTTGAATAATATATCTCTGAATGATATTTATATTTTTGCTTTTATTAATCAAAGTTATATACTTTTTACTCAAAATTTGGAAATGAATCAAATATCATCTATGTCTTCCACCTTGGTTTCTCTCCCCATCTCATCTCCTGAACTGTTTTGTTATTGGTTGCTTCTTCGGTTTGTGTAGATTTATATCAAGGCTAGTGAATCCTAACAGAAACAAAATTTTAACCCTGCCCATGAAATAATGAAGAAAATGAAAATGTTTAAGAAATGTTACATTGGAATACCTCTCTTAGCTATCGAATTCATCTGTTTATGTCATGCCTTATGCCAGAAATTATTAAGGGTAGCTTTAAAAAATATGAATAATTAAAAAGATAATAGGACAGAAAATGATGAAGAGGAAATTATTTTTTGTTTGAAAAAACCTAAAAAATAAAGAAGAACACTTTGAAACCAGGAACAAATCACATTTTAAACTTGCTGAGATTTGCTCTTCTCACACTGCCTGCCCAGATCTACTCAAAAAGATTGTTTTAGAAAACCCCCTTCTGTGCAAGTGGAAGCAAGGCGTAGACAGCCTTCTCTGGAGAAAAGACTCTCTGGATTTCTCTCTTATTTTCCATTTAGTTGTTATATCACAGGAGTAAATGAAACACGGTCCTTTCTGATTCTCAAGCACAAAAAGATTTAGCAGCATGAAGAGATGTGGCTGAGGTTCATAATCTGAAAAAAAGATGAGCTGGCAATCTTCTGATGTCTAGATAGAGTGTGCAGGACACATGATGTTCTAGGACACACCTCAGTATCTACATTAATTTATCATCTATTTTTGCATTTATCCAAATCAGGATTTCTCAGCCTCAGCACTCTTGACATGTTGGGCTGTCAATGTTCTGTTGCGGGAGAATGTCCTGTGCACTGTGGGTTGTTAAACAGCACCCAGGCTTCTACCCACTAACTGCAATAGCTTCTCCAGTTGTGACAACTAAAAATGACTCTGGACATTGTCAAACATCCAATGAGTGGCAAAATCACCCCTTGCCGAGAATGACTGATCTAAATTTGATTCCTATTAAGGCCTCCAGGTGAACTGGAGAGAGATGAGTTCTTCCTTCAGAAAGCTTGACATCTTTATCTGCAAAATTAAATGCATGAATTCGGTCATTACACAAATGAGGGAAAGAAAGAATAAAACCTGAAAGCCCGAAAAACTATTTTCTCCTCTGAAAAAGCTTTTAAAAATGTGTTTATCAAATCCTTGCTTGGTACTAAGTATTGTGCTGGACCCCTGCTTCCTTGGGGTGCTCTGAGGAACAAGAAGTACAAAGAAATAACTAGTGCATTATACATGGTCAATAAATGTTTACCATTATAAATGTTTATTATTACTGCCAATGTTGTTATCAGTGTTTATTTAAAGCTTTATGGTTTATAAAGATCTTTTTAACTACTTTCTCTGTTAATGATCAGCATGACGGGGTTGTTAGTGTTTTTTCTCTTATTTTATAGATGAGGAAACTGAGGCTCAGGGAAAAGATGTACCCCATTGGTAGCTGGTAAATAGAAGACCCAAGATTGAATCTAGTTAAATCTAACTTTTTCTGCCTTCTCCGTACTGTCTGCTAAAAATAGAAAAACTGGTAGGGCAAATGCCATAGAGTGCATGGCTGGAATCAGCCTTGGACATATGTCTTTCCTTTTCCAGACACAATAATCCTCTCAGGTCACTAGGTGCTGTTAGAAAAGGAAAATCAAAAGCTCACTTGACACATTTGTATTTTTGCTAAAATGATCTAGTATTCATAAAACCCATGGCTGCTACCCCAACCTCTGTTCCAAATAATTTCATCAGCAGAGGTGGGTTTTTTTTAAAGATTTATTTATTTATGCATCAAGAACTGGGGTGTAATCCACAGGTGTGGGGGTGAGAGGATTCACCAGAAACAGAGTGGGGAGCAGAACAGGTGGATCTACTGAAATAAACTGCTGAGGGGAGCAGCGGCAGGTCAGGAGGTCTGCTGCACCATGTGGGTAGCTCCCTGGCTAGCCGGAGATTGAACTCCTGCTGCAAAGGCTGATGACAACGTCACAGTGCTGTGCTTAACCCCTTGCGACTCCAGGGAGGCCTGAGAAGTGTTGTTTCTTAAAGTCATAAGCCCATCCTGGTCACTGGACACACAGTGGAGAAATGCAGAGCCAAGGATTCTCTATTCTGCTTCCTAAGCACTCAACCCTTTCCAAGACCCTTAGCTCACAGCAGCTATGTCCTGGATCACTTCTAAAATCCCTGTTCATGATTTTATCATCTGTGTTTATGCCAGTTTCTGCACAAGAAAAATATATTTACTGGGTCATTGCTGCCTGCGCCTCCTGGTTCCCAGATACTGTGACTCCAGCAAAAATGCAACCTTGTCTGCCAAGGCTGAATCCTCAGGATTGAGAGCAGAGACAGCAGACAAAGAAGTGAAAATGTTAGAAGGTTGAAGACTTAAAATTGCTAAGTGAACTTGTCATTGTTCCATGTAGATGGGACAGAAGTTAGATTTTTTCTGAATGTCAAATTTGGATTTAGGAAAATTTTGACCTTTACCATTAGGTGATCAACAGAGTCATTTCCCCTCTGCATTTAGTTTCTCTTCCCTGGCCCTCCCACTTTATTATCATCTCTCTGTCTTCCTCTACCTACACACACAGACCAAGAAAACATTTACAGCTTGTGAATATTTCAACAGTGTGGTTTTAAAAGGTACATTAAATTTATTCTAGATGTTGTACTTCTGACGTGGATAATGTTACATGATGGAATAAAGATCTCCAAAGAGCTATTCCTATTAATAAACTGACAGATAAAATGTAAGAGTGAATCACCACTTCTGAGTCTCAAAAAGGGAATCATACTATAATGATGGAACTTCTCCTAGGAGAATACCAGGACCTCTTCTGCCTGGAAGGAAACATATTTTTCTGTTTTAAGGATTATAAAAAAGGAATAATTAGGAAGGGAAAATTAAAAATAAAGTGTACATTTTGAGAAGCAAATAAATTAAAATATCACTTGAAGTCTTTAATTTAAAAAACCTGGGAGAAGTTTCTTGTTCATTTAAAATTCACTAGGTAATAAAACATTATATATGAATCACAATATTGCATAATAGGAACTAAATGTCTAGCAATCGTTTGCTTGAAGTTCTCAAACATGATCCTAATTCTCTGTGCATCCTGTCCAAGAATTTTTCCTGAAAAATCACTCTTCTTGGGCTCAAAGCAGCAGGAGGGGAAAATTACAAGTCTGGGATTTCCTTCTCCTGTCTCACTAGGCAAAAGCTTGAGTATTTGCACCTGTGAAAGGAAGACGTCACTAAAGTCTTCTAGAAGAAGTACTCTCCACTCGTAAAACTGCACAAATGTTACTAATACTTGCCTTCCTGAAACAAAACCTGTATTTCCTTAACGATCACCTATGATGATTTTCAGAAGCACCGGACAAACTTCTTTTTCAAAAAAGGCAAAACTATATATCTGGAACTCTTTGCATCATCACAGAGAGCTCCATGGAGTCTGGTGAATGGAAGTCACTTAAAATTCTAGAAAGAAGCTGTGGGTAAACCATTCAACCTGCCTGAGTTTCAAATGTCTTACCTGTAAAATATGTACAGTCTGAATAGTTAAGGCTTATTGAGTCCTTGCTATATTCCAGGCATTGTGCTGTATGCTTTGAATTCATTATCTCATTGAATCCCTTCAACAATCCTTTAATATAGGTTTTTTTTTTTTTCTTTTTAGCAAACTGTCCCAGTTTTTATTCATCAAAACAGCAAAAGAAGATTTACAGAGCCACATGCCAATAACAGAACAGGAAACCAAACGTTTCAGAGACATCTTGAAATGTTTCAAAGGACACACACTAGGCTAAAAATTCTTGGTAAAACTACGGCTGCACAATACGATATAGTCACTCCTGCGTTTCCTCGAAGAAAGAGTCATTCCTGCATTTCCTCGCTAACTTCTTGTAGCTGCCTTTCTCTTTCCAGCTTGTCAAGTTTTGGCTTTGGGTTCAAGATCTCTTTCCCCATCTGTGCAGTCTTAGCCTGGGGAAGGCCACCTTACTTGGGTGATGCCACGTGGACAGCACACTGCAGGGCTCAATTAGATGGCACATTTCCTTCTGTACACCTGGATTACCTGCTCAGCTTGCTCACCTCTAACTACCTGGCCATCGTCCTTGTGGGTGGGCAGGAGCGGGTGTTGTATTTCTGCCGCAGCCCCTTAGAGAGCCAGGACCACATGATCTTCCTGTACACATGGGTATGTGTGTGTGTGTGTGTGGGGTGCTTGAAGTGGCATTTGTGAATTTTTGGTGTGAGGACATGAAGGGGTGCACTTCATGATGACTGTGGACCTGGAGTTGGGCTGGCTCAGACTGTGCATGTGCAAGGCCAGAAGTCCAATAGAGGATTTATAATTAGTCCCATGTTCCAAATGCAGAACTGAGGCTTGGGTAAGCAAGTTGCTGACTATCACACAAGTATGAGCATCCTAGTAGGAATTCAAAACAGGAATAATTCGTTCCAGAGAATGGGTTCTACAAAGTTATATCACCTTTAAAATGGCCAGCAGAATACCCAACAAATATAGTAGTAAAATATAGCTGTGAATTTTAAAAAAAATCTGTCCTTAGGTATCTTTATGATGAGGTTCTCAACTTTGGTGTATCTTCAAACGACAAGGGCTATCTTAGAAACAACTATCACTCATTCCAATTCTTACAGACTGGATCAGAACCTACCAGACTGAGACCAAAGTAGTAAGTTTGTATTTTTAGAGATTTTGGAGTTTTGGAGTAAGATGGAGAAGCACATTCCACCCATCTCTCACTGAATGCCACCGTCAGACTTGAACAAATTTCAACACAGAGCTCTTTGAAAGCTCTAAAAAGTAAAATTAAGTAAAATGCAGGTAGGTTGGGGAGAACCATAAGAACCCCTCAGTGCCACTAAACCATCAATGGGTTTACCTTTCCTTCCTTCCTCGCTCCTCCCCTGCTCAAGACAGTCTAAAATCCACAAATGGTTGAGCGCTGGGTTGCGAAGCTGCCCGCAGCCTCTGCAGCGCCGGTTCGATCCCCGGCCGCCAGGCGAGGGTCCCACATGGTACGCAGACCTCTCCTGCCGCCCGCTGCTCCCCTCAGCAGTGTCCTTCGGTCCTTCTGCCTGCTCTGCTCCCCGCTCTGGCTCTGGTGAATTCTCTCACCCTCCAGCGCTTCTGACTGTACCCAGTGCTTGTATAAATCAATCAATCAATTAATCAATCAATCTTTAAAAAAAGTGAATAAATAAAATCCACAAATGTCTACTGGCACAAACACAAAGAACTCCAGGAAAAGTCCTTTAGTTCTAGCATAGGAGAAGAAAATGGGTTTTCTTCTATGCAGGAAGAGTAAGAGAATGTAATGTGGAATGTAAATGTATGATACTGATCCTAAGCAGATTGTTAAGTATGTTGAAGTATGTTAATGTTAAGTATATTTATTGTAATCTCTAGGGAAACCACTTTAAAAAAAAAAAAACAAACCTGTACAAACAGATAAAGCCAGATACAAAATAGAAAGATTAAAATGGAATACTAAAAGTCTTTCAAATAACCCTGATGAAGGCAGAGATGGAGAAGCAGAGAGATGAAAACAGAGGGATACCAAAAAATAAAATATAGACCTAAATGTAAGCACCTAATTGTAATCTGAAATGTGAGTAGTCTAAGTCCACCAGTGAAAAGACAGAAGTTTTTAGCTTTAAAAAAAAATCCACAACACATCTGTATGTTATCTATATGAACTTCACTTGGAATATAACAATAAAGGTAGGTTAAAAATAAAAAAGAGAGAGAGAAAGATATTATTTCTTTTGATCTCATCAAAAGACAACGGAGGCACTCTATCAACAATCAAAGTAGACTTCAGAGCAAAGAAAACTGTTAGGCGTAAAAAGGCATATTTTATAATGATGGAAGGATCAGTTCACCACAAAGACATAACTAACACACATGTGTATGGAGTTCATACAGAATTTTAAAACACACAGCCAAAACTGGGGGGTAAATAGAGGTACCCACAATCATAGTTGGGGGCTTCAACATGTCTCTCAGTCATTGATAGAATGGAATAACCAACAAAAAAATATTACCGGGGCAGGGTGGGGTGTAGAATACCACAGAGTAACATTCAAATAAGGAATGGGAGAATTAAGGAGTTTGGAATGTTGCAGGAAACATTATCTATGTCACAGTTAGTCTTAGGTTTGGGTTATGACAATGAAGATCTCATAGTGCTTTTGCTGGATGTTTCCTAACAAAACAAAGGCATCCCTCCAAAGGTATTTCCATTTCTTTCCCTAAACTGTGATTGATAAGGAAGCCTCCTGGTGGTCAAGGGGTTAAGTCTCAGAGCTACCACTGCCACAGTCTGAATTTGATCCCTGGGCAGAGAGGTGAACCACATGGCACAGCAGACCTCTCCTGGCTCACCTGCTGCTCCCCTCAGCAGTGTATTTCAGTCAAATCCACCTGTTCTATTCCCCACTCTGTCTATGGTGAATCCTCTCACCCCCACATTGCTGGTCTGTACCCCAGTTCTTATACACAAAAATAAATGAAATCCCCCCCCAAAAAAATATATGATTGCTATGGGGCAAGTCACTTCTCCCTTCTGGACCTCTCAAGGTCAAGGTCAAGCCTTACCTGTAAAGTAAGGGGGTGTGTGCTGTCCCCATTCACCTCATCCTCTCTACCACATGATTAGGCTTTATCCAAGGTTTTTTCCAGCTCCGTGATTTTCCCTCTGCTTTTATTTTCTAGTCTTTATCCCCTATGCTGATTTCGAATCATCCAAGTCATTTTGAGCCAAAATATTTTTCCATCTTCCTGTTGTTAATTGGCAAAGAATGTATTAAGGCTAAAACAGGGTGGGGGCCTGACATACTGTCAGTCAACCAGAAGGCTGAGGTTTGTAAATCTCCCCCTCAGAAACAAACGTTTTGAAACTAAGGTAGAAACCAATGTGGAAAAAAAAAAAAAAAAACAAAAGTAGAACAAGTTCCAGCCAAACATATTGCTTTATTTTCTGCTGAAATCTTTTTTTCCCCCATCCTGTAGACACAATTTCGGCGATATTTAACCAAATATTACTTATTCATAATGAGAAACATGGTTATATTGCATTTGGAAAGTTATATGTTACAAACAAAACCTGACAAATGGTTCCAAGTTTGATAATATGAGAAGAAGCAGAATAAATTAAAAGGTAAACCACATTCTTCTCAGCTTCTGGAAGAATTTTGTTCAAACACCTTGAATAACTGCAAACACCTATTCATGTAATTTCCAGACATTTTAATATTATCAAATGAATATGAGCCAATTTATTCGACATCCACTGTATTGTGTTAGTTCTAGAGCCTTCAGAAGACACAGAGATGTAGAAGATATGGTCTCTATTTCCTAGTGATTCTGAGAACTTCTTATTGGACTGTAAATTCCAGAAGGGCAGAAAGTGTGTCTATTTTGCTTAACACCATGTAAACAATCTCTGGCACAGAGCTTTCCATACTAGTTATTTGGTGGGTGACACAGGAAAATGAGTACAGCTAAATCTCATTTAGCTCCTTACGGAGAAGTTTTTAATCCAAAAATGGATAGCATGTATATACAAATTTATCAACATAAAAATCATGTAGATAGACCCCTTCACATACATAGTTTGGTAGATATCCCTAGGTAAAAAAAAAATTTTTATTTTTTTACCTATGTACACCCAAAAATTCCCAATAGGATGTAGGAAATTGTGAGTCTCATCAGCTGTTTTTCTGAGAGTTCAATAGAGCAATGCTTCTAGAACCTGATCACCAGGAGATTTTGTTAAAATGCAGATTCAGATTCAGTAGGTCTGGGGTAGGACTTGAGATTTCCATTTCTTGCCAACGCCCACTGATTATGGTCCATGAATCACACCTTGAGCAACAAGACAAAGCCCTCAATGTCAAATGCAAATGGAGTGTAGGTCCAGGTGGAAGAGGTTATGATGACTGCAGTGTGCAACCTTGACAGGGTAATAAACAGAATTTCTAAACTGGAAATGACTGTAGAGATCATTTTGGAGGTGGGAACTGTTTAGACATCGAGAAATAAAAAGTGACCTTCTTGAGGTCCTATGGTTGCTTATGGTTTGTGCCCAGCAGGGCTGGAATTTTAAACATCCTGTTTTTTCCTATAAGTTAATGTGTCTAACTTGGTTGAAAAGGGAGTTTCAGATCCACAGATACCCAAGTGGGAAGGCAAAATAAAACAATATGTTTGGCTGGACCTTGTTCTACTTCTGTTTTTTCCCATATTGGTTTCTACCTTAGCTTCAAAAGTTTGTTTCTGAGGGGAGATTCCCAAGAGGAAGGGCATTCCCAGCTGAGACCAGAGGTGTGCTCTAAAAGGGGTAGTGTATAGAGGAATAAATTCAGGTTTTGTTTATAGTCAAGCGACCTTCTTTTCCTGAATCACTGCCCAGGTGGCCTATGTCTGGTTTCTGCAACAGAAGAAGGAAGAAAAGGAACTTGGGGTGGAGATGAAACAGTGCTCAGAACATCTCAGAAAATATTTCTGCAGTCTCAATCAGGATATTTGCCCCCCAGCAGCCTGACTGGTAGCTCTGAGTGTTTGGGGGTTGGCTAGTTCAATTTTGTGTTGCTAGGCCATGAGACTGAAATTCTAGGATCATTTGGATGATTCAAGCTCCCTTACAACCAGCTTAGAAAATGTCTGATTGCCTATTCTGATTTCAGGACACTGGTGAATGCTATGTACTCAGTAATACCCAAGAAACTCTTTTTACTTGATTTCCCCTTCATCAGACTGGCCCACGTTGATAAGAGTGAATGTGTATGTAGGTCATGGGGTGGCCTTTGAAAACAGAAGCAATCTGCAAGTACTAAGTTGCCCTGAAATCACCTGCCTTTTTCGTAAAGCTCTCACGTGAAGGTTGGTTGTTTTCAAGGGAAAATTCTCTTGCTCAGCAAGACTTAAGAGAGCACCTACAGAATCTTACCTGTCTGCAGCATGCCTGTCATAACAGACAATGAGCTGCTTGTGTTGGCTGATTGGGGCAGGGGATTCTCACACGGGAGACACAAAAAGTTTGTGTTTTGACTCAAGGAAGCCTCTGGTCTGGTGGCCAGTTCAATGCCTGGGGATTTTAGGAGTCTCCAAATCCCTGGAGTCCTTTTTGGATCAAGGATGGCATTCTCCTAAGCGAATGAAAAATCTTGTAACAAATTAGTGTCAACATATTTCAGAGAATCAGCATTTTTTTCTAGGGACTTTCTCTTTGTGAACTTTCCCCTCCACCCACGCTCACTACTTTCAAGTCTTCCATTGAAAGAAGCAAAACAAAGACAGCAACACAAGTGGGAATCTTCATGGTCCAATGAAAGCATGCAGACAGGCCGTGAAGCCGGGTCTCAGTTTTGACTAGGTCAGTAACCAGCTGCATGACCTTTAGCAAGCTGCTTAGCTTCTCTTATTTTTCAATTTCTGGTTATAAAATGAAGAAGTAGGATTAGACAATTTTCAAAACATTTATTTTTTAGCCTTGAATATCTCCGAGTCTACCGCTGGGTTTCTTTCTAGAACTCATAAATCCATCCATGGGATTCTGGCTTATGAGACAAAACTCATTAATGAAAATAGTGTCCTATTTAGTTTGACATTGGAATTCACTTTTCAAAATCAAGATTACCTGGGTGATTGAAACATATATTAAACCAAAGTCAAGAGAAGATTACTGCTCAGCACATTATTAATTTCAAACTAATCAGCTGGGCCCATTGTGGTTGATAGTCCATTTCAGTGTCATTTTTTTTATCCTCCAAAGCTTTCATCTCCTTCTCTTGTCCTCAGCTTCTGAGACCTCTTGAATGAACATGCTGGACACTCGGGTGAATTCTTTGTCCGTCCCCACCACTCCTATAATTCCTACCCCTCCTGGACTGGGTTGGGGGCGACTTTAATGCAGAAACACTGAGCCCCAGGGCTTAACAACAAAACATCCATTTTCACAGGAAATAGATCTTACTTTGTTGTAATAAAAACAGTCTTAGAGCACTTACACACGCACAAACCACACATGGAAAAAATGTGTCACTTGTACCTTCACCCCGAGGAAAATGTTGATATTGTACCGTGGTTGATGGAAATCAGCATTCAATCGCTAAAAGACTTTCCCATGCAAGTGAAGGAGGCACCCAGTTTGGTACTCAGAAGAGAGAGGCAGGAGAAACCTGATCTAAAGTGACCTGGCATTTTGGTTCACTAAGCATCAGGGAGCTGGGAGTCAGATTTCAGTGACTAGAAGAGAAGGAGCTGACCTGCCTGAAAGCCGTTCCAGGAGAGATAATGGCCAATGGCATCAGAACTAACTCAAACCTGCCACAAGGCTCAGTGGCTCTTCATTAATAATGGGATGCTGGCAAAAAAACAAATGTGGGATCGAGGCGAGACCTTGACTGAACATCACTTAACAGACTCTGCCAAACAAGTTTGCATGTGGCGTGTTGTAACTTTACTACTCAGAATCATAAAAGAGCTGGGCAGGATTCCCAGAGCATTGCTAACTTTTCTTCTTTCTTCTGTGGTTCACATATTATAATTGTATGATTTTTTTTCCAAAGCCGTTTTCAACTCTAGAAATGGAGAGAATATGCGATGCACATGTTACTCAAGTTTAGACCTAGTTCTCTCCTGACTATACTTCTGCCATGACATTTAGCTCAGTAGGAGCAGGGGTGGTTTAACGAGGATGATAAAGATAACCCACCTCAGTCAGAGAAGAAATCACATGAGCAAAGCCACTGGGTTTGAGGCCCTTGGCATATCAGAGATTTTGATTACCTAAAGGTATCTTCACTCTTGGCAAGTGATCTCTGCAGGATGAGTGTCCACAGCCAATTTAGCTCCTTTCTCTTCACCCCAAAAGTTTCTGGAATAATCATCCATCTCACCTCCCTTTATTCATCTCAGAGAACTACCTTTCCTCTCCTCCCTGCCTCATGTACCACTTCCCTTCTGAACCCCATTTTCTTCTTGACCCTGCAATGTGACCCACACATGCATGTGGGTTCATAAACAGAATCATTATGGATCCCTGGCTACAGTTCTCTGCTCTCCACACCCTCTGGCTTGTGAGGGCCCCTTGAACCAACTCTTCAGTTCAGAAAGATGGGTTGTTATTTGAATTTTAGCAGCCCGGGTCTCGGACTTCACCCCTACCCCCACCCCCAGTCCAGCTCTGTGCTGGAGGCATTTCAAAGGTCAAAGTCATGGAAATGGAAAAAAAAAACACACACACACACACAAAGAAACCTGGGACATTCATTCCACACAGGCCACGTCTCAAAGTTTCAACTCTTCCTCCAGCCTCCCCACTGTCTGCCTGCATTTATCTAATTTTCAGAGTCCTTTTTAGCATTGTTTCATCTTTATTATTTTACCTCTTGTCTTGTCTCAAGGCCTGTAAACAAGCCCCCCATTTCTTTTTTTTTTTTAAGATTTATTTATTTATTTACACAAGCACTGGGTACTGTCAGAAGTGTGGGAGGGTGAGGGAATTTACCAGAGCAAGACCGGGGAGCAGAACAGGCAGACTGATGAAATACACTGCTGAGGGGAGCAGCAGGCGGCAGGAGAGGTCTGCGCACCATGTGGGACCCTCGCCGGTGGCTGGGGATCGAACCAGCGCTGCAGAGGCTGTGGGCAGCTTCGCAGCCCAGCGCTCAACTGCTGCGCCACCAGGGGAGGCCCAAGCCCCCCATTTTTAAAGCACCCCTCTCCCCACTCTGCCTCCCTGCCAAAGTTTCATCCTGTTGCCCTCTCCTTCTCAATTTCTCTCCAAGCTCCTTGAAAATATTCTCATCTACATGAACTTGAACTCCATTTCTAACAGGGCAAGACCCCCAGAACCTACCTCTCCATTGACTATGCCTAATGCCTCACCTGAGAACTCAGAAAAGAAGTCAAAATGAGCAGATTGGAAAGGGAAGTTGAAATTTGGAGAATGATCTGCAAGGAATGAATTTCCTGACTCTGTGTTGTTTTTTTTTTTTTTTTCCCTTCCCCTTTTTCTCCTGCTTTGTCCTCAGGCAGCCCCAAACACACAGCTGGGAAGAGCAGCATTATAGGTCCTGAAAATGGAGAGAATAACCCTACTTTCTGGAATGAGAACTGGGGAAGGGGTTCCTTAAAGGCCAGATGGAGTGGAGAGAGCTCCAGAAGGGGTCATGCATCTATTTATGGACCACACAGAGCATGTGTGGGTCACACCCAAGCTAGTGCAGAAAAGGCTTTGAGAACTGAACTGATGTATAAACCACAGCCCAAATCTACTTCATCCCCAAGTGGCACAGGCCTGGGATCCACTGAAAGCAGCGTACTAAAGATTTCAAGGTCAGGGCCTCCCTGGTGGTGCAAGGGATTAAGCACTGCACTGTGAAGCAATCAGCAGCCTCTGCAGCATGAGTTCCATCCTCCACCTGGGAGCAACCCACATGGCGAGGCAGACCTCTCCTGTCTCGCCCGCTGCTCCCCTCAGCAGTGTATTTTGTCAGTCTGCCTGTTCTGTGCCCCACTTTTTCTCTGGTGGATCCTCTCACCCCCCACACCTCTGGCCTGTACCCCAGCTCTTGTATGCATAAATAAATAAATCTTTGAAAAAAAAAGATTTCAAGGTCAGGATTAGAGTCACTGCCCCCAGAAGGCAAAATAGAATTTTCAGTCTGAAGCTAACTGCCCGTTGAATCAAACAAGAAAAATCAACACTTCCCAGAGAATTATAATAAGAATCTACACAACATAATTTCCATGATGGTCAGGACAGGATCCAAAAGTGCTCAAACATACACAGACCCAGGAAAAGCTGACCAATTCTCAAGGAAAGAGACAAGCACCATATGTTAGCCCTGAGTTGGCCCAGATGTTAACACTCTCAGGCACAGATGTTAAAGCAGATACTATAACTAAGATCTGTGAGATAAAGGTAAAAATACTCGCAGTGAATGAGAAGGAAGTCCTCAGCAGGGAAATAAAAACTATCAAAAGGAACCAATTTGAAAGTATAAAATTTAAAAATATAGTAGCTGAATTTTAAAACATCTACTGTATTGACTCAATAGCAGAATGAAGATGATGGAAAAAATGTCCATGAACTTGAAGATAAATTCATCAAAATTGTCTGATCTGAAAAGCAGAGAGAACATAAAATAGGGTCCAAGGGACTTATAGAACAATATCTAAAGGTGTAACACAAATGCCAGGAGTATTCTGGAAATTGGTACTGAAAACGTCAAAAACAGGAAAGAGACATAAACATAGAGATGAAAGCAGTTCTGTCACCCCCAAGCATGATAAATTCAAAGCAAACCACATATGACACACCATAATCATAATCCTGAGAACCAAAGATTGAAAAAATAAAAATCTGGAATGCTGCTCAGGAAAAAAGACATGTTACAAACAGGGGAAAATTGATTCCCAGAACTGTGCATGTCTTATTGGAGGACAGTGGGTTGATGTATTTACAGAACAAGGAGGCAGGGGACGTCCCTGGTAGTGCAGGGGGTTAAGACGCAACCTACGAAGCTATCCGTAGCCACTGTAGCATGAGCTCGATCCCCACCCAGGGAGCTATCCATATGGCACAGCAGACCTCTCACACACATGGACACACACAGTCTCACACACACACACACACACACACATACAGACACATTTGTGTACACAAAAGATACAAGACATCACCGAGAAACTGGAAATAGAGGTTAAAGGCCCGTGGTTTCAGGACAAGAAGTCTCTTAAGGCTCTGAGACCTGGATGGACATTAGCTGTACATCTTTTCTGTACATCTGTACATCTCCAAAATGTCTCCTCTTTGCCCACTCTGCCTCTATTTCTTACTTTCTCAACTCAAAATGAGGATTATATTCAATGGCCTAATTTACATGTAACTTCATTCATCCAGTAGCAAAATCTTACTGAATACCTACTATGTGCCAGAAACTAACCTTCTCTATAAAGATGTCTCAGGCCTTCTTACTGAATGCAATTTCCTTCTTCCCTGAATTTTCATATCAATTCATTGAACTCATTTACACTTTGTTCTTTTTTAAGATTTATTTATGCATACAAAAACTGGGGTATAGGCCAGAGATGCAGGGGGTGAGAGGATCCACCAGAGACAGAGTGGGGAGCAGAACAGGCAGATCTACTGAAATACACTGCTGAGGGGAGCAGGGGGCGAGACCTGAGAGGTCTGCTGTGCCATGTGGGTAGCTCTCTCGCCGGCCAGGGATAGAACTCGTGCTGCAGAAGCTGTGGATAGCTTCACAGTGCTGTGCTTAACCCCTTGCACCACCAGGAAGGCCCTTCATTTTACACTTTGTTTGAGCATCAGTCACAGGCATGTGGACGGCATATTACTTGAGGGTAGCTGTGTCTTGGTGTTACAACACCATCCATTGTGATAACTTTAAGGGCACTCACTATTTTGTGAATGAAGAGAGCAGGTAGTTTTATTCTCCCTAAAACAATGAAAATACTACCAGCCATGAGAGTAGGCTGGATTGCTTATATTTTTCAAAAATAGATGGATGAAATAATTATCTTTACCCTTAATTAGCACATGCATGACACAAAAATCAGAAGACAAAAAGAACACTGATAGTTCTTAAAATTAGTTCTCATCGTTCTCTGGCACTTATTCATCCTCAGAAGAATCACAGAATGTAATTAGGGCTGGGAGAGAACTTAAACATAAAAGATCAAACTCTTATTTTGCAAAGTAGAAAACTAGGAGGTTAAGGGACTGCCCTGAACCCCACACTAATTGAACCAGACTAGAATCAAGGTCTTCCTAGATTTCAACTTAAAGCTTGTGCTTCTTATTTTATTAAAGATTTATTTATTTATGCGTACAAGAACTGGGGTGTGGACCAGAGATATGGAGGATGAGAGGATTCGCCAGAGACAGAGTGGGGAGCAGAACAGGCAGACTGACTGAAATCCACTGCTGAGGGGAGCAGCGGGTGAGTCAGGAGAGGTCTGCTGCGCCACGTGGGTAGCTCCCTGGCCAGCCAGGGAGCTTCATAGGTGTGTCTTAACCCCTTTTACCATCAGGGAGGCCCAGCTTGTGCTTCTTCTAATCCAGCGTTGCATGGTACAGGTTTACTGAAAGAATGGAAGACCAGAGTTTGACTGAGTGTGCTTGGATGGCTGGTTGACATTACTAACGTCTGGTCATTTTCTGCACAAAACAAAGTCTCTGTGATTAAGTCATTTCAGTGTTTGACTAGCCCTGACTGAGTGTTGGCGGCTGAATACAAGCTATGCCTGTCTCACCAGTTAGTCAATAGAAACTCACTGCTTCTAATCCCACCCCTTCAAGTACCAGAAAGTGTTGAGGCAGGTCAGTTATGAAACTCTATCAAAATTGAGTTGAGGAGCCTCCCCTGGTGGCGCAGCGGTTGAGCGCTGGGCTGTGAAGCTGCCCGCAGCCTCTGCAGCGCCAGTTCAATCCCCGGCTGCCGGCAAGGGTCCCACATGGCGTGGCAGACCTCTCCTGTCATGCCTGCTGCTCCCCTCAGCAGTGTACTTCATCACCTGCTCTGCTCCCCGCTCTGGCTCTGGTGAATTCTTTCACCCTCCCGCGCTTCTGACTGTACCCAGTGCTTGTATGAATAAATAAATAAATCTTTAAAAAAAAAAATTGAGTTGAGGACACTGCAAAAAACCTGATTGCCTTGCCTCAGGTTCCCTACTCATGAAAGAGAGTCTTGCAGATGCCAGTAACTCTGGAAATAGGAAAGGGATGCACATCAGCTTGCCACCAAACAGACCAGATTTGGCATGCAAACAAATCAAAAAACTGGGGGAATTTGAAAGAGTTTTAGGTATGAAAGAAGAAACACCAAAAAGATGATTCTTTTAAGAAGTTGATTTTTTTCTTAGTCATTCCTAAAGTAAGAGGGCCAAGGTAATACTGCCAATGTTTAACTCCAAAATAGATAAAAGATTAAAGGAAAAAAAGAGGCAGCTCTATGGAGGGGGAACGTCCTGAAATAACCCCATCGCTGGTGTTCACAAGTCACAAGGTCATCCTTCATCTTCTAAAAAGAGACACTGAACAAAGACAAACAAGGTAGAGGGTTTACTTTTACATAACACCAGAACAGGGAAAAGAAATAGCTACAATTCTGCAGGCCTTGAGCATGACAGAGAAAGTTGAAGCTTTAGGAACTCACCCATGAAACGCTCTGCCTCTGGTTTCAACAAATGCTGGAGTCGTGAAAGCCTTTTTGATATGGACAGGAAGTTTTGTTCACCCTTTCTTTTAAATTCACAAACTGAAAATCCTGTGTTCTACTCTCTATCTTGACCTAAGATCAGCAGGCTGAGACCAAACACAGCTTTAGAAGTTGACACCTAACTTTACTACCCTAGACCTTAATGTTTATTAACCTGAACAATACACTATGTGATTTGATGTTGTTCTAACTCATAAAGTTTTGGCCACAAGATAGGAACTGGCAGGATATGGTGGGGAGAAAACGAAGGTAGATATTCACAGAACTTAGTTTGCCATGGTAATAGCTATTTGGTGATAGCTAACATTACCAATTCTCACAGTTCCCCATTTAGCCCTCGAATAGAACTGCTTAGTAGTGTTCCTTTAAATCTGTCTGTGCACCACACACAGGCACACAGTCTTGCAGATGAAAAGTGGAAAGAAAAATGCATGTGGTCTCTCAGGGAAAAGTTGACATAGAGGTACCACTAATTGCAGGCTTTAATATATAGGAGACCAGGGGCCTCCCCGGTGGTGCAGCGGTTGAGCGCTGGGTTCCCAAGCTGCAGGCAGCCTCTGCAGCGCCGGTTCGATCCCCGGCCTCTGGGCAAGGGCCCCACATGGCGCGCAGACCTCTCCTGCTGTGCCTGCTGCTCCCCTCAGCAGTGTACTTCGTCAGTCTGCCTGCTCTGTTCTCCCCTCTGGCTCTGGTGAATTCTCTCACCCTCCTGCACTTCTGACTGTACCCAGCACTTGTATAAATAAATAAATAAATCTTAAAAAAAAAAAAAAGGAGACCAGCGAAATCAAGAATAAAATTTCCACAAAATCTCCTGTGAAGTCATATAAATTTGAAACTGTTCACAGTGATAGATACAGGCTTCTTTGAATATTGAAATAATATTCTCTCCCCAAATTTCTTAGTAGAATGACATCCTTCGGTATAATAAAACAGAGCAAGCAAGCCCACAACACTGTTGGTTGAAACTTCTGGCTATTTTAAGAGAAAATGCTGTGTTTTCTCTTTTGAATTATTCAGTCTCCATGCCCAGTAATGCTTTGCAACGCTACACTTTGCAAAAGTGTAATACTAAGAAATCTTATAATTTTTTATTAACTTGTGGATTTTTCTGGGGCAAGAATATTGTTTAAATGTTCCCTAGGAAGAAAAGCCTGTTTTCAATTGTAGCTTATAGTGAATGGAAAAATCAGTTCTCACTTAAATCTACATGGCTATTTGCGACAGAAAATAATTTTCATTATTCTGCCAGTGCAACCAAGGTTTTCGAGGACCATCCTAATTTCGTTCTTTTCAATACATGTGAATTCTTTCACATTGGTAGAAAATTGTCCAACACACACTCTCAGGGAGGTGATTAAAGTCCATTGTAGGAAGCTTTTACTGCAGCATTAGGAAGCATGGAAACAACTGGAAACAAGTTAAATGTCCTTCAGTGGGGGAACAGTTTAAGGAATTTTAAACGTTCCTATAACATAACCCCAAGCAGAATTAGGCAGATCTCGTGAGCAAAACATCAAAGCTATATTGTTTGTGGAAAAATATCAAGTTACAGAACAGATGTTTAGTGTGCTCACATTTGTGTTACACTTAGAAAAAAATTTACCAGATATGTTTGTAAAGGGTTAGAAAATTGCTGACAGAAATACCTCTGGGATTGGGATGGAAGATTCAGGAAAAATAGGGACTTTTACTCATATTTTCTAATTCCCAGTATTTCTGCGTTGCAGATGAATTCAACTCCCCCTGATTCTGCTCATCCTCATTGCTTCCCACAATGTTTGAGACTTGGTGTTGTTATAACTCATAAAGTCTGGGCCACAAGATAGGAACTGGCAGGAGAGGGTTGGGGAGAAAATGAAGGTAGATATCATAGAACTTAGTTCACCATGGGGTTGACTGCTGTGCACTGCAGCCAGTGGGCCAGTGTGTAATATCAAGAGAGGTGAGGTTGTCCTGTCACCAACAATACCAATAAAGTTCTGATCAGAGGTGGGAAGGGAAGCTGCCAGGAGGAGGTGACACCAGAAGTTGAGCACTTGGGGACACTTTCCCTTTGATCCGGGTGTATGCACCCTGCTCTATTCTCTCCATCTTCCTGCTAACAGAACTCTGATTTTGTTTAGGGCTATACAGTTAAAAACCTTTGCTTCAGTCTCTCACATTAGAGGGTTTCCGTGTTACTCGGTATTTATCAATTGGTTGAAAGGAAAAGTCTTTTGTGCGACACTTTCAGAAAATTATTCTTTACTTGGTAAAAGATAAAGGACAGACTCAAGTGATTCATGCCTTTAGCACTTCATCTTTCAAACTTCCTGGAAATAGATTTGAGGCCCAGGGGTGGAAAGCCGTCTTGTAACCGCAGAGATGAGAATCACATAATAAGAGTAGTAGTGTAGATCATTCTTGAGGATGTTGGGTGGTTACAGGGACCCCAGACTGATGCCCCCTATGTAGATCCTTTTATTAAGAAAACAGCTCTCAGGGCCTTCCTGGTGGCACAAGGGATTGGGCACAGCACTGTGAAGCTGTCCGTAGCCTCTGCAGCTTGAGTTCAATCCCCGGCCAGGGACCTCTCCTGTCACTCCCCTCAGCAGACCTCTCCTGTCACTCCCCTCAGCAGTGTGTTTCAGTCAGTCTGCCTGTTCTGTTCCCCACTCTGTCTCTGGTGAGTCCTCTCATCCCCTGCACCTCTGGCCTGTACCCCAGTTCTTGTATGCATAAATAAATCTTAAAAAAAAAAGGAAGAAAAGAGCTCTCAGTTTGCCTAAGCAGCTGTAACCAGATTTCCATGGTCAAAGTCAATTCTAAGCAGTTCTGGATCCCAGGCGTTTCCTTATAGAGGAAGCAAAGGGCTGTCAAGGTTCAGGATGGGTCTGAGAGCTCTGGACAAGTGGACTGTGATCCCGCAGAATGGAGAAGTCTGGAAAATGGATCAGGCAGCTCCAGGAGAGGCCAGCAATGTCCCAGGGAAGCAGAGGGAGTTTGTGTATTGGCACAAGGTCAGGTGCCCAGGACACAGCTGACAATCATCGGCCTGTGTGTAAAGCAGGGTCCTATAGGAAACCAGAAGCGGGGTGGCTTCTGGGTGGGACAGCATGGGGCAGAACAGACATTCCACACTTTTCCCAGGATCAGCTGCTTTCTGGTCCTCAGCCTGTGGGATTGATCCTCTTTCCTAGGTACAAAGAAAGGCCAGGGGTGAGAAATTCCACATACTATTTCCTCCACTTCTCTGCCAGAGACAAAGAGAACTTCTTCCAGCTGCCCACGGTGTCTGTAGCTGTTTGATTTCGTGAAGCCACCAGGCTGGGGTTAGGAGCAGAGAGAAAGACCTGCCTGTCCTCTCCCAGGCTCCTTGTCCTGTTCACTGCTATTACATTCACTAATTCCAAAGCATCTCCATAGTCAGGGAAAGGTGAGTACAAAGAATACATAAATAAATAAGCGTTCACTGGAAGAGTTTCTTTTTGAATTTTTTTAAGACTTACTCAGAAGACTGTATTATCTGTTAGTAAGTAGTGTAAGTAATTATCTTTAGCGTGGAACTGGTATATTTTAGGCAATCCCACTGAAATGGTGTAAACAACATTTCCTGTGTCAAAAGCAGAGATCCAAGTCTGTTTTAGAATGGTCCTAATCTCCATCTATTATAATTTCCACCAATAACTTGTCTTTTTATATATGCTGGCATCTGTGTGAAAGACAGCATCCCACATTGACCAAGTCTCCATCTGGTGACAGGCGGGGGAACAGGCACGTAGACTGTCACTTTATGCAGATGGATTTCTATTAATACAAACAAGTGACCCTGAAACAGAAATTGGCCAGCTCCGGCATAACTTGAAGAAGATTGTTCTGAATTTCCTGAAAGCAGGTTATTTCAAAATACATGGTGTTGCCTTTTAAACACAGATCAGGCGTTTTGTCCTGCTCAGAGCTGTTTTTACCCAGTAGGCTCCCTGTTCTGAGCCCCTTTGCTTGGAAGGAAATGGGGCGGGGGTGGAAGGAAGTGCTCGCAGTCAGAGAGATGTTGCTTATGGGGAGAGCCCCAAGTTTTCCTGATCACTGTTTCAGGTTAAGGATCCTGGGAGGGCAGGACAGGGGGGCAAAGTAATGGGAGGGGAAGAAAATGTTTTCACCCACCATGCTAGTTGCCTTCCCTCCTCTGTCCTGTCCTACCTGAAGAACATGGACCTTTCAAATATCCCTGAGTATGTCTACAGGGTAAATTTACATTCTGAACCCACACAAACAAACCTTCCCCAGGGGAGTCTGCTCGTGAGGATGGCTAAAAAGGCAAGAGCTACTTCCTCTTCCTCAGCGACCCACCCTGGCCAGCCCAGGCAAAGAAGACATTGATGGATTATGAGACATTCAGCAGAGTAACAACTCCTCGTTGTGAACCACCCCAGAGGCCATCAATAGAGATTGAGTGACGCTGGATCTGTGCAACAAAATGCTCCATAGTGATTTGAAATTATATCTAGAATGGTGCTTTTCAACCTACAGTTATTTTAGTAGCAGTTCAGAGCTCTTGCTCTGTCTAGCTGTTCTCAACTCTCCTATCGCATATTTAATATATTTCTTTAAATCAACTCAGTTTTTAAGACATATATTCCCACCTTATCCTCATCCTGAGTAATGATATCACGACCTCCTGGGTTTCAGGTGCTAATTATATTTTTAGTACACGGTATCATAAGTAGTTAACGATTAACATTTTTTCAATGTCCAACTAAATATTGCAAATTGTCTTGAGTATGCTTAATGGTTCTATCCTCATCTTTTAGAGAAACCCTGCTTCAGAAAAATATTTGTTGTCCCAGGGACAGTCTTTGCTGTTAACTAAATAAAGCAAGGACAGAATGCACCATTGGATCAAAATTTTGTAGCAACAATGCGTATGTGAGAAAAAGATCCATGTATATTCCAAATGATAATAGTGGTTAGTGTGTGATATAGTCTCAGACTGAGTTATGTTTTTCACAAGAAGCACCTTTATGTAATGGGGATAATCAACTCATTTTTTATAACAGCTTTATTGAAATATAATTCACAAACTACAAAAGTCACCCTTTAAAATATAAAATTCAGGACCTCCTTAGTGGCTTAAGGGGTTAAGCACCACTCTATAAAGTGATCCCAAGCCTCCGCAGCATGAGTTCGATGCCTGGCTGGCCAGGGAGCAACCCACATGGCGCCAGCAGACCTCTCCTGTCTCGCCCACTGCTTCCCTCAGCAGTGTGCTTCAGGCAATCTGCTTGTTCTGTTCCCCACTCTGTCTCTGGTGGATGCTCTCACCCCCCGCATCTCTGGCCTGTACCCCAGCTCTTGTATGCATAAATAAATAAATCTTTTTAAAAAATAAAATATAATATAAAATTCAATGTTTTTAGTATATTCACAGGTATCTGTATATCACCAATATCATCAGTGGTATCTAATATTAGAACATTTTCGTCACCCAAAAAGGAACCTCTACTTTCTTGCTCTGTGGTTTTTACTATTCTGGAAACTACCTATCAATGGAATCAAGCAGGGTTTGGTTTTTAGTGATTGACTTTCTTTCACTTAGCCTGTTTTCAAGCTTCATCTATGTTGTAGGATGTTCAGCACACCAGTCCTTTTTGTTGTAGGATAGCATCCCACTGTCTGGATAGACCATGTTTGTACTTATCCATTCACTAATTGCTAGGTAGTTTGCTATTTCTTTTTGCTTATTTTGAATAATTTTGTTATGAACACTTATGCACACATTTTATGTGGTCATATGTTTTCAATTTTCATAGCTCTCTACCTGGAAATACAATTACTAAGTTATCGAGTAACTTCGTGTTTAGTAATCTAAGGAACTGCCAAACTATTTTCCAAAGTGGTTACATTTTACAAGCCACCAGCGGTGTTATCAGCATTCCCATGTCTGCACATTCTCGCCAATATCTGTCACTGTCTGTCATTGTGATATTACACATCCTAGGATATGTGAAATGCCATCTAACTGAGGTTTAGGTTATATTTCCATGTGTTTCTTTTAAGACAAATATCTATTCAAAGTTTTTGTCTGTTTTTC
Source organism: Talpa europaea (assembly GCF_964194135.1). Classification (NCBI taxonomy): domain Eukaryota; kingdom Metazoa; phylum Chordata; class Mammalia; order Eulipotyphla; family Talpidae; genus Talpa; species Talpa europaea. Next base: position 150,682,721 of record NC_140068.1, read on the forward strand.
AATTGGTTTATTTATCTCCTTATTATTGAGTGTTAGGAATTCTTTATACGTGTTAGATGTCCTTTATCAGATATATGATTTCCGCCCATTGTATAAGCTGTCTTTTCATTTTCTTAATAATGTCCTTTGAAGCATGAATTTTTACAAATTCTTTAAGACCAATTATATTTTCTTTTGTTACTTATGTTTTGGGCATCATACGTGAAAATACATCGCCAAACCTTTGGTCGCAAAGACTAGCTTACGTTTTGTTCAAGGAGCTTGACGGTTTGTGCTGTCATATTTAGGTTTGTGATTCATTTTTTTTAAAAAAAGACTTATTTATTTATTTATACAAGAGCTGGGGTACAGGCCAGATGCACGGGAGGATGAGAGGATTCCCCAGAGACAGAGTGGGGAACAGAACAGGCAGACTGCCTGAAGCACACTACTGAGGGGAGCAGCGGGAGAGTCAGGAAAGTTCTGCTGTGCCATGTAGGTAGCTCCCTGGCTGGCTGGGATCGAGCTGGCACTGCAGAGGCTGTGGACAGCTTCACAGTGCTGCGCTCAACCGCCTGCGCCACCAGCGGAGGCCCGGTTTGTGATTCATTTTGAGTGAATTTTTGTACATTGTTAAAGAAGAGATCTGATTTCATGCTTTTCATTTGGATATCAAGTTGTTCAAGGATCTTTTGGTGAAAAGTCTGCTCTCTCTCCATTGAATGGTCTTGACTCCCTTGTCACAAGTCAGTCGCTAATAAATTAAGGGTTTAATTCTGTACTCTCAACTCTATTTCATTGGCCTATATGTTCAGTTTATGCCAATACCTTGCTGTCTTAATTATTATCATTTTTAGTAAATTTTGAAATTAAAAATCACGAATCCTTTGTTCTTCTTTCTCAACATCATTCTCAGCTCCTTGAATTTCCATATGAATTTTAGGATCAGTTTATCCATATTCTGTTCTACACATGGCAGCTAGGCTTCTGACACAGGACTAAAATAAATCTGTAGATCATAATATGATTTTCTGATCTATAAACACAGGATTTTTTTTCACTTAGTTCTGTCTCCTTTAATTTCTTTTAACAAGGTTTTATAGTTTTCAGTACATAAGCTTACACTTCTTTTGTTAAATTTACTTCTAAGTATTCTATTCTTTATGATGCTGTTATAGATTCAGATTTTTACTTTCTAATTAGTCTTTTCTAAATTTCTTAATTATTCATAATGATGACATAATCCTCTTAGAATCAGAAAGAACATGAAAAATAATTTCAGCCTCCTGAAGATTCAGGGATCCTAAGCAAGAATTTTCTGAGAGTTGTTTTAGAATATCTGAATTTGTTGTGTAGTTTGATTTAAATAATAATTCATGTAGCCTCTAATGCAGCTTGAGAAGTTGGCTTCATTCTTAACCACATTTTTAGCATATTGTAAAGATGCAAAGTACAAATTCATTACTTGTGACATAACAGATTTTAGGCATACTGTTTAATGAAAATGAAAGATGTTTTTTGGAATTAAGATCCATAAACTCTCATTTCATAACCTGGAGTCTATAAAGCAAGTCAAAGTAAAGCACTTGGTAGTTCCATGAAGTAAGGGGATGGGAATGAGGATGTCAGTGAGAAGAAAAAATACCTGTCCCCAGGCCGAATTTGGAAAGCACCTAGCCTGAGAGAGACATCAGCTGCCCATGTCCCACTTTACTCCAGGTTCTGACTTACTTTCCTCTTGCAGGTTTTTACATTCCAGCTTTTAATCAGATCTATCACCTGAACCACAGTCTCCTTAGAGATTTTGACTGGAAACCTCAGCCAAAGACTTCAGCTTATGGCTTAAACCTGTCCTTTAGAGTATTATTTGTTTGTTCGAGTGCTGGTTTTAAATCAAACAGAAATTGCTCACAAGAGCGGTAGGGTCTATTTGTTTTAGCTCTTAGCAGTTTTAGTGACTACAGGACTCATTCGGTCATTGTAGCAGCTCCAAAGAGTCAGATTATTCATAACAGTTCTAAAAGATCCCCCTGATCCTTGAACTTGTCCCCTGTGAAAGGCGAACGTCTCCATATCTCAAATCATAGCTTTTGGCAGGAAAAACCACAGGCCAAAAATATCTCACAAGGAGAACAAGCTTTGCCCAGCTACAAGGGTCGCTCAGATGAATTTTGGAAAAATGCTGCTTTTATAACCTAGGACTATCAGCCCTCACCTGGAGAAGGAGCACACTAACACTCAAGGTGCTATATATATGCTTTTTATCCCTGCTTCCCCGTAAACACAATGTCATAGATTGAGAAAGAAATGTATGAGAATTCGCACCTAGAAAACACTCACCAACATGAGCATTCCACAGATTTTATTTTAGAACCACTTTGTGGTGCTCAGCCTCAGAGAGACAAGAGAGGGCAGCTCCCAGAACTGCCTGGCCCCTTGGGAAGCTGCCAGCTGTGGGAACAAACACTGAGTAAAATGCATTCCTTTGCCGGAAACTACCACTCCAAAAATGTCATATACTAATTTCTCTACTCCCTTCTCCTCATGAAAAGCAAGAAGCAGTGGGCCAGGAGTGCATCCAGCCCCCAGCGTATCTTCAAGACAGAGTAGACAAGTCCCTTTGCCGTACCTCTCCTTGTAAAGGAACCATAACTTGTTTCCACAGCCAGAACCTCACTGGGATTCTGCAGCCTTTCAAGGTCTGAGACTCTGTACACAACTGAAAATGCTACACTCACCCCCTGAGGAAGGAGGAAATTGAGTCAAGGAGGCCAGGGAAGAAAGGCCAAATTTTCTCCATGTCTTCCTGCGGGTGAGCAAAAGGCTATCACATGTTTGAAAGCAACTGAACAGAAGGGTTAAGGCTCTAACAAGATTCTCCTCATGAGGTAGAATCTTCTGTGACATTTCATCAGTTGAAACTCTCAGCAAATTGTTCTGTTCATCTCTCCCTGGGAGGTTTAACCTGGCCCCTCAGCCAATCTCTTTCTCAGCAGTCACAAAACAATATTTTGCTCTGAGTCTGCTTGCCTCTGTTGCAAGGCCTTCCTACTGCAGATGAACTGATAGGCCCAAATCCTGTCCTTTCCTCGCCCTGAAACATTAGGCCCAGCAGACACCAGGTCAGCTACTATAGAGTCACATAGCATCAAGTCCTCACAGCGATTTATTGCCTTTTTTCTGACAGACTGTCTAAGCCAGTGTTTCCCAGTGACAACTCCATCTCTTAAAGAAGGAAAAATATGAGAGAAAAGTCACTTTCTGGTTTTACAGTATTTCCCTTAAACTTTCATATCACCCATTTGCAGAATGCTCCATATATTTTTTATTGAAATGCTGCCTTAACTGAATCTTCATTTCCCTCTTGTATTCTTTGTAAACTTCAATGCAGGGAGATTCTCAGGAAAGCGAAGGCTCTAGTTACATTGATTTTTGCTGTCATAAACAGGTGGACTGTAGGAGAACGTTGGTCACGTGACTTGGCCAGTCCTTGCGCTTCTGCTTATTCTGGTCCAGCTTCCTGATGGATCAGCCCTGTCTATGATCGACTCTGTCTATGATCACCTACTGATGGGCATGTGGCTCCCTGCACGTATGGAAGTGCTTGCAGTTTGCAGCAGACATTAGCTGAGTGAATGCTTGTTGGAAAACTGAATGACAGGTTTGGCAATGGTTCCTTCAAATGTCATCTGCAGAAAATATGAATAGTGAAGATTTATCCCTATTGGTCATTTCACCAGGGATGTCTGCGTGAGTCAACAAGGGCTAAAGACAGAGCGCAATGGCTCTCTGGTGATGCTCTGGGGGAGTCTGTTGTGAATTTCACTTACTTTTCCAACCAATGGGCAATTTTACTATTGAGTAATCTTCACTTTTTGACTTCCTTTATTTGAAAGTGGATCTTTCAAGCTGAGTTGGAAGGCACTAGTTTGCCCCTTAAACTTATCCTAACCACAGTGGAAGATGATTATAAATAATTTAAAATGTTAATTGAATGTATAAAAGATGCATGAATGAATCCACAGACTAAAAATGGAAAATTTTCATGGTATATTGCTAAGTAAAAATGAAGAATATTAAATTATAACTATAGTCTTGCTATAAATATATATCAATAAAAATTACATAGGCCTGTTGATAATTTTAAAAGATAATAAGCAAGTGAGTTGAAGAAATTTTGTTATATAATTGAGTTGAAGAAATTTTCATTTTATTATGTATTATGGAAACAAAATAACATTGCAAAAATGAATGATTATGATCTGACTAAAATTAGATGTGTAGGATTATCAAATAAGAAAGTTAATATCACAAGAGGTGATTAAAAGGATATTCTTTTATATTTATTTTCTTACATGTTGCTAATTTTTTGGACAGTATTTGCTTTCTCCCCCTGGTGTAGTCCCTGAAATTCTCTCCCCACCATAACACCCATGATTCATCACAGTAATCCCTTGTGCTCATCCTTCCCCTGTTTTGACACCCCCCCTCCCCTCCCCTGATGTATGCCTCAAATCTACAGTCAGCTTGAAAGTTTTGTCTTTTTCCTGGCCCTTTTTTCAGTTTCTCTATATTCTACATATAAGTGAAACTATCAATATTTTTCTTTTTCCTTCTGACTTATTTCACTGAGCTTGATCCCTTCCAGCCCCATCCTGTTGCTGCAAATGACCTGAGTTTATCTTTTTTGATTGCAGAGTAATATTCCATTGTGTGTGTGTGTGTGTGTGTGTGTGTATGTATGTGTATATATATATATATATATATATATATATATATATATATATATATATATACCACATCTTCTTGATCCAGTCATCTGTTTGGGGGCATTTAGGTTGTTTCCATATCTTGACTATTGTAAACAGTGCTACAATAAACACAGGAGTAAATATTTTCTTTCAGATTAGTGTTTTTCTGTCCTCTGGGTAGATTCCTAGTGGAATCACTGGGTCATATGGTAGCTTCATATTTAGTATTTTAAGGAGACTCCAGACAGCTTTCCATAGCAGCAGAGCAAGTTTTCAATAAAAAGAATTTTTAAGGAACACTTGCTCAAGATATCTACCCCAATCAGGTTAGGTCAAAAGTATAGAAAAATGAAACTCTTTTTGACTACCCTCTGGATAAGCAGACCATCCAATATTTTACTCAAATGAATATTTATAATAAGGAAAAAAAAACAGTATGGATATAAACAGAAGTATCCTTTAATAGAGTTGGATATATAGACTTCAAAAGTAAGTATTAATTGAGCTGTCAGGACCAACAATAAGGGAAAAAGCCAGTAAATGATAAATATTGTCAGAGCAGCTGCCTCCGGTATAACTTCTGCAGGGAGTCTCTACTTCTGGAAAATTAATCTTTCTTGACACCCAGAATCTTTCTCTTATTTATCTTGACTTTAAGTCTCCCACAATCTCTCATCTTTTTTTGTGGATCCCAGTTTTGACTCTGGAGAAATATATATCCACTTTGAACATCTGTTCCATCATCTAAAGCTGAGAAAGCTTCCAGAACCGTAGTCAGGATTGCTTATTCCGACCTTAATTGGGACAATTCAGTGTGTACTCTTACTTATATTTTTGCTTTTAATTGGAGTTTTTATTGAGATAGTTGTAGGTTTACCTGCAGTTGTAAGAAATGATAGAGGGGCATCCCTGGTGGTGTGGGGGTTAAGTCTCAGTGCTATCACAGCTAAAGCCTGAGTTTGATCCCTGGCCAGGGAACTGACCCACATATGACCCAGCAGACCTCTCCTGTCTTGCCTGCTGCTCCCCTCAGCAGTGTATTTCAGTAGATCCACCTGTTCTGCTCCCCACTCTGTCTCTGGTGAATCCTCTCATTTCCCCCCACCCATGTCTCTGACCTACACTCCAGTTCTTCTATGCAAATAAATTAATCAAATGATAGAAACACCATGTATATTTTGCACAGTTTCCCACATAATTCCATTTTGCAAAACTTTACTGTAATATCGCAAACAGGATATTGACTTTCTTTTTTTTAAGATTTATTTATTTATGCATACAAGAACTGGGGTGCAGGCCAGAGGTGTGGGGATGGGAGGATTTACCAGAGACAGAGTGGGGGAACAGAACAAGCAGATCTACTAAAACACACTGCTGAGGGGAGCAGCAGGTGAGACAGGAGGGGTCTTCTGTGCCATGTGGGTCAGCTACCTGGCTGGGGATTGAACTCCAGCTGCTGGAGCTGTGGATAGCTACATAGCGAAGTCTTAACTCCCTGGGCCACCAGGAGGCCCCATGCAACCCACTGATCTTATTCAAATTTCGTGAACGTGTGTGTGTGTGTGTGTGTGTGTGTGTGTGTGTGTGTGTGTTGGCCTCCAGCTTTTGCCTAATGTTTTGCCCTAATTTTCTCTTCAGATGTAGTCCCTGCAAGATATTTTTTAAGTATGAGCCTCCCTGGTTGCACAGTGGGTTGAGTGCAGAGTTGTGAAGCTGTCTGCAGCCTCTGCAGCCAGGGTTCTATCCCAGCTGGCCGGCGAGAATCCCACATGGCACAGCAGACCTCTCCTGTCGCACCCGCTGCTCCTCTCAGCAGTGTATTTCAGTCAGTCTGCCTGTTCTGTTCCCCACTCTGTCTCTGGCAAATCCTCTCACCCTCCCACGCCTCTGGCCCGTACCCCAGCTCTTGTATAAAAATAAATAAATCTTTAAAAAGAAGAGATATTTTTCAAGTGTACCACACCCCACATTTAACCTGGATCTACCCCAAATTAGAGACATTGGTTTACTATTTGTCTCTTCAATGGTTTCCATCAGTTTTCTAAATGTTATGAATGACAAAGTTTCTTAGACTTAAATGAACATGAGTCATCTCTGGGTTAATTTGGTCCATCTGGGTATAGATCCAGAATTTTCATAGCTTATTCACTTATTCAAAAAAAATATTTACTGGTTGCTTACTGAGTCCTTAAATTAGTATTTTAGGACCTTGGTGAATAGCGGGAAATAGTAAACACAATCTCTGTGCTCAGAAGATTTATATTCTACTGGATGGACCTCCAAAGTAGGTAGAGATTAGTTCAGAGAGTGATCAAATTCTTAAAATGTTCAATACTAACATTTTTAAATAAATGACCTTTAACTTCCCTCTCTAGGAACCCATCTGCCTAAAAAAATATAGAGAATATATCACAAAATAAAATTCAAAGAGAAACACCATATTCTGCTTCTGACATTCAAAAGGATTATGCAACCAAGTATAAACCAAGCAATCTAAGCCATTATCTTGAGAGAAGATTTTCCAAATTCTTCATCTTACCCTTTAGGTTAGCTTTGGCCAAGCTCGAAGGACCCAGTTTATAAAGCTATTCTAAGTGGAAAGAAAATACCACTTCCGTCCTTTCCAACCAGACCAGAAATTTGATGGTGGCATGAAGCAACATGGAGAGTGTTGGAGAAGAAAGGGAATGAAACAAACAAAAAGAATTGAATTTATACTATTCACCCAGATGACAGTATGAGTGAAATTTGCCATCAGACTACCACATCCTAACTGAAGAAAAACTATAACTACTATAGGGTCCAAAGATCAAATAAACAGTCTCCAAAGATCAAATAAACAAAACCCTTAGCCTTGGGTTGACTTACTAAGTATACTGGAATCTATTTTGCCACTAATTCATTAGTGCCCACCCTCTAAAATTCACTCTTCTACAGAGACTATGCTTAGGTTATTTTATAGTGAATCTGTCAAATTGTTTTACCGACAATTTCTCAGTCCCAAACTTTCATCTATTTTTTGAGAAAGGATTTTCTTCTTATTATTATTATTATTTTATTTTATATATTTTTACATCATTTTTCATTTTTGTACAATGTATGCATTTTCATCTTGGTTATATCCCCATGAAATTCCCACCACCCATTTACCTGTGAACTGTCACCATGGTCCCTTATGCTCTTTCCACCCCTGTTTTGATCCTACTCCCTTCTCCCTACCTGCAGAATGTCTCCGTTTTATAGTTGCCTGGTGATTTTGATTTTTAATTCATTATAATTAGTTGTTTTTCCCTGATCCCTTGTTTGGATCAAGGATTTTCAATCAAATTGTTGTTTAGTGCTTGAATTGACTTAAAGCGTTCTCTCTCTCTCTCTCCCTCTCTATCTCTCTCTCCCTCTCTCTCTCTCTCTCTTTCAGTAAAATCTGATTTTGTGCAGATAGCCTATTAACAACTGTTGTGCACAAATAGGGTAACCCCCATCTGGGCTAGCACACAAGTCAGGATACTAAATTTGCACAACAGAATGTCGGCTTTGCCACCTGCACACCTGTTATCTAAAGCATATGGCTCTCTTTTTAATCAACAACACAAAACATAGGCTCTTCAGACTCTCCTCTGAGATTTTAGTGCTGCTTCTGATCCAGTCCTTGGCAAAAGCTTGCTTGAGGCATGTGATATTTGAAGGAGAGACTTTAAGACACACTAGCTCCACATTCCTTTAGGTATCTAAGTTAAAACTTTTCCCACTGAAGTGTAAATATTTCACCAACAATGTAGCTGAACATTCTCTAGGAGCCTCCTACAGAATCTTTTGCACCAAGATGGATTATAATGAAAGTAAAGACATATTTACTCGTTTTATCTGGCATTCTTTGCAATTCAATATCTGATGAACATATTTGAAAACAAAGATGGGGTGAGGCAAATTGGAAGAGACCATGTCCCTCTTGAACTGTGGGGTCACACCATAAGCCTCAACTGCCAACTTCTGACTCCTTTTCTGTGAGAAATGAACTCCTAAATTATTCAAACCACTGTTATTATAGATTTTCTGCTATATGCAGTGGTGGAGTCCTGACCCATAGCAAAGCTAGTGATAATAGCTTTGCCCATTACTTCATTAAACAAATAACTTTCATCACTCAAAAGATGCTGTGCATAATGCTAAATATAGAGATGGATAAAATGTGATGCCTGAACTGAAGGACAAAGAATCAACGAAAAGATGATGGTACCTATTAATGTTTAATTTTCCAGTAACCAAATTTAACAAAAAGCAAAAGTAACAGGTAAAATTGATTGTAATTCTTGTGTAGCACACAGTAACATTAGCATTAAGTCAATATAATACATAGTATTGATATGAATCCCTTATCAGATATAAAGTTTGAAAAACTGCAAGAAATATTCTATAGGTTGCTTTTCATTTTGTTGATGGTTTCCTTCGAGGTGCAAAAGCATTTAATTTGCTATAGTCCCACTGGTCTATTTTTGCTGTGGTTGCTTGCATTTTGGGTGGCATAACTAAGAAAATAATTTTAAAGACCAATGTCAAAAAAGCTCTCCCTTTGAGAGATTTCCTCAGATTTACCTTCCAGGGCTTCTATTCAATATTTTATTCCTGTTACTAAATGTGATAGTTTTCAAAAGATCATATTAATTCAATCCCATAAACATTTGTGGAGTTATTTATTGTATGTAAGTACCTCTACTGCGGTTGTAGGAAGAAGGAAAATATAAAAATAGCTCTCAATTTAAATAGCTTATCATCTATAAACATTTCCACAAGTATCTATAAAATAAGAACTACAGCACTTGAGTCAATAAATATGAAAGTTGAGAAGGAAGACATGCCACAATTACTATTCTCATTTCTAAACCAGAAGTGTAACTAATGAGAATACCAGCATGTTAATTAAAAGATATTAGTAGTGATTCTATTAAAAAGGCTGGCAGAATTTCTATTCAGATTGACACTACTTGAGAGAAAACTTTGATTGACATTAGTTCAGTAATTCTAATATCGGTCTCAGCACCCATGATAGATATAATGAGCTTCATGTTAAATTCTAGAGAAAATATATTCCATCCTGTTGCAGAATATTTTGAGATCAAATAATAGAGAGCTCTTGAAAAAGTATATAGGATGTTCAATGACTGGCACACCCTACATGAAGAGATCACTCAATTGGTTTTGTCCTGGTTAAAAAAGGAATCTTCTAACCAGGGTCACATATGGGATTATTCACAAGTCTTAAATCTAGTAATAGAATGGATAATGGGGAGGCAAGAAGAGATATTTCACAGTTTTGACTCAAAATGTCTGAGCAGAGTTTATAATAGAGCAACATAAAAGAATTGCTATTTGACACAAACAGCAGGGGACTCCAATTCACTTTCCCAGCATTACAGAGGCGAGATCGGGTTCTAGAAAAGGAAGCTAGAGCTCACTGTGTTGCTCTGAAAGAACCCACTTAAGTAAACAGTGGTTTGCTCCCCTCCCACCCCCTGAGCTTTACATAGACATAACTGACATATGGTATGGTATAAGCTTAAGGTATGCAATATGTTAATTTAATATACGTTGATGTATTGCAAAATAATCACCACTAGCTAACCCTTCCCTCAAATCACACAAGTGTCATTAATTTCTTGTATGGTAACATTTAAGATTTATTCTCTTAGCAACTTTTATAAATTATAATCACTATGTTAGATCCTCAGAATTTATTCATCTGATAAGAGGAAGTTTGTAGTCTTTGCATTAATGTCTCCCTAATTCACCCCTTGACTTTTTAAGATTCTGTGTGTAAGTGATATTGTAAATATTTGTCCTGCTCTGTCTGATTTATCTCACTTAGCATAATGCACTCAAGGTTCATCCGTGTCACAAATGGGAAGTTTTCATTTCTTTGTTTTCATATCTGAATAATATTCCATTTTATTTTATTAATTCATTCCCATATTGATGGACAGCTGGGTTATTGCCATACCCTGGCTATTGTGACTAATACAGCAATAAACATAGAAGTGCAGATATATCTTCCATATCCCATTTTAATTTCTTTTGGCTATATGCCCAGAAATGGGATTATTGGATCATCTGGTAGTTCTATTTTTAATGGTTGAGGAAACTCCATATTGTTTTCCATAGTGACTGAACCAATTTACATTGCTACCACCAGTGCACAAGATTCCTTTTTCTTCACATCCTCAGCAACCTTGGTTATCTTTTGTCTTTTTGATAATGAGCATTCTTGAAGGAGTGAAGTAATAGCTCACTATGTTTTTGATTTGCATTTCTCTCAATGATACTGAGCACCTTCTCATGTGCCTGCTACCCTTTTGTATATGTTCTTGGGAAAATGTCTGTCCAATTCTCTGCCTATTTTTTTTTTAATCTCTCCCCTTTAATTTTTAGTTTTTTTTTCAGTTTTGAGTAGAAAATCTGGGGTGTAGGCCAGATGTGAGGGGTGGTGATGAGAGAATCCACCAGAGACAGAGTTAGGAGCAGAACAGGCGCATTTACAGAAATACACTGCTGAGGGGAGCAGCAGGCGAGAAGAGGTCTGCTGCGCCATATGTGGGTTAGCTCCCTGGCCAGGGATTGAACTCAGGCCATTGCTGTGGTAGCACTGAGACTTTACCTCTAGGCCACCAGGGAAGTCCTCTCTCTGCCCCTTTTTAATTTTTTTTTTGTATAATTCTTCATATAGTTTGGATGTTAACCCCTTGTTAGATATATGATTTACAAATATTTTCCCTCATTCAGTAATTTCCTCATTTAGTCATTTGATGGATTTTTTTTTATTGCAGTGCAGAAGCTTTTTAGTTTGATGTTGTACCACTTATTTATTTTTTTACTCTCTTTACTTGTGCTTTTGGTGTGATATCCACAAAATTGCTGCCAAGACCAATGTCAAAGAGCTTTTTCTTATGTTTTCTTCTAGGAGTTTTACAGTTTCTGTTCTTATGTTTAAGTCCCTCTGATGTGTGTTTCTTCCACACCACTAAGCAATTATTTGATACCAGCTGGGTGTCCTACAATTCAACTCAATTCAATTCTGATGCCATCCCCCCTAGGGAATGGCATCAGATCTCACAGGTGAAGGATTTGGTCCTACAACTTGCGCTCCCAGTTGCAAGTTGCCACATGTTCCTCTGACCAGCCAGCTTCAGATCAGAGATTCCAATAATCCTTTCCTTGATTTTGATTACTCTGCTAGAGAGGCTCACAGAATTCAGACCAACATTTTACTTACTAGATTACCAGTTTATTATAAAATGATGTAACTCAGGAACAGCCAGATGGAAAAATGTATAGGGAGCTCCAAGCTCCCATATCTTCTCAGCGCAATGCTCCTCCCCCAGAATCTCCATGTGTTCACCAGCTTGGAAGATATCCAAACTCTGTCCTTATGGATTTGTTTTTTTTGAAGCTTCATTGCATAGTCACTATAGATTAAATCATTGGCCATTGGCAGTTGAGCTCAATCTCCAGACCTTCTCTCCATTCCAGAGGTCTAGGCTGGACCTGAAAGTGCCAGCCCTCTCATTTTATGCTTGGTTCCCCAGGCAACCAGCCCAGTTCTTAGGAGACCTAGAGGCTTTCCAAAAGTCACCTCATTAACATCACAAAAGACACCTTTATAGCTCTCATCACTTAGGAAATCCCTAGGGTTTTAGGAGCTCTGTGCCAAGAACTGGACAAAGACCAAATGTATATTTCCTATTATAAATCACAGCCTTTAACCAATTTCAAGTGAAATTTTGTGAGTGGTGTGAGATAAGGGTCAAATCACATTCTTCTGCATGTGGTGCTCAAGTCCCTCCAGCACCATTTATCGAAAAGACCATCCTCTCTCTATTGAGTATTCCTGGCCCCCAAAGAGCAGGGTTTCATGCCTCAGAGGGAAACCAACTGAAATTCATGCCTGGGGGCTTTGTTTTGTCTGAAGAGATAAAAGATGATCTCCCAAGGGATATGTTGGCATTTGACTTGGCTAAAGAAAGCTTCACTGTTTCGTGACTACTTTTTATACTTGGACTCTTAAATTTTAAGGTCCCCTCCTCCCTGGACACAAGTCTTGGAAGAAATTTTGAATAAGTGGTATAGCAGCCAGCTTTATCAAATTGGTGTGGTTTCGTGATTTATAGCACCGTGTCTATGGTAAAGCAAACCCAATTCTATTAAGGAATAAATCTGCAGTGGGGCAGTGGACAGACACATGAAAGATGTTTCTGCCGGCCTAAAATAAATGGACCGTAGCAACCCATTCCATTGGCTTCACTATTCAGACCTCTGTATGTCTGATCTAATCAGTTGTGGGACAATTGGCTAGTGGAGTGCCATAAAAGATGGACTGGTTCCTGCATTTAATAGATTTCTTCCTTCCAAACATTACATTTATACCTGAAGAGAATATCATAGTGTCTGGCACAGCATGAGAGCACCACAAATACTTGTTGAATGAATAAGGTCTAAGAAGTTTTTTTTTTTTTTAATATTTATGCATACAAGAACTGGGGTACAGGTCAGCTGTGTGTGGGGTGAGGGGATTCACCAGAGTTAGAGTGGGGAGCAGAACAGGCAGACTGACTGAAACACATTGCTGAGGGGAGCAGCGGGCGAGACAGGAGAGGTCTGCTGTGCCATGTGGGTAGCTCCCTGGCTGGGGGATCTAACTCGTGCTGCAGTGGCTGCCAATAGGTTGATAGAGCTGTCTTTATCCCCAGCGCCAACAGAGAGGCCCAAGGAAGTAAGATTCTAAGACAATCTTTTCCCTACAATACCTTACACCCTCAAGAGGAAATAGATGAGTATGCAGAAATACCTCCTCAGAACTGTAGATCTCTAATTAATAAATGCATTGATATGCAATTGGAATATGTATTATATATGGGGTACAGAATAAATTTCCCTTCTGTCAATGTTTAATGTTGTTTAATGTTGATACTAAAATGACTCCCTGGCCATTAGTGACAGTCTTTGCCCCAGAATTTCTCTCTCTTTTTTTTAAAGATTTATTGATTGATTGATTGATTGATTTATACATACATACATACAAGCACTGGGTACAGTCAGAAGCGCGGGAGGGTGAGAGAATTCACCAGAGCCAGAGCGGGGAGCAGAGCAGGCAGAAAGACCGAAGCACACTGCTGAGGGGAGCAGTGGGCAGCAGGAGAGGTCTGCGCGCCATGTGGGACCCTCCTCCGGTGGCCGGGGAGCAGCCAGGGATCGAACCGGCGCTGCAGAGGCTGTAGGCAGCTTCACAACCCAATGCTCAACCGCTGTGCCATTGGGGAGGCCCCCCAGAATTTCTCTTAATAAGTATTTTATTTTTTCAAAATGTTTTTTAAAAGATTTATTTTATTTATTTATGTATATAAGAGCTGGGGTGTAGGCCGGAGGTGTGGGGGGTGAGGATTCACCAGAGACAGAGTGGGGAGCAGAACAGGCAGATATACTGAAATAAACTGCTGAGGGTGTTAGAGAGCAACCCCAATATTAACCGGGTTCCTGGCTGTGGGTCCTCACCTGGGCGCTTTAAAGGGACTTATGAATACTCCACTACAGACACACACAAAAGGTTAATAAAAGGTTTATTTACAAGAGAAAAGGAAATAAGGAAAATGTACAACTCAGGGAGAAAATAGGGAAATAAAGTCTTTAATGCGTCCTACCCGATCCGACGACCTGGAAACCCAAAGTCATTCTCAGAGCTGGCCAGATGCTGCGAGCTGGCGGAGAGCCAAAAATGGGGGGCCCAAAGCCCATGTGTCTGCCTTTTATATCCACCTGGCTTCTTAACCCCACCCTCAGGTCCCAGCCACCTTGCCTTTGGTGGTGATGGGATTTGGAGTTCCCAGTGTCTTTGGCTTTGACCTGGGTGGGGGTGGAGTCCACAAAGCCTGTATGGAATTAGCTTTGGGACATCCTTTTCCCCCTAACAAGGGGAGCAGTGCAGCAGGAGAGTCAGGAGAGGTCTGCTGTGCCATGTGGGTAGCTCCTTAGCTAGGGATCAAACTCATGCCACAGAGGCTGCTGATAGCCTGATAGTGCTGAGAATTAACCTCTTGTGCCACCCGAGAGGTCCCTCTTAATAAGTACTTTCAAGAAAGTTCTGGAGTTGATATGCAGCGTAGTCTCCAACTGCCCTGCCCCCAAGCTATTCTTTTTTTCTGCTCTCTGAACCCTAAGAGACTGTTGTCTCCCTACCACTGGCAACATCACTCAGGCTCCATGGCCCCCTGGCTTTTTGTTGATTTGGACCAGTGGGAGGTACTGGCAGAAGTTGGGGGAGCACAGAAAGAAAGAATAGGAGAGTTCATTCACCCCTGTTCCTCACTGCCTGGGAACTGTCCTGACAGCAGCTTCATCTCTCTCTACCACAGATCCCTTCTTAGACCCACTATGTCAACTCACACAAAGCTCTGGACCCTTGTTCATCACCTTTGCCCCTGTGATGGCTAAACTTGCATCAACTTGGCAGAGCCACAGGGCACTTAAACATTTAGTTAAACATTATTTCTGAGTGTATATGTGGAGATGTTTCTGGTTGATATTAACATTCAAATCAGTGCACTCAGTAAACAGACTGCTCTCCCCATTGTAGGTAAGTTTTTCCCATTCTGTTGAAGGCCTGAATAAAATTAGGGATTGAGTATAAAAGAATTCTTTCTCTCTATCTGACTTTTGATAAAGGTCACAAGACCTTTATCATTGAGCTGGGACATTAGTCTCCGGCCTTTGGACTTGAACTCAGACTGGAACTTATACCATCAGTTCTCTTTTTCAGGTCTTTCAGAGTGAAACTGGAAGGTGACTCATTGTGTTACAGGGCAGGGAGAGGGGCAGCCCAGATCCCCCAAACCTGCCTGCTCTAAATAGGTTCTGCCATCCGCCGCATCAACACAAAACATATGAGACTTTAGTGGGAAGGAACTTTAATAAAACTAGGAAACAACACAGGAAAGGCAAAGAATCTAGTTTCTAAATGAAGCACCCAAAGTGACCCGTCCACTCGGGGGTAAAAGACCATCCATATGGGATTGGCCCAGAGCAAGGCCCCAAAGCCTGCCACAGTCTAAAGCCTCTTCCAGTGGGGACCCACAGAAAAGGGTCAGAAACCACCAGACAAGTCTGGAAGGAAAAGAGCAAAATCAAAGTCAAGACAAAAACCGCCATGGTCACCTCCCCACGGGTCTCACCCACATCTGTGTCACCCGACACAGATGGTCGGGTGTCCCTGACCACAAGGCAAGCGCAGTTTCTGCCCGTGTCTCTCGGCTCCACGTGCCTCCCCCAGGTCTCCTTCTGGCTCCATCCTGCTTCCTTCCTTCCTCAGTCTCCTCTGCAGCAGCATCTCTCCCTGCTCAGCTCCACCCTCCCTTGGGTGGGGCAAGGAACCTGGATCCTCCCCCTTTCCTGGGGACCACCCTGTCACAATTGCATCTCTGGGTCTCCAGCTTGCCAACCACAGATTTTAAGAATTCTTAGTCTCCATCGCTGCATAAGTCAGTTCTTTATAACATACATACATGGATGTCCTGGACAGCCCTTTCAGGACACCCCTTCAGACATGAGGGGTAACAGCTCCTCATTTTTGTCAGTCTCTGGGAAATTCAACATAGCTTGTACACTCCCTTGGCCCTGAACCCCCTCTGTAAATGGCTCCTTCCCAAAGTTTCTCAAAATCCCAGTTGAGGGTAACCTCACTTTCTTCACAGAAGCCTGACTGGGGCTGTGCTCATAACCATTTTTCACTCACAATGTGAGCTGAGAGGACACTGGAGTTCATATTCTCTGAGCTCAGAGGGTTCTTAAGTTCTGTTAGGGGGAAAGGCTGTCCTAAAGCTAATTCCATACAGGCTTTGTGGACTCCACCCCCACCCCAGGCCAAAGCCAGACACTGGGAACTCCACATCCCATCATCACTAAAGGGAAGGTGGCTGGGACCTGAGGGTTGGTATAAAGGCAGACACGTGGGCTTTGGCGGGGGGGGTCCCCCATTTTGGCTCTCCGCCAGCTCGCAGCGTCCGGCCAGCTTTGAGAGTGACTTTGAGTTTCCAGGTCGGTGGATAGGGTAGGATGCATTAAAGACTTCATTTCCCTATTTTCTCCCTGAGTTGTACATTTTCCTTATTTCCTTTCCCCTTGTGGGACCACTCAGGAGTACAGAAACCATGGGACCTCACTTATACAACACAAAGTCTAAGACAAAACTACCAAGCATTTTAAGAGAGCACTAGTCCACCGAGCATCGACTTTTGTGTCTGGGACCCTGTCAGAGTCTAGTGCCTGTGCAACCTCACCAGCCATAAAAAAATAAAATAAAATAATAGTGTTCACTGATAACTCATGTTAACAGGCAACTCATGCTTAGAAGCATGTTCTGTTATCATTTTTGTGAAAATAAGACAGTAAGATGAAATGGTAAAATCTAGCTGAAATAACCTCTTCTAAGTGTGCTTTCGGTACATTGTGGATCAAACAGGCTTTGGTTCATTACTTTTATATTCCAGCCATTTTTAATAACATTGTTTATTGAAGAATACATGTTCTTTGTTCCAAGCAACTGACTTTCATATTTTGTTATGAGATTTCTCTTGTATCACAAGTATTTGTTTATATATCTAGAGTAATATACTTGTTCTCACAGCAAAACCTTTATCTTATTCATCATTTTATCTCCAAAGTTATAACCGTGCTAGTACATAAGGCACTATATGCATTTATTAAGTGAGTGAAAGAAAGAATAAATGACAATGAACCTTGAAATGTAACTCATTTGTAAATTGGGAGCTAACTGAACCTACTGATGCCTCTGGGGTGAAACA
Source organism: Talpa europaea (assembly GCF_964194135.1). Lineage (NCBI taxonomy): Eukaryota > Metazoa > Chordata > Mammalia > Eulipotyphla > Talpidae > Talpa > Talpa europaea. The sequence goes on from NC_140068.1 coordinate 150,700,293, forward strand.
GAGACCGAATGCCATTGGATTCTTCTCTCCTTACTATCAAGAGCCCTGCCCACATCTCTTTTCAGGCTCTATGCTACCTATTGTATGCTGCACCTCTTTGAAATTGATTAGCAGCCTGTGAAATTACTCAAAAATTCTGTGGCAAACTGTTTTCTCCCTTTTATGGCATGCAAACTGCATTTTAAAAGTCTAACTAAAAGTTTGCAGTTTTTAAAACCTCACCTATGAGCATATGAATCATACTATATCCCCTATTGTTCAAGCTTGCATGTCTTCACAGGAGAATTAACTGCTCCTGTACCGCGGAGAAATCTTTCCCCATTCACTCTGGTTTATTATATAGCAAATTGATTACTCAGCGATAATCTTAACAATTTCAACCCCTCCATTTTAAGTCCCCCAACCAAATTTTCAAAATATCTGCCTTATCCTTTGCAATATATTTTCTGTGTGAAGGGGGAAAAATGAAGGCAACTTCTTTCCTAATTTCTGTGCATTTTACCCAGGCAGAAATATTGAAATAGTTAACCTTTATAAAACTGAGCCATTTCAGCACTTAAGAGTTCAGCGAAAGTAGATGTTTTCTCAGTCTTAGGTGGAGATGCAAAGAATTCTAACAATTCTCTGGAGTTTTGAAGTAGAAGCGTTTTTAAGTATGAGTCGTCAGAAGTAGATCATAAATGTCAGCAGCTTTTAATAGGAGTTCGTTTCTACTCATGTAACATTCCGATGAAGGTTTTCTAGGGGGAGGGCACCTGTTCTCTGGAAGGAACTCAGGGACACAGATTTCTTTCAGATCACAGTTCACTCATCCATTAGTACTTGAGTCCTCAGAACCAACTAACAACTGGAAAAGAACATGGACAGCTCCAATGACAGGTTCTAGTTCCCCTGGTGTGTTCACATCTTATTAGACTGTATCTAAATACAAGGAAGTTGCAGGGCCTCCCTAAAGGCACAAGCATCAGCACTATGAAGCAACTGGCAGCCACTGCAGCAAGAGTTCGATCCCAGGCCAGGGAGCTACCCACATAGCACAGCAGACCTCTCCTGTCTCGCCTGGTGCTCCCCTCAGCAGTGTATTTCAGTCAGTCTGCCTGTTCTGCTCCCCACTCTGTCTCTGGTGAATCCTCTCACCCTCCACACCTCAGGCCTGTATCCCAGTCTTGTATGCATAAATAAATAAACCTTAAAAAAAAGTTTAAATGCAAGGAAGTTGGAAAACCTGGGCCCCAGTAAGGCAGCTACTTCCAATGACAGATGTACACTGGGAAAGAAGAACATTAGCATCAACAAAATGAAAAGGCAGCTCACTGAATGGAGATAATAATAGTTTCAGATCATATATCTGATAAAATGATTAATTTCCAGACTATATATAAAAATGACATGACTCCATAGCAAAAAATCCAAACAAGTGGCTGAAAACATGCTGTCGAAAATTAACAGAGATGTAAAATAATGGTACTGCATTAAAAAGTGAAAAAAATTTAAAACAGAAAAAATGGACAGAAGATCTGAATAGAATAAAGATGGTCAACCAGTACATGAAAAGATTCGTAACATCACTAGTTATCAGAGAAATACAAATCACAATCACAATGAGATACCATCACACAGCTGTTTAGAACAACTGTATCAAAAAGAAGAGTGACAATAAATGTCCAGGATATAGAGAAAAGGGAACCCCTTGTGCCTGCTTGGTGGGAATATGAATTGGTCCAGCCATTATGGAAAGCAGCACAGAGATTCCCCCAAAACTAGAAATAAGCTGCCGTATTCCATTTTTGGGGTATTTAGCCGAAGAAAATGAAAACACAAACTCAAAAAGATGCACCCCCAAGTTCATAGCAACTGTGTTTATAATAGCCAGGACATGGAAGCAAGCTGGGTGTCCATCAGTGGAGGATAACGAGGTTGTGGGGTGTGTGTGTGTGTGTTTAACAATATTATTTTTTTTAAAGATTTATTTATTTTATTTATACAAGCACTGGGTACCGTCAGAAGCGCAGGAGGGTAAGAGAATTCACCAGAGCTAGAGCGGGGAACAGAACAGGCAGACTGACGAAGTACACTGCTGAGGGGAGCAGCGGGTGGCAGGAGAGGTCTGCGCGCCACATGGTACCCTCGCCGGCGGCTGGAGACCGAACTGGCGCTGCAGAGGCTGCGGGCAGCTTCGCAGCCCAGTGCTCAACCGCTGCGCCACCAGGGGAAGCCCTAACAATATTATTTAGATATAAAATAAATGAGGGCCTCCCCGGTGGCGCAGCGGTTGAGCGCTGGTTTGCGAAGCTGCCCGCGGCCTCTGCGGCGCCGGTTCGATCCCCGGCTGCTCCCCGGCCACCAGAGGAGGGTCCCACATGGCGCGCAGACCTCTCCTGCCGCCCGCTGCTCCCCTCAGCAGTGTACTTCGGTCCTTCTGCCTGCTCTGCTCCCCGCTCTGGCTCTGGTGAATTCTCTCACCCTCCCACGCTTCTGACTGTACCCAGTGCATGTACAAACAAACAAACAAACAAATAAATAAATAAAAAAAATACATGCCCCTTAAAAAAAAATAAATAAAATAAAATAAATGAATGAAATCTTGCCGTTTGTGACAAAATGGATGGTTATTATGCTAAGTGAGATGTCAGACAGAGAGACAGATACCATATGATCTCACTTATATGTGGACTCTAAAAAAGCAAAACAAATCTAGACTCATAGATACAGAGAGCAGGTGGGTGGCTGCCAATGGTAGATGTTTGTAAGGGAGGGGTAAAAATGGTAAAGAAGGTCAAAAGGACAAATTTGCACTTAACAGTAATTTATAGGGATATAATGAACAGCATGGTGACTATTGTTGATAATAAAGTATTGCCTGTTCATGCCTTGCTCCTTCCACTTCTGTCATAGGTGCCTAATCAGAGTTAGAGGCCAACACAAGCTAAATGTTGCTAAGACTGTTGATATTAAAAATTTTCATCATTAAAAAAATATATTGTAACTGTATTAACTATACTTCCTGTGGTAATCATTTCACCTATATACAAATAGCTAATCATTCTGCTGTACAACCTAAACTAATACCACATAGCAATCACAACTTAATTTTAGACCAACAAAAGATGAGTGGATTTTTTTAAATACGAAAAAGAGGAAAAAATTAAAAAGAACACAAATATTTCAGTGAAGAATCAGCTGGCTCTGCCACAGTAAGTATGGCCACAGAGGATATAAATGAAATAGAATCCCATAAAGTTAGCATAAGGGGAGAAGTAGGAGTAGAATGTGAAACTAGTAATGTGATTTGCTGCTTCCTCCAGTTCACACAAGGCTCAGTGCTGTTATCTTTCAGTTCAGTGGCAAATCCAGAGGGCCATCCCCCAAGGTGTAGGTGGAATTATTAGTGGTTTCCTCCCTGCCCCTATACTTCCTTCTTAGAGAACTATTCACCCCTTTCTCCTAATAAAGTCTGTTTGCATAGACCAGACTGTAGTCATAGGTGCCTAGAGCAGGGTTCAACGCCATCACAAACTAAGTCAACCAGATACTCTCTTCCAGGAGTTAAGACTTGGGATTCAAACATATTCAGTTGGTCTATGTTGAGTGCTTCAACTCCCAGGTGAGCTAAAGGGGGACTGGCCATGTAGGTTTCAGCCTGTGTACCAGATGCTCAGGAAGTTGGTCTGGGGATGTGGGCACAAAGAAATGGAGACACTCAAGAGTGAGTAGCATTGGGCTGACATTCCACATCCTGGTTCTATCCTTGAAGCTCACTAGTTTCATGACTTTCCAAAAACTATCCTTTGGGTGAGATCAAAGACAGCTTGGGTGAGTTTACTTCCTTGCAGCCAATTAGGCCTTAAAATTAATTTCCACTTGGTTGCCGAGATCTATCTCCCTGAAGACAATAATGGGGTGTAACTGTAAAGTAAAGCCTGTTGATGGAATTTATTATCAATGCCCAGAAATAGGACTCATTCTATGTTGAGCCTTTAGAAAGTTCAACTGGTAGTACAGAAAGATGAAACTCAGAGACAAGCACAATTCCAAGACAAATATTGAATCCTGAGAGCTTGCTCTGTGCAAAGCCATGAAAGGGGAAATCATGGATTCCCTGAAAAGCGTTCCTTAAAGCTAGAAAGGGCCTGGAATATTCTTCATGAAAATGCAGATTGCTAATGTGTGATGAACAGAAAATGACACCCAATCATGACCACATCCTCCTGTAACTGTTACTTTTTGCGGCAAAAGGGGGGTCTGCAAATGATTTACTTAAGAATCTTGCAGTTGGGAGATTATTCTGGATGATCTGGGTGGCTTCATGTAGTCACAAGAATCTTTTTAGGAGGGACATAGGTAGATCAAAGAATAAGCAAGAGGTGGGACCTCTATGTCTGACTTCAAAATATGTAAGAAATTAATTTGTCGTTTTAAACAAATAATTGGTGGTAACTTGTTATTGTAGCAATGGGAAACTAATATAGGTAATAAGTAGTAAACCACAGCTTTTTGTTAGCTCTTTGAATATCGTTTCAGAATAAGTTTAGCATTCTGAGCTTACAAATGGTTCTTTCAAGGGCCTCCCCGGTGGCGCAGCAGTTGAGCGCTAGGTTGCGAAGCTGCCCGCAGCCTCTGCAGCGCCGGTTCGATTCCCAGCTGCTCCCCGGCCACCAGAGGAGGGTCCCACATGGCGCGCAGACCTCTCCTACCGCCCGCTGCTCCCCTCAGCAGTGTACTTTGGTCCTTCTACCTACTCTGCTCCCTGCTCTGGCTCTGGTGAATCCTCTCACCCTCCCGCGCTTCTGACTGTACCCAATGCTTGTATAAATAAATAAATAAATAAATAAATAAATAAATAAATCTTTAAAAAAAAAAAAAACAAATGGTTCTTTCAAAAATAGATTTGGAGGGAGTGGGATTTGTGAAGGATAGAAAATAGGTCTTCTACAATTCCAAAAATGGTTAGCAGCTAGGAAGAAAAGAGCCATACAGATTCATCCTTTCTTAAAGACAAAGGATTAAGAGGCGAACACGCTCACCAGGTACATCAACCATCTGGAATAAACAAGTCTTCCCTTAGGTTCTTTAACCATTTTTGTAAAGCTACCACTTCTGTGTTTACCTTTTCCTCCCTGATAATGGAAAAATCCACTTCTTGACACTGTCATTAGTGGAGACAGAGGATTAGAGAAGACAGAGGATTATTATCTGATAACTTTCTGGTTGACCTATTGGAAATTTTTCAGTCTCTGAGCATCCAAGCTTTGGAAATGAAGATGGTAATCTTAACCACACAGATATTTATTTTTTAATCGAGAATACACATTGATCAAGTATAACTACTTTGTTTTGGATAAGTCTCTCTAGTAGAAAATTCTAGCTATTAATTTTGAACTTCTCAACAAGATTTCCCCCTCATTCTCTTCTCCAACCTTGTCTGCTGACCTCAGTGCTAGGCATGTGGACCAAGTGTGGCTAATCAGAGGACTTCCCTGGGGTTGATATACACATCCTGGGATTGCTAAAAGGGCTAACACCACTCTGGGGCTGTCTTCCTACCATGTTTGAGGAGACTGTTGTCAAAATGACTCTAAGCAGAGACCCCTGTAAATGAGAGAAAAATGTAAGAGGACAAAGACTGAGATCCATGGCATTGAGACCCAAATGTTAATTCCCATATCCCTGTGCTACAGAGTTCTCTTTGACCTTGCAAAATACCCCACATTTCTTTTCAGCTGCATAAACCAATTCATTCCCATTTTGCCTTGTTAGCTTGAATTGTGTTTCTGATTCTTTTGACAACTAAATGTGCACTTCTTCTTATATTAGAAAATATGTCAGTGTAAGGTTAAATCTTATTTCAGTAGTTTCCAGAGAACCTATTTTGTAGTCAGAGAACATGTTTTGTCTGATTCCAATCCTTTTAAATTACATTAATTGTATTGTGTGATAGCCCAGGATATAGCATAGCTTGATAAATGTTCTGCATGCACCGGAAAAGATCGTGATTCTGCTGGTGGTGTAAAAAGGCATGTTCTGTAAAGATCAGCTGGGTCAAAGTGGTTAATAACATTGTTCAAATTTTTTAAACTCATCGATTTTCTGACTACCTGTTCCATCAATTATTGAGAGACAGGTGTTGGAATCCCTGACTATAATAGTGATTTTGCGTATTGTTCCTTGCAATTCTGTTTTACTTTGTGTGGTTTGCACACTTATGAAATTTATACACAAAAATATATCTTATGAATATCTTATGATAATAATATCTTATGAAATTATCCTTTTGTCATAACAAATTGTTTCTCTTTATCTCTCATATTACTTGTTCTGAAGCCTACTATGTTGGATATTAATATGACCCATCAGTGCAAATTTCTTTAATTGTACTTCCATGGTCTATCTATTTCCTGCTTTACTTTTAAAATAACTTTTAAAATAACTATTTCCTGCTTTACTTTTAAAATAACTTTTTACTTTTAAAATAACTTATATTTAAAATAACTTTCTTATATGTAGCATGATGAGTCTTGCTTTGTGATTGTCTGATAATCTCCGCTTTTTTAGTGTAGTGTTAAATAATATAGATTTTTTTTTTATCTTACTGGGTTTAAATCTATCACCTTCCTGTTTACTTTCTATTTGTACTTTATATTCTTGGCTATCATTTTTCTTTTCCTGCCTTCTTTTGAATAAACTGAGTATCATTCAGGATTCCATTCTATCTCACTATTGTGATCTTCCTTTATTTTATTTTTCAGTTCTCACTCCAAGATTTATAATATACATATTTAACTTATCAAGTCCATTTCCAAATAATATTATACCTCATCATGTATAATATGAGAGACCCACAGTAATACTTTCATTTTTACCCTTCTGTCCTTTAGAGGACTATTGTCATACATTTGACTTCTAGGTATACATCAAACCTTAATATATTTTTATTAAACAATTCTTTTAAAGATACTTTAAAGTAATAAAATGTTGTCTTTAATAATTACCCACTTATTTTCCATTTCTCACACTTTTCATTCCCTCATTTTTGTATACAGATGCACATTTCCACTTATAATAATTTCCTTCTAACTTTGTTTTAAATTCTTATAGGAAAGATCTGCTAGCCAAAAATAATTCCCTAATCTTTATTTTGTCTGAAAGTCTTTATTTTGCCTTCATTTTGAAAAAAATATTTTGCTGAGTATAGAATTCTAGGTTGATAGTTTTTCTTTGTATTTTGAAAGATGTTCCATTCTTGTCTAGTTTGCATTATTTTTGACAAGAAGTCTATTGTCACCCTTGTGTTGTTTTTCTCACCATAATGTGTCTTTTTTTTTTCCTTGCTGATTTTAGAGTTTTTCTTTGCTACTAGTCTTAAACAACTTCCTTATAATGGAAATTTTGTATAGTTTTCTTCATGTTTCTATGCTTGGATTTTGTAAGTCTCTTGCATCTAAAAGTTTATACTTAACATGTTTGGGGAAAAAATTAGTCAACATTTTATAAATATTCTCCTATTCCTTTCTCTTTGTTCCTTTTCTCTGGGACTCTAGTTACACAGATCTCAAATGTCTTGGTATTTTCCCACAGGTCACTTCACATTTTTCAGGATTTAAAGAATCTGTCTTATTTTCCTAGTTTATATTGTTATGCTTCTAAGTTCACTACAATATCCAATCTTCTGCCTAATACTATTCGTTATAATTTTCATTTCAAATACAGTGTTTTCCATTTCTAAAAATGTCACTGCATTTTCTAATCTTTTATCTCTCCTCATCACATTCATGTTTTCCTTAATATTCCTGACAATGTTTACAAGATTTTGTAATAGTTGCTTTAAGGTACTTGAATGCTAATTTCATCATCTCTGTTATTTTCTGGGTTTGTTTCTATTGACTCATTTTTTTTCTTCTTGTGGTGGGTCATATATTCCTGCTACTTTACATGCCTGCTAATATTTTTAATGGATACTGAATGTTATGAATGTTAATATTATTGAGTTTATTGTTGTATTTATTTAGTGTGCAACTTTATTCTGAATAAACTCAAGTAATTTCAGATCAGTTTGATTCGTCTAAGGTTCGCTGAAATCTTTGTTAGGGAAAAATTCAGAAGTATTTGGTCTAGGACTAATTTGCCATCACTCCTAGGGAGAACCTTTTCTGAGGCCTATGGGAAATATATATTTATTACAAGGTCGCTCACTCTGATTGGTAGGGACATGGTCTACTCTGGTCCTATATGAGCATGGAAACTTTTTTGCCTTCTTTCTGGTGGTTCTTTATCAAACTTTATGTGCAAAAAAGAAAAAAAAGAAGAAAAATCAATGGGCCTCTCTGCACAAATCTAGAATATTCATTTTTTTCCCCTCCCTCTCTCTCTTCTTATCTTCCCTTCAGTATCTGTCTCACAAATTTTTCCTGCTTTATCCTCCCTGAACTTCAATCTCCTGCTTTCTAGCTCAACAAGACTGCTGGGCTCTGTCTGGGTTTCCCCTTCCTGTGTGGAGTGGAGTGGAAACAGCCTCTAAGTAGAACACTGCAGCAAGCATAGCACTTGCTTGTTTACTTTCTGCTCTGGAGATCACAGTTCTGCGTTCCCTGTTTTCCAACGTCTGAAAACAGTTGCATCATATCATCTATCTGGGTTTTCTAGTTGTCCCAGGGGGAGGGCAAATCCTGTACCAGTTAATTCTTCCTAAACAGAAGTAGAAGATTTTCTACTATATTTTGGTTGTGTTCTTTATTTAGCTTCGTCATTATGGTGATGGTTTTTCTTTTGCATGTTCTATCTCATTACATTCAGATATACAACAGAAGCAGTCTGTAATTGCTCTGATCTCACAGTGCAGAAGAACAGTGGAAGAGAGATGAATCATCCCATTACATCACTCTCTACTGTTTCTTTAAGTAGCTCAGTCTTGCTTGGATGAGAAAGTAATATCAAATCTTTCAGAGCTCTGCTGTCCCTTGAGGATGACCAACATGTACTAGTTTGCCCAAAAGCGTCCCTTTGGGCAAACTAGTTTTAGTACAAAAAGTGCTGCATCCTGGGAAATCTTTTAATTCCAGGTAAACTGAGTCAGTTGGCCACTACTTCCCTCCTACTTTTTTCCAAGATGATATCTAAGTGTTGGGGTGATGATGTGTCTTTCCTATCCCTGTCATTGCAGATAAGAGATTGAGTAGATCAAGAGATCAGTGGATTCTTACTGGCCCCTAGCCAATAAGAACTAGTGAGCAGAGAGTCAACTAGTCCTATTCTGGGCTATTCTAATGGGTCTTTTTTTTTTAAGATTTGTTTTTTTTATTTATATAAGAACTGGGGTTCAGGCCAGAGGCATGGAAGGTTTTACCAGAGACAGAGTGGGGAGCAGAGCAGGCAGAAGGACCAAAGACACTGTTGAGGGGAGCAGTGGGTGAGGCAGGAGAGGTCTGCTGAGCCATGTGGATATCTCCCTGGCCAGCTGGGAATCAAACCCATGCTGCAGAGGCTGCGGACAGCTTCACAGCACTGTGCTCAACCCACTGCACCACCGGGAAGGCCCTCCAATGGGTCTTAAGTAAAGTGCTTAGAGAACAATGACTGTCTTTTCTGCATGTCTAGTCTCTACCTCAAGTCTCATTAGTCCAAGGAAACCATGTGTTTTGGGTTAAGACTCTCACTTTCCCCCGGCCTGAACCATCTGCCCCACAATCCTCAAGTACAGGCTGCTGTACAATGGTGAACACTGGCATGCCCTCCAGAGAGCACTCTTAGCTACCTTTGACATCTCTCCATAGGGGACACTGCAAAGTATTTTGCCTGCTACCCGAGAGTCATTAGTTTTAAATGTATTTCCTGAGGACAGTAGGATTTTGGATTTTCTTTTCAAAGTTTGTTAAATATTTGTCTTCTATTAAGTTTTGTTTTTTTATATATTTCCAAAACTGACATCCTACTCTTTCCTACTTTTATTATTAATATTGAACTTCCTATTTTTAGGCTTTCTTGCTAATAGTTACCTTTCAAACTTTATTATTGTGAAATTCTCATTTGTTGAGTGTTTTAAAATATACAAAATAATCTTAAATCTGCTAGCAGAGTGTTTCCCAATGTGTCATGAAATGTTGGATTTATTTTATTTTTTATTGAAGTCACATTGGTTTACAAAATTGTATACGTTTGCATTATACATACGTTTGCATATACATCTCTATATACTATATTATATACACCATCAAAAGTCTCGTTTATATCTTTCACCATGCAATTGATCCCTCTTACCCAATTTAACCACCCCCTTCACTCTTTTGTTCTAAGAGTTTGTTTTTGTTTTGTTTTGCTTGTGGTTAACTTGTTTTGCTTCTTTATCTTCCATCTATGAATGAAATCATATCGTGATTCTCTGACTTATTTCACTTAGCTCCCTGATCTTACCCATGTTGTTGCAAATGGGAGACTGTTATCTTTTCAATAGCTGCATAATATTCCATTGCATGTATATATCATATTTTTATTTTTTTTTTAAAGATTTATTTATTTATTTATTTGTTTATACAAGCACTGGATACAGTCAGAAGCGCAGGAGGGCGAGAGAATTCACCAGAGCCAGAGCGGGGAGCAGAGCAGGCAGAAGGACCGAAGTACACTGCTGAGGGGAGCAGCGGGCGGCAGGAGAGGTCTGCGCGCCATGTGGGACCCTCCTCTGGTGGCCGGGGAGCAGCTGGGAATCGAACCGGCGCTGCAGAGGCCGCGGGCAGCTTCGCAAGCCAGCGCTCAACCGCTGCGCCACCAGGGAGGCCCTATATATCATATTTTTAAAATCTACTCTCATCTACTTCAAATCCTTGAGATGTTGTTTCCAATATATACTACATTTTAAGATTTTGGAAACATACTTTAGGGCAAAGAGAATATTTCTCTTTTTTTCCATGTTATTGTTATCACTTTGCTTTAACATTTTTTTTGTTTATGTTTTAGAAGTAGAGGCTCTCCCCCTCAAGTGTTGTTATCACATAGTATCTACCACCAAGACACCCTTAGTCCACCACCATGGTCCATTCTGCTCCTTCCCCATCTTACTCTTGCCTCTCGCCCTCCCCTTGTCTCTGGTAGTCTTAGTGCTACGGTCTGTTTTCTAGTGCTCTTCGTTTGGCTTTATCTGATACTGTTGTTTCTCTATAGTCCACATATAAGTGACATCATCTAGTATTTGTCTTTCTCCTGACTTATTTTGGTTAGCATAATCCCTTCCAGTTCCATCCATGCTGCTACAAATGTTAACAGTTTCTCTTTTGACAGCTGAGTAGTATTCCATTGTGTATATATATCACATCTGTCTGAATCATTCATCTATATTTAAAACCTTGAGCTGTTTCCATAACTTAGCTATTGTAAATAACAAACGTAATTTTTCTTAGAGTCCTGGTATGACCATTCTGTTAGCTAAAATTTGCTGTTAGCTAAATTTTCAGGGAAGAGTTTCTGTACTTTAGAACTACCTCTCCTATATCCTACCCTATCCTATCCCTGCCCCCTCTCTTTCTCTCTCAGATCTTAGAAATAATCTACTCTTCAAAATTTCCTGAGATTTATTTAGAAATATTTCTTGCCTGATTTAATCTTCACAATGATGTTTGTAAAATGATGGTTGTTCTAAATTTTACCAGTTGGTCTCTGCATTCATCTATAAGCAAGAGCCCTCTTTTCCCCACAACTTAGTTATCTATTTATTATCAGAAAGAACAAATGATTTCTTACCTATCAATGTTTTACAGTTCATTACTATACTTATTTTCAATTCAGATTTTCCCAGATCCAGCCAGTGGGAGCCCTTCAATCTGAGACACCTTCTTTTGACATCCAATTGCTTATTTCCAATAAGAAGTCAAGAATCAGATGCATAAACTCAAACCATCAGTCTGTCCTGGAAGCTGTAATCATTTTCTAATTGGATATTTCCTCATAGCCAAGTTATACATTACACATTAATCTACTGAATTTGTTCTCTATTTCTTTTAAACTTTCCTGATAACATATCCCTTTGTATAACTATTGCAATAAGATTGTATATCTATTCCCATGTGTCTAAACTAGAAGATATCTAACAATTTTTTTGGTCACCATAAAGCAAGATCTGACATATCATACCTAAGTTCAAATGTGTTTATGCAAAATCCATCTAAAAATAGGAACTCCATGGCTAACAATCTAGTTATGTGAATGTATGTGTGTGTGTGTGGCCACTATTTTTTAGAAACCATCCAGGGAATAAACTGTCTCTTATTGAAATCACAGTAAGGTCATATTGGGTGCAAATGGTTATCAAAACCACACTAAAATTGAGGCTTACAAGTGTTTGCTACGGGCACCAGAGAAGTCCAGCAGAACAGAGGTGAGGGAAGGAAGCTGGAATAAACTATAACTGAAGGACAGTCCAAGGCAGAGGTTTGATTCAAGTACAAAGTAGAAGGCTCTGATCTTCAAGTTAGAGAGAACCAGAGGAGGAAAAAGCCCAGGACCCTGGATAGCTCCCTGAGTGTGACTTCACTAGGCTGAGGATTCTTTTCATTACGCCATTTTGATTTTTTGTTCTGCCTACAATTCTCTAGTACGAAACAGCTCTTATTCCCCTCGTGTTCTTGCTCCTCTTGTGCTCAGACTTTTAATTGTTTCTATTCCTGTGATGGTTGATTTTGTGTGTCAATTTGACTGTTTTGTGGGGCACCCAGATAATTGATCCAACATTATTCTAGTGTTTCTGTGAGGATGTCTCTGGATAAAATTAGCATTTGAATAAGTAGACAGTTAAACACATTGCCCTCTCTGATGGGGAAAGGCCTGATCCAGTCACTTGGGGGCCTGAATTGAGCAAAAAAGGCTGAGTAAGAGGCAACTCCTGACTAACTGAATATCAGTTAGTTGAGCTGGGACATCATTGTTTTCTTGTCTTTAGACTTGAACTGAAGCATTGGTTCTTCTTCAGTCCCAAGACAGCAAGAATTCGGACCGGAACTTATACCATCAGCATCCTTGTGTCTACAGTTTGCTGACTGCGGATCTTGAGACTTTTATGCTTCTATGATTGCAGGAAGCAATTGCTTATAATAGATCTCTCTCCCTTCTCTATTACACATTCTCTTTCTATATAACTATATATTTTTATTATGTATATATTTTATTTATCACATAATATGTAGTATATATGTTATCTATTGATACAAACATATACATGGATAGAGGGTGAGTAGTTTTCTACTCTGCAGACAACCTGTTTATTTTCTGGAGAACCCCAATGCAACCCACTTAAAAGATTTTGCAAGCTTTGAATTCAGAAGAGATGCTCATGGAGTATTCATATGTTTAGAGAGATCTACAAAGGTTAGAATAAGGACACTGGCATGAAGCATCAAACCAGTATGCAAACAAAAATTAATGGTATCTCCCCCTTTGCTTCTATGTGAGTGGCTGACGGTAACCTCTCAGGATGTCCTCTTGCACGTGAGTACAGCAGATGACTGTCTCAGAGGACGACCCACAAACTCCTACCTTAACCCTCTCCTGCCATTCAGTCTGTGACATGCAGCAGTCAGCTTGAGACAGCACCCAGAGTTCCACAGCTCTCCCTTCCCAATGAGGCTGCCACATGTCACCAAGAACTGCAGTTCTCTCTCACACATTTTGCATAATCAGTTTCTATTCTGTCGTGTTCTCTCACACATGGTGCTCAGAGACTCTTCTGGAAAACAGAGAATATTTTTCAGCTCAGATGAGTAGCATGATTTTACGTTGGGCTCAGACTGTTTGGTAAATGAAGTCAATTACTCATATAACTGTCAGATGAAGACAAAGACACATGGATGATTGTAACTTGCTTTTAGATTCAGAGACCACCCTTTTGCTTCTATCTCTCTGACAATAGCAACAATTCACATCATGGCCCGGAGAGTTGAGGTTTACACTCAGACTTCTTTTTTTTAAATTATTTTTTAAATTCGGGAATATTGATTTATAACACTGTGCACGATTTAGGGAACTTAGTTCACACCTCCTCAGATATATCTCAGTTCTGCCGTTATATTTCCAAGGTTTGTTTTGGTTTAGTTTTGACAGTTTCTTGGTTTTGCTTCTCTAGATTCCACATGTGAGTGAAATCATCTATTATTTGTCTCTTTTTGACTAATTTCACTTGGAATAGCAAAAGTTCATCTTTTTCACAACCGAGTAGTATTTCACCATGTATATACCACATTTTCAAAATCCACTGCCCTGCCATGAGGCACTTAGGTTGTGCCCATAACTTGGCTATTGTAGTGCATTCAGATTTTCAATTTAAAGAATCTACTGCATGGTTTCTGTAATAACTTCTAAATGTTTCCCTCCTTTTAATATATTTGACAGTCTGCAAGACACTCCTGTTCAAACTTTCAAAAGCACCATTTACTATTTAGCTAAGAGACCCAGTTTTATCATTGACTGGTTACCCAAACTAGTATCACCACTTCTTTGGGTCTCACCTTCCTGCAGAAAAACAATTGGATAATAGCACTGTCTCTTCATTGAAAACTTATTAAGAAGAAGATTCAATAAAAGACAGTACATATAGGGCCTCTCTGGTGGCTGGCTCAAGGCATTAAGACGCAACCTATGAAGTAATCTGCAACCTCTGCAGCACAAGTTCAATGCCCAGCCCGGGAGCTGACCCACATGGAGCAGCAGACCTCTCCTGTCTCGCCCGCTGCTCCCCTCAGCAGTGTATTTCAGTCAATCTGCCTGTTCTGCTCCCCACTTTGTCTCTGGTGAATCTTCTCACCCCCCAAGCCTCTGGCCCACACCCCAGTTCTTGTATGTGTAAATAAATAAAATATTTTTTTAAAAAAGAAAGATGTTACATATAGGGATTTATAAATTCTAATCTCTTAAACTCTTTTTACAGCTTCTCATTATTTAAAATCCAAACTCTGCTCTGACATTTAAACAACTTTAATATGAAAATTCATCCAAACAACTTTTTTGCTATTTTTGTTGTTACTGTGTGAACCTTATTTTCCAGCTGGACACAAGTGCTCTCACTCTCATCAAGTTTACTTGATGTGAAATAATAAAGTCCAGAAAAATTTGGGACATTACAAAAATATCGCAAGAACACTAGATGAGTTGTTAAAATGAAAATATAAATAAAGATTTTAAACAAATATTTTTTCAACCTAATTCATTAAAGTGCACTCTCAGCATCCAATCTTGGAAAAAATGACTGGGGTAGGATTTCTAGCTGTGATATTTTCCAGGTGGGTGACCCTAGATTCTTGCTTCCACTTCTTAAGATTTCTATTTTTGCCCTGTTAAAAAGATTGACCTTTGCTAAATCGTTGTGAGTTGAGGATACAATATAGATTAAAAATAAATAAATAAAGTTTCAAAATATTAACAGATTCTGGGCCTCCCCTGGTGGTGCAGCGGTTGAGCGCTGGGCTGCAAAGCTGCCTGCAGCCTCCGCAGTGCCGGTTCGATCCCCGGCCTTCGGTGAGGGTCCCACATGCTGCACAGACCTCTCCTGCCTTGCCCGCTGCTTCCCTCAGCAGTATACTTTGTCAGTCTGCCTGTTCTGTTCCCTGCTCTGGCTCTGGTGAATTCTCTCACCCCCCTGTGCTTCTGACTTACCCAGTGCTTGTATAAATAAATTAATAAATCTTTAAAAAAATATTAACAGATTCTACAAATGTTTGGTTTGTCATTAATGGGTCAATGCGAAGACTCGTGAATTCATTCATAGTGTCTGTAGAACAATTCCTTTGATCAACGAATGCTTGTATAATCTCCTTGGTAGATCATTACATTATTCCTTCAATAGGTTTTTTGTCAAATTTCATAAGCAGTGCCATTCCCAGGGCAGAGGAAAAGCATTAACTCATCTACAATTAGTAAGTTCCCCTAAGTGTGTAAGAACATAGACTATCTGCTGGCAGTCACCACCTCAGTGCACTCATGGGTGATTCAAACCTCTTTCCACTACAGTCAGCTTTTGATCATTCACGGCTGTTCACTGAGTGTGGGACTTTGTTTTTCTTCGTCTTCCTGCCCACTGCTTCCTTCTCAATCACCCCCTATCCATTAGCATATCTCCCCCTGGGAGGACCAGGAATGAAGACATTGATTAACTCGAACAAGTCAATATGAAGACTTTTTAACAACTTCAATCGGTGAAAGAGCAGGTCAAGTAAACTGTGATTTGTGAGTACTCTGAGAACTCCATTCATCTGTGACCATCCTTCCCTTTCAACACAACCACAAATAACTAGAGCTGGGCTGCACTGGAGTCTCTCTCCTATAAATTCAGCTTCTTTAGCAACAAACCACAAAGTGCAAGGCTTTTTTTTTTCTTTTACAAATAATGAAATGCTGCTCACCTACTTGGAACTGTTCTTTGCACCTTCAAGATCTTAGGTCAGGGAAGCAGAAGTCGCCCTGAGTCTTGCTGCTCTGGGTCAATGGTCTTCATCACAGAAGAGAGCAGGTCCCAAGGGGAAGGGTGCGTGTTCTTCAGCCACAGCACAGGAGAGAGTGTGTATTCTTCACCTGAATTACATTCAGTGAGCACACTTCCAAGACGCAGTTGCTCCCCTGAGAACAAGCTGCCTAAACATCTGTGGGGAGACAAAGGAAAACATGGGAAAGGAACCCAGAGATGAATATTTCAGCAGAAACGTGGGAAGAAGTACACTGCAACTTGCAAACCGCCTTCTGTACCGCATGCCATAAATTAACACAATATAAATTTATACATATTTACACCACATAGTCTCTAACTATATAAATCCTCAATACTCAGACTTGTGGGGTAGGTGTAAGAGAACAGTCCATATGTTTATTCATGTCCCGTGGAGCTCTAGGGAACTCAGTGATTTTACTTACACACACACACACACACACACACACAATAAGTAATATTTAATATTTAATATTTAATATTTAATATTTAAAACCAATTAATACCAAGCTGCAAAACTCTATTTTGGAAAATGTTGCCATTTTCAAAGATATAGGCAATAAGAATTTTAATTTAACTGAGCATTTACCTACTTGCCTTATATATGCCAAAGCTTTGGCAAATCATTACTGACATACACCTAAAAAAAATCGTGCAGAGTAAATTTTACTGATGGGAAAAACAATTCAAATGACTTTTCCCTAGGCTCTGCCATTGGAAGCAAGAAAGCAGACTTCAAATCCAAGATTCCAGATTTTTGACTTGGAAGCTCCTTAGGTGATGGGTGACCTTGTGATATCTGGGAGGGGGTGGTTAGTGTAGGTGTTGGGGGAAGAAATTACTGACATAAGCATAGGAATAGCTGGATTTGGGTCCTGGCTCTGCCATTTGTTGGCATATTCTTCATGAGCAAGTCCCTTAACCTCTCGGAGACCCACATCCTTGGGAAGATAGTAACATCTGCCCTGAGAACCTCAAACATTGGCAAGAATCAATGACAGCGGGTTGATGTGAAAGTCCTTGGCAACTGCAGTGTTTTTGCATGTATCGTCAAGTCATTGTTACGGGTTCTTTCATAATTTGCTGCTAAGCAAACAAAATGCATTCAGTTTGTTTTACAGCTTTCTTGGAAGAAATCTACAGCTGAGTTGCTGTTGACACTCTTTTGTTTCGGAAGAAAGCCATCCACAATGGTCAGAGAAGCACATTGCAGGGCCAATTGCCAACTTGCTTTGGCACAATCTTGCGTGTGGGCAGGGATGGTCGATGTGTCTTGGACATTACCCAATACCCAGTGGGCATTTATTAAATGTAGAATAACAGTAAGTAATTTAGGGGAAAATGGTTCTCTGACACAAACAAGGCAGCAATTTCCCCTCATTTCACACCTAAAGGTGTAGCAGATGTAAAGTGAGCACAGTCTTTATGTCCTGGCAAGCACCAAAGAATCATAATAGAATAGAATTACATTCATCATAGCCAAAGTAACAACTGTTACACAATGAAAAGTAGAAACTTCATCCTTGCTTTGCTTGAGAGTGACAGTAAATAGAATCCTTTTCAGATAATACCTTGTCTCTATTTCACTGTGACTTGTTCTACCCATTCCGTGAATGTGATTATGTTAGTAATACATCTCTGAGGGCGAGAGGGAAGAAACTCTTTCTTCTGATACCTGCCTACATCCTTCCAAGCCTGGATAAGGGTTACAAATCACAGCGATGCCTTTTAGATTCCATGTGACAGTGAAGACAAAAATGGAGAGCACGGAAAATAGACGCCCCTGTCCATAGCATCACCATTTCCACCATGCTTAGGGGCGCACTGAGGGTACAGCAAAATCATCCAGTCCAGGCTCAGTGAAATCACTGGCAGGGGTAGAGTCTGGTGTGTGCAAGATACAAGAGTTAGATCTAACACACTAACAACAGCACCATCTTAAAGCAATACCCCATCCAATTTGATTTCTAAGAAAGGAGAAAAGAACAAAGATGTTTTAAAAGTAATTTTTCTTACATTTTTATCTCTTCCTCCACGTACACCTCACTGGGGGGGGGGGGTTAAGAGGTAAATATAGTAATGCCCAATCAAACAACAGTTTTAATTTTGAGGTCATAGACCTTTGGACTAATGTGATGCAATCTATGGATCTATGGGTTCTTTTCCCAGAAAAACTCATGCGACATAAAATGGTGAATACAAATTTAGAAGGCTGATTGCCACTCTAACCCAATTTAAGAACTTTGTTCTGAAGAATCAAGGGAAAGACAGCAAGAGGTGATGACTTGTGAGGCTCATTCTTTACATAGGGCTAAAATGCGGAAGGAGTGTGACTTAGTTTCCTATGGCTGCTGTAATAAGCTGTCACAAAATTGGTGCCTTAAAACAATACAACTTAATTATCTTTTTTTTTAATTTATTTATACAAGCACTGGGTATAGTCAGAAGCATGGGAGGGTGAGAGAATTCACCAGAGCCAGAGCAAGGAACAGAACAGGCAGACTGACGAAATACACTGCTGAGGGGAGCAGCAGGTGGCAGGAGAGGGACCCTTGGCAGTGGCTGGGGATCAAACCAGCGCTGCAGAGGCTGCAGGCAGCTTCGCAGCCCAGCGCTCAACCGCTGCGCCACCAGGGGAGACCCACACTTAGTTATTTTACAGTGCTGGATATCAGCAACCTAAAATAATTCTGTAACACTGTGTTACTTCTGGAGGCTCTTGGGGAGAATTTATTCCTTTGATTGTTCTAGCTTATTTCCCCTCTGTTCTACCCCTCTCCCAGCTCTCAGAGGCTACCCGAAGTCCCTGGTTCATAACCCACTTCACCCAGAGACTTGCTTTCACCATTACTTCTTCTTCTCTGACTCAAATCCCCTCAACTTCCTATTACAAGAACCTTGGGGTTGATGTGGACCCACTTGAAAAATCCAAGATAATCTTCTTATCTCAAGATCTTTACTGAAGCTCATTGGAAAAGTCCCTTTTGCCATAATAGTCAACATAATCACATAAACTAAGTTCTGGGGTTTAAGAGTAGGACACCTTTGGGAGTCATCATTCAGCCTACATGAGATGTTTCAAGATTTTTAGCTTCCATTTGATAGAATAAATGGGGGTTCAGGGTGGAAGAACTGGCCAGAAATTGAAAGTGGTCCTTTAATGGCTATGTGCTTCACACTGCTGTAGTCAGAATGAAACCAAATCTAAGCAATGGGGAAAAATTATTGTACCTCAGTGCTCACAAAAGCACGATTGTCTTTCAAACCGTGTTCCCAAATACATCACTTAGGCTTAAATCTATCCTGAATGGAACTATGCAAACTAGGTAAATGATAACTTTAAATGGTAACAGCACAAAAAACGAAAGGGTGAATTGAGGAATTATTCAAGCCAAATGAAAGTGTGTGCTTGGTCAAAATAACTGACATCACTCTCGCCTCTATTTTCTGGGCCTTTGCAAGTTATTTTTCCTTCCATTTCTAAGTTTCCTAGGTAATCTCATCAACTATTCTTTCCATGTTGTGTAGGTAGACAGGGTAGTGTCCGAGCTAGGATCTGAACTTACAGAAAAAGAAGTGTACATGGATGACAATATGTTAGGACTTTACAATTACCTGGAGAAACTTCTGCAGATTTCATATAACACTAAGAGTGCTATTCTTAGCAAAATTCACACTTGGTATGCTCAATTTCAATATGAACTCAATATTTGAGGAAAAGGAAATTAAATCAGCATTTGGGTGGTTGTTTTCTTTTTCTGATCCACACCAGACTGGTGTGTCTGGATCCTGTGATCAAGAAAGAATGTCATTATCCTGGTTTTTGTCTGTGACCTGTCAGAGCGGACGATTGGATTTGAACTGAAAGGCAGCACATATGCTTCTGAAATGCTTAATTGTAGCAACACAGAAACATTAAGTAAGCTTCACATTGAAAATGTTGGCAGTTCTCTTTCTAAGCCCTTCAGTGTTAAAACTGGGCAAAAATAGATGGTCGAGCAAAGGCTGTTGTTTCCCTGATGTTCTCAGAACCAGTTCCCAGTTCTTGGCTTAGCCTTGCTGCTGAGTTTGAACTGAGGCTGGTGAGCAGATGAATGGCATGCAGTCTCCCTCAATGAAGAGCAAATGTAGGCTTTGCCTCTTCCTAGACCATTGCACTAGAGTCCTGTTGATCTGATTCTTTTGCTTTAAATGGAAAACCCTCCAGGGATGTTTTGTATACTCCAAAAAAGATCTCTGTACGATCAGATAATAGAATCTGTGTAAGTGTAATGAGAGGGAGGGAGAGACGGAGGGAGGGGTGGGCAGGGAGGGGGGAGAGAGAGAGAGAGGGAGAGAGAGAAGCATACTAATGCAGATTAGAAATTATTCAGTTGAGACTTTCATTTGCCGAAGCACATAATATAAAAATGTCACTCTTTTAACTGCTATTTTATTGTAATTTCTCCAAGGCTCCCCAAAATATTATTTTTAAAATAAAACCAGTTTAACTCTCAAGAAGTCAGCTTGAGAAATAAACTTAGTAGGTGTTTCCCCAAAATAATTGTCTACACTATTTATGTATTTTTGACTTCGTATACTTTGAAGGTAACGTTTGAAATAAGCAATAGTGGCTATGATTATCACTGATTTTATTTGGATAGTCAGGAAATAAATTGGCTTGCAAAAAGGTCTTTTTGAAAAAGAAGTAGAAGAAATAGAACATGTTTAGATAGTCCAACACAGTGACCCAAAGGAGTCAGTGGTGATGAGGTTGCTACTTTTTGTACTATGATAACCAAAGGAACTGTGCCATGAAATTACTTGCAGCCAAGAATGTTAATCTTAACATATCCAAATAAGTCAAGAATGTTAGTTCTTGGCATCTTCTTTCTTGTATTAGTACCCTCCAGAGAAATAGACCCAATAAGAGATGAGAGAGAGATTTATTAAAAGGAAGTAGCTAATATCATTGCAAAAGGTATCCAGACCCAAGATATGTGTCAGCAAGCTGGATAGTTGGGATTGCTGATACTGTAGTTAGAGTATGGGTCTGAAATCCTGAGAATCAGAGCTGATGGCATAGTTCCAATATGAAGATTGGTAGGGTTAAGCCTCAAGAAGATAGATTTTCAACTCAAGTCTAAAGGCAGGAAAAAAAGCTAATGTCCTAGCTCAAAGGCAAGCAGACAGGAGAAATTCCTCTTACTCGAGGGATGAGTAGATTTTTTTTTGTTGTTCTATTCAGGTCTTCAACTGATTGACTAAAGGCCACCCACGTTAGGTAAGGCAATCTGTTTTACTCATTCTGCTGATTCATATGTGTTAATCACATCCAGAAACACTCTCACAGACACACCCAGAGTATAGCTTGACCAAACATAAGGGCACCCATGGTCCAATCCTGTTGGCACATAAAATTTATGATCAGGGCTTCCCTGGTAGCACAAGGGGTTAAGCACCACACTATGAAGCAATCCATAGCCTCTGCAGCTGAGTTCAATCCCCGGCCAGGGAACTACCCACATGGTGCAGCAGACCTCTCCTGTCTCGCCTGCTGCTCCTCTCAGCAGTGTATTTCAGTCAGTCTGCCTGTTCTGCTCCCCACTCTGTCTCTGGTGAATCCTCTCACCCCACACTCCACACCACTGGCCTGTAGCCCAACTCTTGTATGCATAAATAAATCTTTAAAAAAATTAAAAATTAAATTAATGATCATATTTCCTGATAACCATCACTCATTCATTTATTATCCATCCATTTGCTCAGTCTATAATAAATTGACGAATTCTGGGAAACAAATGAATAAGGTGAGTCTCACTTATGGGATGACAACACAAAGAGAGCCCCAGAATTGTCCCCCAGTTAACTGGTCAAAGTTATTTTTATAACAAACAAAACAAAAACTTCAAAAATCTCTGGAGAGGGCTCTAAGCATATACATCAAGTCAAGATACACTTATTCAAAAAACTCCACTAAATTCAGTAAAAACAGTGAGAGTCTCTGACATCTGAGCCAACCCCACTGCCCCCTTCAATTCTTCTAGTTCAATGAGATGGGAAACTGTACTCCAGACAGCTATAGTTAAGAACACGAAACTCCATCTCCCACCATATCCAATTCTGTGCCCAGCTTCTTGTTGCTTAGTTTAAGAGTATAGCCAAGTGTGGCAGCTTCGTTCCTCCACCCAATTTTTACTTGTGGGGTAGAAACTCCACTTTGTGTACAATGCTGCATCTACCAGGTGCATGAACACCATGTACCAACTCATAGGTCAATGGATCTATGACAAGAAAAGCAAGCTGAAAAAACCTGAGAGAAGTACATATTGTCCTCACTTCCAGTCACAAAGATTTTAACTAAATGAAGAAGTAGACCATAAAGTAGAGGGCTCCAAATATCTTCCTGAAGCAACTGATTTCATTTGCAACTGTATGTAGACAACTTCAAGATGAAGGTCTCTCAAAATCAGTAGCATGACAAAAAACAGTTGGATGGAGTTTGATAAATTTATCAGAAATAGAGTTAACTAGACCAATTGAATTGCTGGAGAGAATTAGTGAAATCATCCTGGAAATATGTTAGAATTTAGTGGAGTTTAACAGTTTGGGTGTGGCGAGGGAAAAAGATAGATATTCTGCCACTCAGCCAAAAACATTCATTCCAGGGGGACTATGTGTTTACCAAAGGCTAAGCCCTCTCAAGAACCACAGATTCTTCACATTGTGGGAAGAAGAGAATATACTGCACTAAAATAATTCAGCATCGTTAATCAATAGAAAGTCTGGAATTTGGGGGAGGGGTCAATGTATTATCTAAAATGTCAAGTTCCCAACAAGAAATTATGAGACATGTAAAGAAACAGGAAAATATAAACCACACTAGAATGCTAAGCAGGCAACAGGACTGCCTATGAGAGCAACAAGATGTTGAGTTTTATGAAGACTTCAAAGTAACCATTATAAATATATTCAAAGAACTAAATGAAGCCATATTTAAAGAAGTAAAGGAAGATTAAGATGACAATGTCACATCAAAAAGCAGTAAAGAGATAGAAATGATAAAAAAAGAACTAAACAAAAGTGATGAAAGTTGAAAAGTATAATAACCAAAATTAAAAGTTAACTGGAGAGGCTCAACCGTAAATTTGAGCTGACAGAGGAGTTAGCACACAAATGGCCAATAAGCACAGCACAAGATGTTCACCATCCTTTATTATTACAGAAATGCCAACCACAACCACAATGAGCTATGGCTATTAGATAGAGTGGCTATTATTAAAAAGACAAGAAAAAACAGGTGTTGGAGTGAATGTAGAGACGGGAGCCCTTGCACACTGCTGGTAGCAATGTAAACTGGTGTAGCCATTATGGAAAACAGTATGGCAGTTTCTCAAAAAATTAAGAATAAAACTACCATGTGGTCTAGGTATCCCACTGCTTGGTATTAAAGAATCCAAAATTAACAATTTGAAGAGATGCATACACCCCATGTTCATCACAGCATTATTCACAATAATCAGAATTGGAAACAACCTATATGCCCATTGACAGATGACTCAGTAAAGATGTTATCATATAGGGTCTTCTTGGTGGGAAAAGGGTTAAGATGCAGTACTATGAAGCTATCAGCAGCCACTGCAACATGAGTTCCATCCCCAGCCAGGGAGGTCCCCCCATGGCACGGCAGACCTCTCCTGTCTCACCCATAGCTCCCCTCAAGAGTGTTTTTCACTGTAATTGCCTGTTCTGTTCCCCGCTCTGTCTCTGGAGAATCCTCTCACCCCCGCATCTCTGGCCTGCACCCTAGCTCTTCTGTGCATAAATAAATAAATCTTTTAAAAAGGATGTTATCTCATATATAGATATATATCTTATATATATATATCTCATATATATCTCATATGTATCATATATATATCTCATATATATCTCATATATCTCATATATATCTCATATATGTATTCAGTGGAATATTACCCAGCTATTAAAAAAGATGAAACCCTGCCATTTGCAACAATGTGGATGGAACTAGAGGATAGCATGCTTAGTGAAATAAGTCAGATGTGATAAGCAAAGCATATGAACAAACTAAATAAAATAAAAGCAAATTTTTAGTCCAAAAAGAACAAAATAGTTGCGACCAGAAAGGAAGGAAGAAGGGAGGTTGTGTGTCAATTGGGAAAAATGATCAATTGTGTGGTGATGGATGGAAACCAGAATAGTGGTGGTGAAAATATGTAGTCTAGTCTACGGCCATACCACATTGAACGCGCCCGATCCCGTCTGATCTCGGAAGCTAAGCAGGGTCGGGCCTGGTTAGTACTTGGATGGGAAAATATGTAGTCTATAGAGATTCTGATCTATGTCTGCACACCTGAAACCTATATAATGTTATAAACCAACATTACTTCACTTAAACAAAGGATCAAACATGAAGATAGCTCAATTGAGAGCATGCGCTTCAAAGAATAGAGAAGAAAAGTGAATAGAGCATGGAAAAATGTCAGACACCACTTAGCAGACAACTATATATGCAAGGGGAGAGAGAGGAAAGAAGAAAAAATATACAAAAATGTAGTGGTCCAAAATGCCTCAAATTTATTGAATAACATGAATCGATAAATCCAGGGAAACTCAATGAACTCCAAATAGGTTGAATGCACACAGAATCAGACACATGAGAGTAAAAATCTGAAAGTTAAAGAAGAGAATTTTTTTAAGGAAGCAAGACAAAAATGACTTCTCACTTACAGGGGAACCTCAATAAGATTAATGAATAAAACTTCTCATCAGAAAAAAAACAGAGACCAGAAAGTAGAGATATATAAGATATTCAAAATGCTCCAAGATAACTATCAACTAAGAATCATATATCTGGCAAAAATAACCTTTTAAAAAATAATTTGAATTAAAAAATTCCCAGATAATCAAAAAGAGAGAATTTTATGCTAGAATACAGAATATTAGAGGAGGTTTTGTATTTATTAAACAATAAAGGAAAAATATTAAAGGACATTGTTTATTTTTTTATTTTTTGCATTTTTAAAAATTTTATATATATTTTACATCATTTTTTCATTTTTATGCAATGTATGCATTTTCATCTTGGTTATAGTCCCCATATAATTCCCACCCCCCTTGTTTTGATTCTACTCCCTTCTCCCCACCCTGTAGTTTGTCTCTGGTTTATAGTTGCTTATTGATTTTGATTTTTACTTTATTATAATTAGTCTTTTTCCTGGTCCCTTATTTAGGTTTTCTAAATTCCTGCCATGAGAGAGACACCCCAACTGATGGGGAGAAAATTTTTGCACACAACACTAATGATAAAGGACTGATCACAAAAATCTATGAAGAGCAGACAAGACTCAACAAAAACAAAGTAAATAACCCGTCAAAAAATGGTCAAAGAGCTAAAAAGAAACTTCTCCAAAGAGGAAATGCAAATGGCCAACAGGCATATGAAAAAATGTTCAGCATCACTTGTAATCAGGGAAATGCAAATCAAAACTACCATTCTCACACCAGTGAGAATGGCACGTATTAAAGGACATTGTTTAGACTGAAAGCAAGTAACCCCAGCTAGTAACTTGAACCCACAGAAATAAAAGCTATGTTGCCTTAGGGCTTGCTATATACATCTTAACTTATCAGAACTAGTTTCATATTTTTTTGAGTTACAGAATTCTTATTTATACAAGGACTGGGTACAGTCAGAAGTGCGGGAGGGTGAGAGAATTTACCAGAGCCAGAGCGGGGAACAGAACAGGCAGACTGACGAGAAATACACTGCTGAGGGGAGCAGCGGGCGGCAGGAGAGGTCTGCGCACCATGTGGGACCCTTGCAGGTGGCCGGGGATCGAACCAGAGCTGCAGAAGCTGCAGGCAGCTTCGCAGCCCAGTGCTCAACCACTGCACCACCAGGGGAGGCCCTACCTTCCCTCTTTTTGATGTTACTACTATACTATTACACACATAAATGTCACAAACCCAGCAATACATTGTTATAATGATCATTTGATATAATTTTATGTCATCTAAAGCAGTTAAGAAAATAGAGGAGAGCAATTATAGTTTTAACTTTTAAAAATATTAGCCTTCTTGTTTAGTGTTTCTGATTTTCTTCGTTTGTTCTTGTAGACTCAAATTACCTTCTGGAATCATTTCTTTAGCCCAATACAATTTTGCTCTAACTCACTTCCTTTGCACATTCTTGGCAGACAAACATTTTTATATATCATAGGACCAACAATACACTATATACTTATTGCTTCATAAAATTTCTTTTTTAATCAGTAGACAGAAGGAAAGAAAACTGCATTTATACTATATTTTATAATTATATAGTTATATTTACAGGTGCTGTGTCTTTATTTGTGCATATTCACTGCTGAATTCTACAAATATCAAAAACATCTTAATACTAATTCTTCATGAACACTCCCAAAAGATAAGAGGAAGTAACCCTTTTCAACTCATTCTATGAGGACAGTGTTGCCCTGATTCCAAAACTAGACAAAAACATCACAAGCAAAAAAAGTTGCAGAACAATACTTCTCATAAGTATGGTCTCAAAAATTCTCAACCAAATACTGGCAATTAGAATGCAATAACATGTAAAAAAAGAACTGTGTACCCCAACTAAGGTGGAGTTATCCCATTAATGCAGTGCACTGTATTAATAAATGAAAACCACATGCTCATCTTAATAGATATAGGAAAAATATTGGACAAAATCCAACATCTTTTCATGATAAAAACATTCAACAGAACTTCTGGTTGAACAAACTGAGAAATCAGTAACTTATTTTTTAAAAAAAAAAGATTTATTTATTTATGCATACAAGAACTGGGGTACAGACCAGAGGTGTGGGGGGTGACAGGATTCACCAGAGGCAGAATGGAGGACACAATAGGCAGACTGACTGAAATACACTGTTGAGAGGAGCAGCAGGTGAGACAAGAGAGGTCTGCTGCACCACGTGGGTGGCTCCCTGGCTGGCTGGGGATCAAATTAGTGTTGCAGAGGCTACAGATTGCTTCATAGTGCTGTGCTCAACCCCTTGTGCCACCAGGGAGGCCTGAAATCAATAACTCTTCTTAGAGTTGTCAGAGAAGCACAGTCACAGGAAAAACCACTGTTTCCGCACCCCCCACTGGAGAAACATAGAGGTGGGTCAGAGCATCAAAGCTTACCAAGCAGAAACCTCTGCAGGAATCAGTATCAGAGTAAGAAAAGCTAAACTATAATTGATGAACTGTTGGAGGCTCAGTATGGTCAAGTCTAAGAGATTGAAAACCTCCAAGGGAGGGGGTTTTAATCACAGGCAGGCCACTAACTTTTGTGAGTTTTGCCAGTGAGTTCTATTTGGTTCTTACTGTGAATATTGAGGGGAAAACCACTTGTGTTTTGGCAGGGTGTAAAGAAAAAAATTATTTGGAAATATGCAGACACATTCTGTTCTTTTCAACAAAACCTGCACCCATAGCAAACAATTTTACCATATCCTAATGTGTTGGGACTTTATTGAATCTAACCAAACTGGGATTGTGAAATACCCAACTCCAGCTCTCTCTAGCCTTTCACATGAGGGAAAGGAAATACATTACTTCAGCCAATGTTAGTCATCCTTCCCATCTATTTATAGAGGGGGAAACTGAGACAAGCTTGTGAAATTCATAGCCTAAGTCTGTGAGCACTGGTTACCAAAAGTCTTAGATATAAAGATAGGACTAAAGAATGCTTCCCACACCCCATATCTTACCACCACATCATTAAAGACCTACTTACTAGAGTTCCTTTAACCCCATGCATCACATCTGACTTTCAACAGAAAAGATGACAAAGCATGCCAAAAGGCAAAGGGAAAAAAAATCTCACATAGTCTGAAGAAATAGAAGAGCAAGCATCAGAACCATATTCAGATATGGAAAGGGTGTTGGAATTATCAGGCTGGGAATTAAAAGCAACTCTTATTAATATGCTAAAGGCTCAAATGGAAAAAGTAGAGGATGTGCAAGAACAGATGAGTCATGTTAGTATTGAACATTCTAAAAAAGAATCAAAAAGAAATGCTAGATATCGAGAACAACCACAGAAATAAAAATGAATGCATTCTGATCCTGCAGAAGTTGAGGACAGACTCTCTAAATTTGAGGATATGTTGAAGGAAAATATCTAAAACTGGAAAACAAAGGGAAAAAAAGAACAAAATACCTAAGAATTCTGGTACAGTGCAAAACATGTCACATATGTATAATGGAAATACCACAAGGAAAAATAAGTAAGAACAGAAGAAATATATGAAGCAATAGTGACTGAGCATTTCTCCCAAATTAGTATCGGACACTAAACCACAGATCCAAGCAGTACAGGATAAATATCAAAAATGCCACATGTAGGTATATCATATTCAAAATGCAGGAAATCAAAATGACAAAAAGAATCATGAAAAAGAGTGAGCGAGGAAAACCACTTTCCCTGTAGGGGAGCAGATATGAGAATTACATCCAATTTCATTTCAGAAACCATGCTAGTAAAAAAAGAGTGGGCAGCAATATTTAAAATATTGAGAGGAAAATTCCCACAAGCCCAGAACTTTTATCCTGAAAAATAACCCTTTGGAGTGAAGGAAAAATAAAAGATTTTTTCATAAAAACATGAGGAAATTTGTTGCTTTGAAAGAAAATTTTTAAAAAGTCCTTGTATTATGGTCAAAAATGCATATCTGGGGCCTCCCCAGTGGCACAGCAGTTGAGTACTGTGTGAACTCTCTCACCTTCCCGCACTTCTTACCTGTACCCCAGTTCTTATATAAAAATAAATAAATAAATCTTTAAAAAAATGCATATCTGCATAGAAAAGGAAGAGCAACAGGGAAGAACTATGCAAAGTAAATAAGTTTTATCTTTCCAGTTTTATCTGTCTTATTCTGAACTGATCTAAAAATAAGAAAGCTTTTTCAAAATAATAACAACAACTGTGAATTTGATAATTATACCTTCTATATTAGTGAAATGAATGGCAGCAATGTTATCTGGGATGCGGGAGGAATTAGGAATATTTTGTTATAATAAAGCATTTGTAACATTCATGAAACAAGTTAGTGTTATTTGAAAATGAACTCAATAGTTGTAGGTGTATATTGCTGATTCTAGGTAACCAAGCAAAAGTTTTTTTTAAAGAAATGGAGTTGATATGTTAGAAGGGAAAGAAATTAAATGGCATAAAATGCTCAATAAAAATCACAGAAGTAAAAAAAAAATCACAAAAGACAGAGAGATAAATAGAAGAACAAGTAGAGGAAAAAGGATAAAAAAGAGAAAACAGTAATAAATATGTTAGCTATTGATCCAACTATCAATAATCAGTTTAAACGTCAGTGGACTAAAAATACGAATTAAAAGACAATTTGGATCAAAAGACAAAACCCAACTCTATGTTGCCAACAATAAATCCACTTTAAAAATAAAAGCCTATAAATTAAAAGTAAAGGGATGGAGAAAGTTACACCAGACTAACATTAATCACAGAAAGCTGTAATAGCTTATTAATTTCAGACAGAGCAGACTTCAGAGGAAGGAAAATTATCACGGACAAAGAAAAGTATTACATAATGATAAAAGAGCCAGTTTCTAAAAAGACATATCTTAATGTACATACTTAATAAGTATGTATATTACAATAGAACATCAAAACACAAGAGGCAGAAACTGATAGAACTGCAAGAAAAAGATGAATCCATCACTGCAGTTGGAGACTTCAACACCCCTCATAAATGGGCAGGTCCAGCAGACAGAAAATAAGTCAGGACATAGCTGAACTCCACTCAGCAACACCATCAATAAACTGGATATAATTGATATATACAAATGGTGTCATCCACATTCTCGAGCTCACATGGAACATTCACCGAGGTAGAACTATATTATGGGCCATAAAACACGTCTTATCACATTTAATTGAATAGAACTCCTGCAATAGATGCTCTCAGACCACAGTGGGATTAAATCAGAAATAAATAATGGAAATTTTCTGGGAACACATTCAACAAATAAAGTCAGGAACTTCTTCAATCTGATAAAGGTTGGCTGTGAAAAACCCACAGTGACAAAAGGAGAGATGCTTCTGCTGCCTTAGATCAAGAACAAGTCACTTGGCATTTTTATTCTGGAGGGTCTACCTAGGGCAATTAGGCAAGAAAAGGAAATATAAGACATCTGGGTGGAAAAGACAAAAAAAAAATCAAACTATCTCTATTTGCAGATGACATGACCTTGTATATACCTGGAGTTCACTAAAAAGCTATCAGAACCTATAAACAAGTTTGGCAAGGTTGTAAGGTACAAGATCAACATATAAAACTTAATTGTATTTTATATATTTGCAATGTCCAATCTGAAAATGAAATGAGAAATAAGTGCACTTTACAATAGCATATAAACAAATTACTCTGGAAAATTTTTAACAAAAAAGTGCAAAATTTTTTTGGTAAAGATTGATTTATTTATACAAGCACTGGGGTACAGGCCAGAGGCATGGGAGGGTGAGAGAATTCACCAGAGACAGAGCGGGGAACAGAACAGGCAGACTGCCTGAAGCACACTGCTGAGGGGAGCAGCAGGCGAGACAGGAGAGCTCTGCTGCACCACATGTGTATTTCCCTGGAAGGCCGGGAATCGAACCAGCGCTGCAGAGGCTGCGGACAGCTTCACAGCGCTGCTCTCAACCCCCTGCACCACCGGGGAGGCCCAAAAGTGAAAAATTTATGCTTTGAAAATTATAAAGCATAGTTGAATGAAATTATGGAGACAACCTAAACAGAAGTAGAAAATGCCCCATGTTCTTGAACAAGACATATATAATTATAATGGCTGTACTGCCCAAATTGATTTACAATATTCAATACAATCTTTACTAGAATCCTAGATGGTTTCTATGTAGAAATTGACAAATTGATTCCAAAATTCTTATGGAATTGCAAGTGACCCGAAATAGCCAAAACAATTTTGAGAACGAACAGTTAGAGGACTCACACTTCCTGATTGCAAAACTTACTACAAAGAGGCAGTAACGAAGACAGAGTGGTACTGGCATAAGGACAGACATATGGATCCATGGAATAGAATTAAGAGTACAGAATTAAACCTTCGTGCTTATGGTCATTTGACTTTCAACAGGAGCGCCAAAGAGGAAAGAATACTTTTTTCAACAAGTGGGACTGGGAAACTGGATATTAACATGTAACAGAACAAAGTCACACCCCTACCTCATACCAAATAGAAAGATTAACTCAAAATGAATCAAAAACTTATCTAAGAGCTAAAATTATAAATAAAAATTAGAAGAAAACATTGATAAACTTCAGAACTTGGATTTAGCACTAGAATCTTAGATATAAGACCAAAAGTCTAAGCAACCAAATAAATAAATTGTATTTCTTAAAAATTCAAGATATGCTTCCTAGGACACAATCAGGAAACTAAAACTACAACTTACAGAATGGGAGAAAATATTTGCAATTGATTTATCTCCTAAGGGACTTTTATCTAGAAATTTTAAAGAACTCTTACAATTCAATAATAAAATGCCAAAAATGGGCAAAGTATCTGAATAGGCATTTTTCCAAAGAAGATAGAAAATGTCCAGCAGCTCATGAAAAGATTCTTGACACCATTCCTCATCAGAAAAATGCAAATCAAAACCACAATGAAATTTCCCGTTCATACTCACTAAGATGGTTAGAATCCAACAGTCAGGCTAACAAGTAGAAGCAAAGATGTGGAGAAAATAAAATTCTCATACACCGTTGTTGATCTGGCCACTTTGAAAAATCTTGCAGATCTTCAAATGGCTACACACAGTTAACTATATCACCTGGCATTTCTACTTCTTGGTAGAAATACCAAGGAGAAATACCAAGAAGAATCTCTTGGGTAGAAATACCCAAGAGAATTGAAGACATACATCACCATAAAGCTTGTATGCAAATATACATAGCAGCATTATACAGAATAACAAAAAAATAGAAACCACCTGTCTATTAACTTTTGAATGGATTAACAATACACACTATATCTTGTTAGTACAGGGCTCACCAGCAGAGGGACCTGGGGTAGTGGTTGCTTCGGCTCAAGCATGATTTGGCAAAAGCTGATGCAATAATAACCGGATGTTATAAGATGCACGTAAAGCGCATGTGCAGACTTTCCTATATATATCCCTGCCCCTCGGCAATAAAGAGAGTTCCTGCTTCCAGCCGAGTGAGTGGACGCATCTTTCATCTCCAGCCCCTCCACCGTGTTCCTGAACCCCATCAGCCTGCAGGACGGACCGACAAAATCTATATATTGGAATATTACTTAGCAACAAAAAGGAAAGAAAGCCAGCTACATGCTATGTTGAGGCTGAAACTTGAAAACATTATGGCAGGTGGAAGAAACATCTCACAGTAATGTTTTGTCCTGTTTATGTGAAATTTCCACAGTGGAAAAACCTACAGAGAGAAGGCATTTTAGTGGTTCTTCAAGCTGGAGGGGCAGAATGGAATTATAGGGGCAATGATAGCTAAAGAGTGGGGGGTTTCTTTTTGAGGTCAACAACATGGTCTAAATTTGATGGTGGTGATGGTTGCATATATCAGCATATCTGCCAAAAACCACTGAATTGCACTGAGATATTTGTTATGTTATAAATAAGTACAGGATGCTCTGGGAGCTAATGAGAAAGTTAGGAAAAAGCTTTGTGGAGGAGGTGATGCTTGACTTGAGCTGGATCCTAAAATGTAGGTAGAAATTGGCCTGCTGAAAAGAGAGAGAGAGAGAGAGAATAGGAAATCTAAAAGGAAAAAAAAGGAGGGTGTCAAAAGCAGAGAGAACACATGAGCACAGATTGGGGCAATGTGGTAGTAATAGCAGTTTGGGTTTCCGAGCATGCGAGAGTGGGCCTGCTGAGTTTGGTGTGAGGCACATGGACTACCTCCCTATAGGCTGGTGGCTTGCTGAACACCACACACCCTGCACATTTTATCCTTACATAACATTTAAGTGTGTCTAACCAAACTGTGATGGCAATACTTGTAGGAGAAATATTGAACTGAGAAGCCATGCCATGCAGCATAGCAGAGAGCTTGGATAAATGGCTGCTGTAGTGCCAGCAGGCACAGGGCAGGTTCTCTATCGATTCTGGCAGAAGCGTATGAGGAGTCCTTGAGCCCTCAGCGGCCTCTTTACAGGCTTTTAAAAAAATATTTATTTTAATTACTTATGCAGACAAGAACTGGGGTGTATGCCAGAAGTTAGGGGGGGCGTTGGTGAGAGGATTCATCAAAGACAGAGTGGGGAGCAGAATAGGTGTAGCTACTGAAATACACTGCTGAGGGGAGCAGCAAGCAAGACAGGAGAGGTCTGCTGTGCCATGTGGTAGCTCCCTGGATGCGGATTGAACTCATGCTACAGTGGCTGGCAATAGCTTGATAGCACTGAGACTTAACTCCTTGCGCCATCAGGGAGGCCGACTTTTTATAGGCTTTAATGTTCTTTCTATGCCAATTGTTGTGGGGCAAGCCCTCAGGCTGGCAAGGCAGGGAGACCAGGGGGCTGGGAGGCTGGCAGGCCTCTGGTGTTGCCTGGTGGTCCTGCCTCTCTGTGGTATTGGTCTTCTTGTAGGTGTTCCTGTTTGACGGGCCCTTATATCGTCAGCCTCTAGGCTCAGGTGTGCACTCACATATGTCCACACATACTCAAGGTGCCCACCATCAGGCATGCATGTCCTAAGCCCACGCTCACAAGCCCCTTCTGCATTCAAGGCCGTAGGTTATCACTCGGAGGCCAGGGGCATAAAAGCTTGACCAATTCACTTACCCTACAGCTGCAATGAGACTTAAAAGGTATAGCCGAATATCCAGCTGGTACCCCCAAAATTGCACATTTATTGAAACATGCAAAATATTCCTGAGTCTATCAGAGAACCTGGCCAGAGAGGAAACAAACCTTTTCAAACAAGAGCAATGGTGAAGGACATTCAGAGAAGAGAGCAGTAATTTCAGGTATTTGTAGAAGTTGTAAGACGCTATTGCTGTGGTTCTGTAGTAATTATTCCTGACTGGTTTATGTTTTTTAATGTCCTTTAAATGTGCTTCCAAAAAGCAGTATTTTAAAATAAATTTTGAAATGCATAAGGGCTGAGAATGCTGCTTTCAGTTATGGGGTTTATTAGAATAATTTAAAGCTAACTGCGGCAATAGATAAAATCCCTATATCTCAAAGCGTGAATACAATTAAGGGTTGTTTCTTGCTTACAAAAAAAAAATCTGATATAATTTCCTCTTGACGCTATGTCATCTGGAGGACGCATTCCCCAAAGAGAGGCACAGAAGGGGCATCCAGCTCTTAATGGCCTTTGCCCCAAAGACTCACCTGTCACTGCTGTTCTCTGTCCACTGGTCAGAACTAGTCGTGCGACCCCACGCCAAGCTCAAAGGAACCTGGAAAAACCGGGGCACACAGGGAGGGTTCAGTGAGCATTAACTATCCCTGCTACATGGGGGTAATGAAAGGTATGGATCTATAGGCTGGGAGGCCTCAGCTTGGGGTTGGCAGTGAGTCGGTAATGATGGGGGAGATGGTGGGGGTGAGAAAGAAACCCAAAGGTGTGAGAGGAAGCAAGAAAAGTCAAGACAGCTGGCTGGCTATTCTAGCCTGAAATATCCTTCTTGAGAATCATCCAAGCCATTCAATTTCTTCTATTTCCTTCTGGAAATCCCTTTGAGTCTATGGGACAGCAGATAG
The DNA here is from genome assembly GCF_964194135.1 of Talpa europaea. Classification (NCBI taxonomy): domain Eukaryota; kingdom Metazoa; phylum Chordata; class Mammalia; order Eulipotyphla; family Talpidae; genus Talpa; species Talpa europaea. The sequence goes on from NC_140068.1 coordinate 150,735,517, forward strand.
AGTGGTGAAGAGGAAAGATATGAAAGGATAGATATTTTCTGTTTGTCAAAGGTCCAGTAGAGGAGATAGAAACTCTTAATGAAATGAAGGTAGAATTCACTCACCCAGAGTCCTGCTTCTCACTCTTGCAAAAAATTGAACCAATAAATTCACTCTATTCGTTGTGTGTGTAATCCTTTCTCCCCCTCAATTCACTGTGATTTTCCAGAAGAGAAAGGTTTCTGCAGAGACTCGTATAGAAGTGTTGAGTGGCCACGGTACTCTTAACAATGGCTACGGGATGACTTTATAAAGAAAGCAGCCCATACCATCCTCCTACTTTTCTCCGTGCCTCTCAAAGGACAATGATCAAAACTGGCAATGACAACAGCACTGCAGAGCTAGGCTAGAAAAGAAGTAAATGATAGCAATTGCTGCCAATTCTCCCTCCTTTCAGAGCACAGTTGCCTCTAATAATTCAACCAGATTCAAATGGTCTTCACGCCATCTTCTCTACCCAACCAGTGCCTCAGGCTTAAAAAATAGCCAACAGTGTCTTTCCAGTAGCTTCGATAAGACCAAAGTGAATGAAGGGGTTTATCTTCTTGATCAGTAACAAATAGATATAACATGTGGTGTATTTTCCTTGAGACTTACTGAAATCTCTTTGAAAGCTTTAAAACAACACTGCAGCCACATGAATGGAGTTTTTAGCTAGAATTCAGAACAATTATTTTTCTAACCAATGGATTAAACGAAAAGCTGTCAGGATTGATGAGTGAGTATATGGTCCACTGGACCGTTTTTTGCAACTGGGACACGTACTTTCTAAATTCCAGTCTGAAGAAAGCAGCTCTCTATTTCTGGCTCTGCTTCCCCCATAAGGCTGTGTGTGTCTCAAGAAAAAGGATATGTCATATGCAACATTGCCTCTCTAAGATTTGTTACCGTTAGAAGCAGAGTTGAGAGTAGGGTGACAGAACAGATTACACCTTGGATCTGGGGCGGTCAGATGCACAATAAATTCAGAAACCTCAGTCAGAAATGAGATACAGACCTATGTTCCAGGAAATTAAAATATTGTCAAGACTACCACACAAATGATAAAATAGTATCAGGAAAGTATGTCTATATACTTCATAACTCTTTATTAAAATGTAGAAAAAATTCAGAGATGTTATGGGCTGGAGTGATTGAGGAACGTTAGATGGGTCTTATGAAATTTAACTAGAACATGGGTAGCACCAGGCGGAAGAAGGATAATACACCAGGTGAAGTGTTAGCACCAGCGGAGTAACAGACACTGTGATGGAAATCCACACGAAGAATGTAGGGAAACGAGGGAGAATGAGAAATGGGTTGGAGGAATAATGCTGGACCCAACCATGGAAGGCCTTTGGAGTACATTACAAAACACAAGAACTGCATGAGGCTTATACAATATGGACATTATAGGACTAAAACTAAGTATAAAAAGTCTTTGAAGAAGGGGAGGAGCAAAGTGTTGGCTCTTTGTCTACATCTCTAGAACATTCAACAACTATTTTTTAACTTCCTAGTCATTATCTCATGAAGGAAACTGCGCACATCATGCTATTTGTCAACTTCATTTCATTGCTAAAATAAGCCTGTTTGCATGGAAGGCCCTTCTTCATACACACATACACATGTGCATGTGTGCGTGCATGCACATGCACACACACACACAAACACACACACACTGGAATATTACTCAGTGGTCAAAAATGATAAACTCATGCCATTTATGGCAATATAGATGGAACTGTAAGAGATAATGGTAAGTGAATTCAGTTAGAAGTAGAACAATAAATACCAGATGATGTCACTAATATGTGGAATATGGGGTAGCCAAACTTAGGGACAGATAAAGCTACAAACTAATCCCTGAAAGCTTACTGCAGAATGAAGCACCCAGAGGGGGAAGTGGTAGGGAAGGGGAAAGAGTAAACAGGGAAGGAAGCACAATGGACAAAGGTGGTGGACTGTAGGTGATTTGGTGGTAGGTACACCACCAATATCTGATGGGTAATATTACCTCAATTACAAATAAGTAAACAAATAACACACTTATAAAAAAATAAACCAGTGTTTACCAAAAAAAAGGACTCTTCTCATTCATTCAGTTGTTAATTCAATACACAGTTTTCTGACTATTGAACATCAAAAACTCTATAAAGGTTAAGTATACAACACTGAGCCTTACCTTCATAGGACTTACCTTTTCATTCAAGGAGCTTCATGAAGAGAAAGTAAATCAACAAACAAATTGATGGCAGTTGTGTTAGAAGTGCCCCAAAGAAGATGAGTAGGGTGATGTAGGACTGTGTAGTAAAGTTCACAGGTCTTCCAATGTCTCTTTCTTCTTTTTCCCACACACATAACTAGATCACATTTCTCAGCTGCCCGATACATTCAGGTAATGCCATTCTAGTCAATGGAACATGAGCCAATATTGAAGGTGGTGGTGGCTTCCAAGAGGATATAATAGCTGAACTTTTTCTGGCCATGTGCCATATGTGATCTGTACCTTATCTGGGTCAAGATTGTCAAGACATGGAAACATCTCCAGTCTGCCTGGTAGATGTAGCAATAATAAGGTCTAAGGGAAGACAGGGCTCTGCAACAGATCCCTGCATCCAGAGAACCTAACTACCCCAAACACAGAGCACTTTTGCCAGAGTAAGCAGGAAAGTAGTTGGTGCTGGATGTGAATAAAGAATGAGAAGGAACCAGTCAACCCAAGAGCGGGAGAACTCCTAGCGGAAGCCACATAAGAGAAAATGTGTCTGGGCTCAGAAAGAGCATAGCCTGTGAAAAGAACAACAGCAAAAAAACCCATGTTGCTACAGCATAAAAAATAAAGGAAGAGCAGAATTAGATGAGGTCGAAGTAAAAAGAAGCCAGATCAGTTGTAGCCACTCACAATTACGGTCGCCCACTGGGACTCCACCAGCACAGTTCAATGGCCAGATCTGGAGCGCCCATAATAACTGAGTCTGAATCTATCACTGCCCTTTTATCATCTTATGATTATATATACACCATTTATGATTATATATTATATTCATATTATAAATATAATGTGCTGGTTATCATCTCCAGACAAGGAATTCTCTGAAAAAGTAATTCATTCATCTCTGTATCTCCAGCATGCATGTCAACATGTCTCTGGTGGAAATAGATAAAATTAATGGTAGCACAGTTCCTGTGATAATAGTTGGCACCGGTGAGATGCTGGTTGTATTGGGAGCAAAGAAGTATTCTAAGAGAACACATTTCCATAAACATCACAATTTTTACTAGTGTGCCTTGATCTTGACCTTTCAAGAAGTCCTTTCTTCCTCTCATCCACACTTCCTTCTGATTCTTTCTAAGAAAGACCCATTTCTAACCAAGATTTCCTTCACTTAACAGGTTGTTGGGAACCTTCATCAAAGAGAAGGTTTCCCCTTCAATGAAAATGTCTCGAAACAGTGAAAAGACACAGTTTGAAGCTGTAGGTCCCCTGCCAATACAATGACCCAGATAGCAACCAAAACAAAGATAAATCATGGGAATAAAAGTCTTATCACCCCCTCTCCATTTTCTTCTCACTGCAGTGGTTTCTAGGAAGTTTTGAACTGAAGGAGCTAATTTAATTCTTTGGAATTGGAAAATGCCAGCCCCTCCTTCAGATGTCTTCCCAGGGAAGTGAAGATGTAATTTTATTCACTTTAATGATGTCAGGAGGTCACGTTCTTCCTCAGCTCTCTCAGGCACACTTCCCTCCATTATTTCATATCCTTCTCCCTTCCCCTGTACATTCTGGAAAATTCACCTTCCCCTCGCTGCTCTCAAAAAGTGAAAATACTCAGCAACAACACTCCATATATTAATTTTGGGGTGGGGTGGGGTGGGGTGGGGGTTGGAGGACAGAGTGCTGCTATGGTGTGGAAAAGGAAACTATATCCTTTAGCAAAGAGGTTTATTTTTTTAATCTTTCAAATCTAGATATTTATGTGTGTGTGCGTATATATATATATACATACACACATATATATATACACACACACATATATATACAGTCCCTAGTGCTCTTCCCTCTCCTGTTTGATCCCTCTTCCTCTCCCTCCCCTGCAGAATGTCTCTGATTTATAGCTGCCTGTTAATTTTGTTTATTTATTTATTATTATTTTTTCCCTGATCCCTTATTTGTTTCCCCTATATACCTCCTATAAGTGAAACCATGTGATATTTTTCTTTATCCTTCTGACTTATTTCACTGAGCATTATCCCCTTCCTGCCCCTTCCATGTTGCTGGGAATGGCATGAGTTTATCTTTTTTGATTTATTCTTTAGCAAAGTGGTTTTCAAATATTTCTACTGAATCATCCCATAATGGCTAAGGAACGAGAAAAAATATATCTTAGTATCTGGGGTCAGAACTGAAAACAGAAGTAGGCAGGAAAATTTTTTACTTTATTTGTAAATTGGTACAAAAACTTTGTATAGATATGCACGCTTCCACATTTGTATTAAAATTAAAATATTCTGCTTACCAATTCTTTGAATAAAATTGAAAAGACAAACCTCATGAAGTTTACCTGGTACGAACATCTCCCAAGATGATCCCCAGGGCTTCTATTCTTGCAAATTCCGAACTGTCATGTGTAGAGTTGAGGCTACCTGTCATAAGTTTCAGTGAGGCTGCTCTCTTCTGGCAAAGAGTAAATTCCCAGTAACAATCTTGACATCTGAAAATCTGTAGGGAAAATGCAGGGCATAGGAAAGGACAAAATTTAACACTATATCACTGTTATGACCATCAATAGTTATGAAAAAATTTACATATGTTTTATAATTTATTCCTTTTGGTCAGTAAGGGATGAGGGCTGAGCATTTGAAAACATTAGCAGAGGTTGTTCATGGTGACTATTAGCTCATTAAGTTCTAGTTTCTCATAGGCCTTATTCATTTCTTGTATCCTAATGCCTTTTAATTTTCTCTTTGTTATCCTCAGAACCCCAGAATTAAACATTCTTTTCTTGCCTTATATTTCTGGGTGTGACAAATCACAAGATGTTGTAGCTTTGAATGTTGATTTTTTTTTTGATAACTAAAATGCACTTTATTTTTCTATTCCAGCAAATTGTCATTTTTCATTGCAAAGAATATTATTCAAGGAATATTTTTGTTGTCTGGTCAATGCACTAAGGAAGCAAAAATCTTACGGAGGAAGGACTGTACACTACAGATAAGTATGTTATAATTTCCTTTTTTCCTTTTGCCTTGATGTTCCTTACAATATTTTTACCTGAAGACCTGCCAGAAGAAACAATGACCATTAATTTCTATGAAAAAATTTTTGAATATTCCAGATCCAAAAATTAACTTACCAAATCATACCAAATAACATATAACATATAAAATAACATTAATATATAGTAAAATCATTAGTGATATGATAAATGCATGGCCTGGATAAAGTAGTTCCCAAAGACAGAGAAATGCTGCTCGAGCTACCTCTACCTCTAAAATGTCTGCAGCAAAACCAACACTGGGCAATAATTTTACTTTCTGTTTTTTGTCATAAAAGCTAAAATCCTCTTCGGATTTCTTCTGGTTGGCAAAAGTAGATATTAATGTATGTCTTTTGTAAAAGCCAAGTGGTATAACTCAAGCTTTCATAAAATATCACATTGGGCCTCCCTGGTGGCTCAGGCAGTAGAGCACAGCGCTGTGAAGCTGTTCACAGCCTCTGCTGTGCCGGTTCAATCCCCGCCAACCACGGAGCAACCCACATGGTGCTGCAGACCTCTCCTGGCTCGCCCGCTGCTCCCCTCAGCAGTGTACTTCAGTCAGTCTGCCTGTTCTGTTTCCCGATCTATCTCTGGTGAATCCTCTCACCCTCCTGCACATCTGGCCTGTACCCTGGTTCTTGTATAAATAAATATTTTTAAAAAAGTATCACATCAATTTTATCTTGACTCCCTCCATTCAATTACTTTCTACTTTGTTTCCACTTTATGTATGGGAAGACCTAACCTCTTATAGGTTATAGACCAGAGAAATCAATTTTGGTCCAATGTCTTATCCACTAGGAAGGTTTCCAAAGTTGCTGACAGAACCCCAATGTTTCAGATGACTTTCTTTGGAGTTTCTTAGCAATAGTATCCAGTTTTGGTTGATGTTTATGTTTTTGCACAGTCTAATCACACTGAAATCAGGCAATATATTTTTGATGAACTCAAGAGTAAAAATCACTCAGTACCAGAAAACATTAACTTTGTCATATTGTCGCAAAGCTATAGTAATATCATCCAGAAAAGCCATCAGAATCCAGAAATCCCAGTTTTAAGTTGGAGCAAATTACAGGCCCCAGAAGTATCCTAGCTCTCAGGTTCTCTGATAGAGGGGAGAGGGTTTCTTTAAAGATTTATTTTTATTTATTTACTTATTTATACAAACACTGGGTACAGTCAGAAGTGCGGGAGGGTGAGAGGATTCACCAGAGCCAGAGCAGGGAGCAGAGCAGGCAGAGGGACCGAAGTACACTGCTGAGGGGAGCAGCAGGCAGCAGGAGAGAGTCATGCAGGACCCTCCTCTGGTGGCTGGGGAGCAGCCGGGGATCGAACCGGCACTGCAGAGGCTGCGGGCAGCTTCGCAACCCAGTGCTCAACCGCTGTGCCACCGAGCATCTTTCTCCCTGATTTTCTCTTTCCAAACCAAGCAGTCCTGATGGTTTTAGTCTGGCTCAAACAGAATCAACTCAGTGCGCGCCCATTCTCTTAATTATTGGCCAGGTTAGTTGCCCTGGACATGGTGAAACCACCACAGGCTCCAGACGCCATGACAACAGAAAGCCTTTGTCCATACGCCTTCTCATACATAAATACATAAATGCTTTCTCCAGTACTGATGAATTTGATCAAATTGTTTAAAGAAATGGTAGAGCTGGAAAGGAGCCTCAGGGGATATAACGCAAAATCCCTAATTCTATTACAATGTAAAAAATCAAAATCAATGAGCAACTGTAAACCAGAGACTCATGGGGGCAGGGTGGGGGGGCAGGGCAAGGAAGGATTAGGGTCAAAATAAGGGGGGGGTGCAATAGTATGGGGAATATAACCAAAATGAAAATGTATACATTGTACAAAGATGAAAAATGATGTAAGAATTATATAAAATATTTTTTAAAAATCCCTCATTCTATAGAAGACACCTGGATAAGGCAGGTCGATTGCTCCTAGAAATGCAAATAGTGAGTTGCAGAACCAGGTATAAAAACCAAGTCTGGTCCATTGTTCTATGACACACAGCCTCAAAGTTAAAGCAGGCTCATTATTATTAAATTGACTCTTAATAGCTTGACTTTGGTCTTAGAATCATCTAGGGTCAGATGTGCTTTGTAGACTAGCTTGTGAATGAAGTGACCCCCAAATGTTAAACTTGGCAAAATTTAAAGCACTATACCAGATAGATGCTTTCACCTACAAGTGACAGAAAATCCAAGTCAACTGGCTTAATAAAGAATTTTATTGGCTCGCCTAACTGGAAGTGTAAAAATAGGTAATACATGTCATTTATTATAGCTGTTAGTCTCTCTCCTTAGGAACTCGTGGCTCCACCCTCCTTCTATTTCTTTATTCTCAACTGGCAGTGAAATGACTGCAAAATTGCCAGGGCTCATCTAAGCCCTCTGCAAGGTCAGAGAAAAGAGAATATTCGCTCCTGTGCCTCTGTGGGGGGCAAACAAATTTACCTGAAGCCCTTGATAATGGTGCTCATATCTTATAAGTTGAATTAAGTTCTGAAACCATGCCCAATGTCCCTGTCCAGGTGTAGGCTAAGCATTAATTGGCAGATCTAGAGTTATGGGCTGCTTATGAGCAAGTGGCATCAGATTACTATGATTATATGTTGATCCCTGCAGGTGAGGGTCAATATACCAAACAACGGCAGCTGGCTGGAATGTTGAAAAGACAATTTCAAAATCCCTTACAGATACATAGGGAAATACTTGCTTTATTAGCACTGTGGCCTTTAGCATGACACATTTGTAGAGCAGGAATCCACACATTGAAACACAGGATATCAGAATTGGCAGGGGCTTCAAGATATAAAATTTAGAACCAATTTAGGGTTCCCTTCTATTTGTGATAGTTAATTTCATGTGTCAACCTGAAGGGTTAAAGGGTGTCTGAGCTGGGACATCCATCTTCTCTTGCCTGTAGATAAGAGTTTGAACCTTGAATGAATTAAACTTCTATCTTTACTGGCTCTCCAGCCTGCAGATGGCAGAATGTTGGACTTCTGGCCCTCCATGAGTATGTGAACCAAGTCATAAATCTCTCTCTAATTGGACATTATAGAGAGAGATTGAATATATGTGTGTGTATATATGATATAGTTGACTGTTCCTCTGCAGAGCTCTGATTTATATACCACATATAGGGGGAATGACCATCCATCCATGAAGAGAGGCTTAATTATGTCTGAGGAAGCCTAGTCTGTAAGTGGAGTCCTTGACCTGCTTCCTGCCTGTGGATTCCTGCTCCTCCATACCTCCTCCTTCCTTACCACTACCACTGTCTTTCACTCCAGACTGCCCTGTCTTCATTTCCCAAAAACAATAATTGCTTGGATGGGAAGACAAATTTTCTGATTAACGACCTGGTGTTTAGTGTCACATCACCTTTGCGTCCACTCTCACCTTGCATTTGTTTGTTTTTGTGAGCAGGCTTTCCCCAGCTCTTTGACCCTGGCTTCCTGTTGTGGTGAAATTTCTAGTAATCTGCTTGCCTCAAGACTGTGACTCTTTGTTTCTTCCCTTCCCAGGGACTGGGGAACACTCCAAGGAGCTGCAAATCTGTTTCCTTTCGATGACCTTCTTCTACGTCAGCTCCTTGCTCTGTCTTGCTTTTCCACATCTTCTACTTTGAATTTTCTACACTAAGTTGGCCCAATCATTGGATGCTTGTCCCTCAATTTTTCAACTCCCTGTTCCCAATTAATTGCTTTGATGATGAGCCTTAATTTCCCTGCCCCCTCCCCCTGGACCCAGTGCTAGATCCTATTAATCTCCCACCAACTCTTGTTAAGGGGCATGCCTCAACCCTAATATGATCAATGAATTCATTAGTCAATTATTTCTTAAGACATACCCTAGTCAGAAGGTAAAATCCTTTCCTAGTCAGGACAAGGGGTGTGTGTGTGTGTGTGTGTGTGTGTGTGTGTGTGTGTGTCTGCTTTGTTTTTATTGAGGTAATGTTAGTTTACAATACTGTGTAGACTTCAGGTATATATTTTCTCACCTTAGCAACTGTGTATTTCACACCACTTCCATCACCAAATGTCCAATCACCGTTCACCACCAAGTTCTTCCTTCTCTACTCCTACCATTCTGATAAGCACCATTTTGTTGTTAAAGTCTAAGAGTGTGTTTCTGTTTTTGTTGTGTTTATTTAATTGCTTATGCTTTTGCACAAAGGAGTGAAATAATATGGTATTTGCCTTTCTCCATAATTCCCCCAAGGTCCACCCATATTGTTACAAATGGCTAGATTTCATCTTTTTATGGCTGACTAGTATTCCATTGTATATAATACATATATATATGTACACACACTCACATATACACAAACATCTTCTTAACTACTCATTCATTGTCAGGTACTTGGTTTTTTTCCATATTTTGCTTATTGCAAACTGTACTGCAGTGAACATAGGAGTACATTTTTTGTTACAAATTAATTTTCTGTTCTTTGGGTAAATACACAAAACTGGGATTACTGGATCATATAGTATATCTATTTCAAGTATTTTGAGGAACCTCCATATTGTTTTCCAAAGCAGTTTCACCAATTCACATTCCCACCAACAGTGCAAAAACATTCCGTTTTTTTTTTTTTTTCATTTCCTTGCCAACACTTATTTCTTGACTTTTTTATTTAAAAAAAGTTAGCCATACTAACTCTTGTGAATTGAAATCCTGTTGTGGTTTTCATTTATATTTCCCTAATGATAAATGTTGTATAACATCTTTTTATGTGTCTATCAGTCACATGAAATGCCTATTTAGAGCCTCTATCCATTTTTTATTTTATTTTTTTAAAGATTTATTTATTCATACAAGCACTGGGTACAGTCAGAAGCATGGGAGGGTGAGAGAATTCACCAGCACAAGAGCAGGGAACAGAACAGGCAGACCGACGAAATACACTGCTGAGGGGAGCAGCGGGCGCAGCAGGAGAGGTCTGTCATGCTATGTGGGTCCCTCTCCAGTGGCTGGGGATCAAACCGGTACTGCAGAGGCTGCGGACAGCTTTGCAGACCAGCGCTCAACCGTTGTGCCACCAGGGGAGGCCCTATCCACTTTTTTAATTGGATTGCATTTTTTTTTTATTATTGAATGATATGAACTGTTCATATATTTTGGCTATTAACCCTTGTCTGAAATATGGCTTCAAATATCTTATTCCACTCCACAGTGTCTTTTAACTAATCATTTTAATGATGGTTCTTTTGCTGTGCAGAAGCTTTTTAGTTTGATATGGTCCCATTTGTTTATAACCTCTTTAGTTTCTATTGCTATTGCAGATGAATCCACAAAGACATTACTAAGGCTTACAGAATTTATCACTTATGTTTTCTTCTACTATTTTATGTTTTCAGGTTTATATTCAACTCTGTAATCTATTTTGAATTGATTTTACTATATGGCATGAAAGAGTGGTCTAGTTTCATTCTTTTGCATATAACTGTCCAGTTTTCCCAGCACTATTTATTGAAGTAACTTTTCCTTCTCCATTATATGCTCTTAGCTCCTTTGTCATAAATTTAGTTGTCCCTATATGTATGGGTTTATTTCTGGACTTAAGATTTTATTTCCACTGATCTATGTTCTTGGTTTCCCCCCAATACCACACTGTTTCAATTTTTATAGCTTTGAAATATAGTTTGAAATCAGAGCCCACATACCTCTAGTTTTATTTTGTTTTTCCCCTCAGAAATATTTTGTCCTTTGAAGGTCCTCTGTGGTTGCATACAAATTTTAGGATTTCTTTGTTCTATTTCTTTGAATAATGCCATTAGGATTTTGTTGGGTTTGTGTGGAATATAAAATAGGGTTTTACAGTGTCATAGAGCTCAGAAAGACCTTACAAAGTGACTTTTTTTGCTTTCTCAATTATCCTTTATTTGTAGTCTGCCTTAATTAGGCTGGTGATGTTTTCAGGTTTTGTTTTGTTTTGTTTCTCAACTCGAGTATCTAGGCAGACCTGGGCTGCCCTCTCCATTTACAGAGCAAGCCTGGTGGGATCAGCAGGCACAGCCAGCAAGAGCTTAGATTACTTAAACAGACAAAATAAGATGACTTATTTTAAACTTTCAAACTACTATAGTACTTAGTTTAATCACTCTATATTCTGTTTTTAGATCACTTCTCTCTCTTTTATAGTTTAATGTTATAAGTTCCAAGAAAACAGTGCTCTACCTTATGCATCCTTAATGTACTATTAAGTGCTGGTGGACTGCATGAGGCAGATAAACAGATTGAAATCCAAGGTTGCACAGCTAGACAACAAGAGAGTGGGAACCAGAACACAGGTTTTCCAGGTTTTTAGGTTTTCTATATTAAAAAGAAAAATACGTAATATTGAGTTGAAAATAGTTATATGTATTTTACCATATCTTACCTCAAATCACACTAAAGAATTTTGCACATGATTTCTCCTTTGTCGTTCACATTTTAGTGGGTGGAATTTTTTTTAAAGTACTTCCTGAAGAACTTCACTAAAGAATGATAGTGAAGTCACCTCATCACAGGGCTTGCATTCATATTCATCTCACTTGCTTTTCAAACCAATAGTTAAATTTCCCGATTCCCATTCCAAGGCAAAGAAAATGCGGCTAGCTTTGTCAACAGCAAATAAAACATGGGTAACTATTTTGCAGTCAGAACGTGTATTCATCTTTCAGCATCTATTATGAATCTATTATGAATCAAGCTATACTTGGCATATCTGTGAAAGAGCGTGTGAAGCTTTCTTGCAGAACAAAAAACAATAACACTCATATTCATGGATTGTGATATTCTGGGATAGCCATATGTGACTAGTGTGTCTTCAAAATATTTTATTCTGTTGATACAGAAAAGGTTTGAAAATGTTGTTTTCTTGGCCTCTGATGTTCAAGGAGGCTAAAGAGCCAGCAGCCAAGATTTTTTTCTTCTTTTCTCATTTACAAAAGTTATATCCAAAATGCCCCAATGATATGACATCTTAATCATATCTTCAAGAGCAAAAATGCATGCCCTGAGTTTTAGGGCAACAGAAGGCATTGATTTAGAGCAAAAAAGTGCAAATGTTAGTTAATATTTTTAGTGATTTCATGGAATCAAATAGGGTTCTCCTACTTGTGAACTTAAGCTGACATATCAATGTAAATATATGTATGCCATAGAGAGGAAAAAGATTTATAGTTACATTTTATTTATTAAAATCTCATCTTGCAACAGAAAGGATTCAAGGCAACTAGTAAAGAGACTTGCAGCATAAAAAGAAAATAAAACAGGTGAAGTGAGAAAAATTGAGTATGTAGAGTCTTACATCGATGACAGAATTTTTCACCCAGGAAATATGCATAGATATATCTTACTTTTGGAGAAGCAAACATACACAAATCCAGACATTTAAACCAGTGAAATGATGAGGCTAATATTTACATTTCAAAGTATTTTTCAGTTTGTAAAACAATTCATCACTAGACTTCTTTAAATAGTGAGGATTTTGCATTTAAAATACATTCAAACTGTAGACACAACTTTAGTTTATCTATATATGGCTCCTTACATCCTTTCTGCTATAACACAGGCTTAAATAATCATCTGTTGCACAGGATGTAAGTGTACAAAAACCAGTGCTGGGTATGGTATGAAAACCACCTTAATCAAAAACATGAATGAGAGGGTGTGATGCCAATGGGAAATCGTGGTGATATATGCCTCGCCAATTCAGGCCAGCATGCCATGTACCTGATTCACTTTAAAGGTAGAGGCTGCCATGCGAGTGAGGGACTCACACATCTGCCTCCTTCCTAATCCTTACTCTCTAAAAATTCTCATGATGTTTACTAGATCATCATCACCTCAATGAGAGGCCTATTTCACCTGCTAGCACACAGCTTAGCACCATGAGTAGAGCAGTCACCAAAATAATTCCCAAACCCTGTGTAGAAAAATGAGAAACAAATTCCTGGATGACTGCTGAATCCACAGTTTTTCTAGGTCAATATAAGATTCAGATTCTTCATGTATTTTCATCCAGTGGTAAGTTCACTTCAAGATCCCACTTTAATACTGTGAGACTGAGGGCCTCTCTGCTGGCTCAGGGGTTAAAGTCTCAGTGCTAGAAAGCTATGGCCAGTTACTGTGGCATGAGTTGGATCCCCTGCCAGGGAGCTAACCCACGGATGGCACAGCAGGCCTCTCCTGTCTTACCCGCTGCTCCCCTCAGCAGTGCATTTCAGTTTATCCTCCTGTTCTGCAACCTGCTCTGTCTCTGATGAATCCTCTCACCCACCTCACCTCTGGCTTACACCCCAGTTCTTGTATGCATAAATAAATAAAAATAAATCTCAAAAAAATTACTCTAAGAATGAGACCTTTTCACCACAAAAGCTCATCATTGGCTTAAAAGGGCAGAGGGAGGCTAAAGTGGCAGAGCGATGGAGCCAGAAGTTGCTGGTTGAAAAGGAGGCAACACAGCTAGTTCTGAAATCCAACGGAAGGAGCATCAGATATGTCCAATTAATTAAAGTCACCGGCCATGATGCATGGTCCCCAGGCAAGTGGTAGCAGCTGCCCTTTGACCCCCCCATGCTTATATCTCAGTTAGCAACACTCTTCAAGACACTCTCTGACATTCCTTCTAGTCAAAAATGTCAGTTTTTGCTAAAGCATGATTAACCAATTCCTTCCTCAGTTTTGGATACTAAAACATCCTAAGTGCAGTGCTGCTATCACATCTCTTTTTAGTGTTTTTCACTACTTGATTTGCCAGTTATTTCTTTGACTCTGTGTGTATAGTGGAAAATACCCTATTTCAAGTAAAAGAAAGCTTTCTTTTTGAATTTTTACAAAGTCAAAATAAATCTGAATTCGAGTCATTAAGGTTAGTCTTCAAAGCTAGTTCTTATTATATATTGAAATGAATGTGGTCAAGTTCAAAGGAAAGAACAAAAGTTTTGCTTTTAAAAAAATACACAACATGGTATTGATTCACCTCAGTTCTTGAAAATTCTCAAACAACTAAATCCAAAAAAATCTGTGCCTTTAATTTTTTTCCTGCTTAAAGTTTGCTTTTTGTAATTTATTTTTGCATTTATTGTTGGATAATGATGTACTACAGAAACATATAAAACACAAGCTGTCTCTTATTTTGTTTGGTGATAAAATGCTCAGTGAAAAACAGGTTATGTTGCCTGCCCTTGGCATCCTGAGCTGATATCGTATTGTTCGGAATAGTACATGTCATCCTAAATAATTTCACTTGCATCTGTCTTATTTGTAGGTGCTAATTAAACATGCATCTTGTTGAGTGACTTTACATAAGATCATTTTGCAGTTCCCTGTGTTATTTATGTAACACGTTGTGATCTGTGGGTCACAAATCCTACTATAAACTTTTCCTCTTAAAATTATTAATGGAAAATGAAGTCCCTTTCTAGTAATATTTTGCAGACATGTTTGAAAAGATATTTCCATGTGAATTTTAAAAGAACCTAAAAAAGTATTACTAATACACACTGTATTAATAATAACAAATATATACTATATTTCTCTATAAAGATTTACAAGCCAACACAAATATTCATGATTAGAGATCAATGCCCTCTTGTAATTGGGTGTCTACACACTCACCTTGGGAATCCAACAGGTCCTACTGGTGGGGTCAAAATATCCACCATGCACATGACTGTCAATCTGATGATGACTGACAGTGAGTTGTTCTGGAGATGGGAGCTGAGTACCTTGCATGACCTAAGGGATCAGATGCCCCATCCGTTCTGGTCAACATGGGCTGCCCCCTGCTGTCCCTGTTCCTCCTTGCCAGTGTCACTCAAAACCTCAGATCTGACGTGTACATATACAATGGAATACTATTCAGCAATCAAAAATAAATTCATGCCATTCGCCCTAACGTGGATGGAGCTAGAAGGGATTATGCTCAGTGAAATAAGTCAGAAGGAAAAAGAAAAATATCAGATGGCCTCACCTATAGCAGGAATATAGGGGAACCAAATAAGACATTAGTGTGAAAAATAATAACAATAAAAAAACAACAAAACAAAACCAGACATTAAGGTTAGGAAACCAGACATTAAGGAAGGAAACTCTATGGGGACCACACCCGAGAGGGTGGGGGAAGAAAATATTGTTTAAAATGAATAATGTAAAAAAGGGAAAAAAAAATCTCAGATCTGTAGCCTCCAATTATTGCAGGGATTGCCACGATCCTTTACCATTCAAGATCATCACTATAGCTTACTGATGATGTCGGTAATTTGGTAGCTTTGGACAAAGCTCTTGACCTCTCTAGATCTGCTTCCTATTCTGAAAAGAAAATTAATCAACGCTTCTCAAAGCTCCATGTCCATAAAAGGAAAAACAGTGGCAGAGAAATAAGCTTGTGATCCTCTTGATTCATCATGAATATAAGCATCTGAAAAGTTCTAAGTCCTACAGCAAAGAAACTACTTTTTTTTTAAATAATTTTATTTTTATATTCCCCATACAATTGCAACCACCTTTTTTGACCCCAATCCCTCCCCTCCTTGCCCCCCACCCCCAAAAAGTGTTTCTGGTTCATAGTTTTTTGTTGATTTTGATTTTCACTTTCTTATAGTTATTCATTTTCCTGGTCCCTTATTTAAGTTTTCTAGATTGCAAGGAAACTACTTTGGCTTGACTTAATTTGATATCCCACAAAGTAGTTGATCTCAGAACATTTCTCCAGGTAATGTTTTTCCATCTAGAGGGAAAACATTTTGAGAATGCAACATTAGACTGTCTTGAAAAGACCATAGTTCAGGTAAAAGGTGTCAATTTTTTAGTGGTGGATGGAAACTAGATTTGGTGGGAATGATAATGCAGCCTAAACAGATATTGAATTATAAAGTTGTGCACCTGAAACTTATATATAGTTGTAAATCAAGGTTACTTCAAAAAATTTAAATAAAATATAAAAAGTAAAAGACTTTTGTAAACGCTAATGAACACTCTAATTCCTATCATTCTACTTTCTCTCTCAGCAAGGATTTGAGTGCTTAGGTCTCAACTCAGTTAAACTAAATGACTATCTATAGAGCCGATAATAAAAACTCGGAAACAAAAAATAATATTGCTTGAACTTGCACCGAAGTGATGGATCTGCCCACCAGTCACATAGTTCATGGCATTTAGCACACTCACGTACCAGAGTACAGTATGCAAAAGCTTTTAAAGAGTGACTAATACTCCACTGTGATAGGACAGACGCTTGGGGTTTTAGCCAAATCTTGTAAATTTAGCAAAGAATATCAGAGCAACTCCTTCTGTTACCCTAAATGTCAGGGACTCTTACATTTTCATGAAGAACATGCAGGTCTTGGTTTTTAAAGGTCTCCCATGAGCACTTTCATTGAAAATTATAAGGTTTGTCTACATTGAGAAGATGAACGCTAGTTAGCTGTAGGTGAAAAATGGGCCTAGAAGCTCAGCAGGCATTTGGTCTTCCTGAGCTATTGTTTTCATCAAACCTAAATACTCTGAGAGGTCTGCTTAGCATATTTCAGTTCCAGTATGACCACCTCTCCCCGCAACCAAATTTTTAATATACTATGTCACATACTTTCTTAATTTACTATCTGAAATTCAGCTAAATCAACTATGCCCTGCATGAGACCCCCCCAAAATCACATTGAATTTGAAGAGTAGCCTTTATATTTTACCCTATATATTTCACTACACTAGCATAATTTAATTACTCCTCTTCCAAAGTGATTACTCCCTATTTCAGAGACAAGCCTATCCCATTCTTGCCACAGCTCTATTGCAGAATGAAGTTAATAGTATAGTCTATGGAAGCAGATTTAGTTTTGGGGTGTCTGCTATGCCCAGCATCTCATAGCTACATGATTGCTGACACCCTGACCCACCTAGTTCCAGGTGTTTTCTGAGTTTTACCTTCTTGCCTTTGTTTTGATTTCCAACTTTGTTGTGCTCCTGAGAGTATAACTGTTTTCAGATATGTGACATCCACGTTAACCTTCCCATTATTGTTAGTACCTTGCCTTGGCTCAAGTAGACCTTCCCATTATGAATCCAAGTAACAACAAAGCACAATATTATATAACAGGTTGGTCCATACAGACATCCTGGGACACAGAGAAATGACAGGCAGTGTTGAGTACAAGCAAGTAACTCAGCATGTGGTAGTTGGGCTGAGCCATTTTGCAACTAAATGACCAAATTTGAGTAAAACTTGGATCTATTTTCCCAAAGTTGCCTTCTATATGAACTCTAGCCACCCTGGATTGTTCAACTCATTCTCATCTTTGAGAAGCCTTCCCTAACTGCCTGAACCCAACGAGTGCTAAATTTATGTAACTCTAATTGCCTGCACCAAGTGCCAGACATCTACCATTGTCTGGCATTGAACTGTCTGATTGTCTCACTGGCTCTATTTTTACCCAGGTTTAATCTTCCTAACTAGATGAGAACTATGTCTAACATATTTTTATATCTCCCACAATATGTAGTATAAAGTAACAAAGTGCTATTCTCATGGATTCCATCAAAAATCTAGTATGGTGGGGGCAATGAGGTATTTATTTGAGTAAGTTGGAAATTGAGGTGGAACATGTCGGTTGAGGGGGTTGATGAAAAAAGGGAGAGGTCATTTAGAAGCAGAGTAAAGAAGATGAACGAGAGAAGTTCAACTTGCGGTTCTGAGGTTCTGAGAGTCTCATTTAAATTAAGCCCTACCCTTTTCTTTGTTCCTCAAGGTTTTCAGAATAACCTTCCTTGTTACATAATTATCTACACTAGACAAATTGGACAACAAGTCTTCCAAGAATTCTGAATGTCCCCATAAAACACTCACAACAAAGATCCCAGGAATTAAGATTTAGAACCCATTTTATAAGCCTCTTTATCCTTCTGACAACTCATAATAAAGCTCAGTTAAGGTAAGAAGAAAGTTCTGCCCCCAAATTCCTCTCTTGTTCCCCTAACTCAATGCAAGTCTCAGCGGTCTTTGGTAAGTTGAGGCTTCGTGTTCCAAAGAGCACAGTGCCCTTCTTAATATGGTTGAGAACTCAAAGACACAGTTCTCATGATCACAAACAGTAATTTTGGTTCTTCTTTGAAGTAATTTATGCCTAGGAATGATTAGTTTGCCCTCTTTACATATTCATAGCTTTCTATTAATCTATTCTACATAGCTATGTCTTTACCAGTATAAAAAAAATTATTTTTAAAAGGATAAGTAAGTTTCTTAATGGTAATATTTGATTAACACCCAATAAATGATTCTGCAAATTGTTTGCTTTTATAAGATGTAAATGTAAATGTGAAGGAGAATTTTCCTTCCAAAATAATTACAGAGGTACCGGGTGATTTAGTAACCAAAATACCCCTAAACATGTGGGCCCAGCTTCCACTTTGGGATATGCCTGAAGATTAATTTTAAAAACCTCATCATCTTACTTTGAGACTGTTAGTTGTAAGTTTTCTAATTGCAAATGTCCAGCTCCTCGGAGACAAGGACAATTTCCTTTTGCCTAGGATTATAAAACAGAGGCAAATGAATGTCCATCTCGTGTGATTTTGAGATAGAGTCCAAATTAAAAAAAAATTGGCAGCATGATGAACTTTAAAAAATGTATTAAATATCAAATAAATAGGTATTTCAGTAGATCACTAAGAGTTTACACTTACCTACAGCTGTAGAAATTACAGAGATCAGGACAAGTGTGATAAGCTATATCTATCTCTGTTAACTGCTGGTCTGCTGATTCCTCTTGTAAATGTCAGAAGACCCATGGTTTATGCCTAACACTGTCTTAAGCTTGCTGTGTGACTTTGGAAATTTTACATCATCTCTCTGAATCTTGGGTTTCTTTTAAAAAAAAGAGGGGGTATGGGTTTGCCCCCTGTCTACCCAAAAGTGTTATCTATGACAATAACATGTGATTCTTTTGGAACTGGTTCCAAATCCTTCAGAGTCTTCTGCCTGCCATTGACAAATCAAGTCTGGGGGAGACTTCTCTGACCACTCCCTCTTTCCATCCACAGAAGCTGCTCTAGACTTTTGTCCAACTCTCCCTTCGACTGGCTGTGAGTCACTCAATCTCAGTTACAGCCTTAGCTTCTGTGGAGGTCCTGGCTTCTCCTCCACCTCTCCTTTCAAAACAATCTTTCTCAATATACTTTGAAACTTCCCAAGGTGGCCTTCAGCCAAAATGCAGTGTTCAGCTCCTTTCTATTCCCTACCCAGGAGGGCTAAGCCAGAGCCTCTGGCTTCAGAGCTTGCCTTTTGAGAGGCACATGAAAGAGTTATAAACTGTAAAATTATATTATACTATAAAGTGGTCACTGGGAAGGTCATTTTAATCAATTATACATCTGGTCTTTAAATTCCCTTTGGGATGTATGCAATGAGATATCACCGAACGTTCTTAGGCAACACGTTCCATCTTTGGACAGTTCTGGTGGTTGGGCTGGAATCCAGATCCCTGTCACTCTTTCTAGCAAGGTCTAAGGCCTACTCATTGTTGCCTCTGCTAGCCCTTGCACAAATAATTATATCCATTTTAAAGACACTTTTTCTTTCTGACCAAAAAGATCGACTTCTTTCTATTGTTTCTTAGAGCCTACTTCATCACTTTTCTAACTAGATTGAAATAATTATTAATCATCTCTAGTACTAATATTCAATGAATCTGCCAGCTCCTCCACAACATTCTTATGAGTGATTTTGTGAGATTCTTACTGAAGATCCAAATACAGACTTAGGATGAAGGTCTAAGTCTGGCGTATGTCCTTACACCTACAATTTTAGTATATGTGCTGCCGAAGGGAGCACTGTTCTTACACCTACAAGACTTTCATCGTCAATGAAAGAAATCAATTTTGTTTGACATGATTTGTTTTTAGAGAATCAATGTTAGCTTCTGGTGATCACAACTTCTTGTCACAAATTATCCCTTCTGTGATCTTGACTTTCCATCACTTTTTGGAAATCAGAACAACAGCCCCATTTTTTAATCTTTCTCCTTCTCTAGAAGTCCTTGCAGATCAATGACAATGACTCAGCAATCCTTTTAGCCACATTTTCCATTTGTATCTTTCAAAAGAGATGAAGGGAGGTAACCACTTAGGTCAAAGAAGAAATGCATCTGACTTCATGTGTCTGCTGTGAACACTCTTTTCTGCGCAAACCTGTTATTTCTGAGGGCCCAGATTTCTCTTTCAAGGGAGGCTATTACAACCTTTCCTCTCTTGAAAATCTGGAATGCCCAGCCCTCTGTTCATGCCTGGTCCAAATGAGCAAAAATCATTCCCCAGTTGACCAGATCTAGAGCACACACAGAAGAGGAAAACCAAGAGCAGAACCAGGAGGGACAGGCAGAAAACGAGGAAGGAATAGATGAATGAAAATTAGAAACTGTGTTTTAATACTTTCCAATGTGCATCACCCCTAGAGAAGGAGAGAACTATATTTGTCTCCACTTGGGTTTGGCATCCTCAGCAGTCTCTCTTTGAGGGAGAAGACGCGTGTCTGCTGATCTGGATTAAGACACATTAACAGGGGAAGCATATGGTCATTTACACAGCACTGTTCCCACAGTGCGCCAAGGTTAACAAATTAATGAAAAGGAAGTGTGCTACATAAATGTTGAGCCTTATTAAGTATGAGATCATCAAGCCGAGCTATCTTCCTTCTACAAGAATCTAAATGAAAAAGAGCCAACCCCCCACTTCCACACACGCACACGAAATATCATTCTTACAGTGACTGAGGAGAGTTTTGAGGACAAACAACAGCAGTGGTTCACTGTCAATGTGTCAGGACAGATTCTGTTTTAAAAACGTTTTATTGAGATATGTATTGGAAGAAACAGTGTTATTTATTTAAGTACAGCATTGCATTTTCCTTTGTTCTTTCAACAGGTTAGTAATTACAGAAGTAGTAATTAGCCTTGACAGAGAGTACACAAAACGATAAATGGATACTGTGTGCAATGGAAGGGCTTCGTGGTGCCAAGCTTATTATTTTCAGTCGGAGCTAATTATCCTTATTATACTGCATGACTCTTTTTTCTTGAATTATGAGTGGAAAAAGTGCTGAATAGAATTTTTTTTTCCAAAGTGCCCTGAACTGTGGAGGGAAATGAAAATCACAGACAATGAAAAGCTTGTGAGACAATGAGAGCGATCATCTGGAAAGGGATGCTGAAGGAACTTCCCTCTTCCTGCGTGATAGATATGCAAAGTGCTTAGCAAAAAAATCATTTGGAGGGTTTTTTGGGGTTTGTTTTGGTGTTGCCTTGCTGATGGCTGGGCTGAGCCCTGGCCCAATGCACACCAGTGGGAAGAAAGATGCAAAGTCTCTAACACAAAACTGGGGACAGGGCAGGAGGGGGTTGCGTGGGTTCGGGGGGCTGCATGGCGGAGGGGGCTACATGGAAAGGGGGTTAGGAGGGGATGGAGGAAAAGTATGGGGCACTAGACAGGGTGCAACGATCCATGCGCTTAAGTCCGTACTGACCACACCCCTCAGTTGACAGGAAAGGTGTTGGGGTCTCCTGCCTGGCAGGATCTGTGATCCTATTTGAGAGGGGAGACTTTGTTTTCAATTCAGTTACTATGCAATCCTCTCTCTCTTTTTCCCTTTGCTGTTGCTCCCCCCACCCCATTATAGTGATGCATATGAGCAAAATTCCACAGATGGTGCATGCTTTTATGAGCTCAGTCCTGAAATTTGGTTTGAAATTTCCCCAGTGTCCTCTGTGCTTCTGTCTTTGCAACAGATGCACTTAAATGTTAGCAATTTATTTGCGGCCTGTGCTACAGCCAGCGCTAAAGAGGGTTGAAAGAGGACTGTCAGAGGGGAAGCTGAGCCCCCAACTCAGCACCGTGGCCCATGGTCATAACTGGGGAGCAGGGGCAGGTCCGGGTTCTGCCAGCACAGCCAGTCAGCCACATAAATCAATTCTGTCTTTCCTCTAGTTCAAGTCTGTTCTTTGAATAAGACATTAAATCCAATTATTCCCCAGGAAGTTCTTTGCTTTCTTTAGCCTATCATGTTAGTATTCCCACACAACGACATCTCATTTTCAGTTGTTAACCATTTAGCAGGCCTCTAGATTTCAGAGGGACAGAATGCAGACATTCACGAGGGTGGGGCGATTCTTTCTGGGGACACCTGATCTCCGTAAGGTGACACCAGCTAAGAATACAGCATTGGTTCCCGGGGGGTAACGTTTGTGAGTCAACCCTTTTATTTAGTATGTCAACAGTTATATGCTCATTTAGCTGTACTAAAATATTTTTGAGCAGAGAGTTATGGGCTTTCTGTGTGGGCTTAGAAATGTCAGCCCAGATAAGCAGGCAATTAAGACGAGCACAGTGTTACCTTCCTCTAAAGCAACCACCACACTTGAAATTAGGAAGTGATAGGTGATTTCCCAAATAAGGACACACACTGCTAAAACATAATTAAGGGGCCTCCCTTGTGGTGCAAAGGGAGCACTATGAAGCTATCTGCAGCCACTGCAGCATGAGTTCAATCTCCAGTCAGGGAGATACCCACATGGTGCAACAGACCTCTCCTGTCTCGCCCACTGCTCCCCTCAGCAGTGTATTTCAGTCAATCCACCTGTTCTGTTCCCCGCTGTGTCTCTGCTGGATCCTCTCACCCCCCACACCTCTGGCCTATACCCCAGATCGTGTATGCATAAATAAATAAATCTTTAAAAAAACCATAATTAAGCATGATAACATAACCTAGAGAGGCAACTGCAATAGTTTAACTAGGATAAAAGCCTGTGCACGTCTGTGTGTTGTTATATATGTCAGATATGCCTCTGACCAAACTGTCTGCATCCTATTCCCAATCTAATGGGATTGGAAACCCATTATTTTACCCACGGTTTACAACCTCCCATCCTTAACATAAAGTAATCTCGTCACTTTAATAGTTCTATCTCACCTATTCCACAAAACTCTTCCTTAAAATGAAGACATTCCAATGTCACTAAGGTGATGGTTGTAATTATTATTATTTTTATCAAATTTGGTTGAATTAAAGTGCCTTAAACAGGGCACACTGCAAATCTGACACTGCCATTTGTTTTCTGTATGTCTTAAGCAAGCAATTTAAACCTATTCCACAACATTCTCATCCATCAAGTGGGAAAACTAATAGCGCTTATTTCAAAGTTTCCTAAGTCACTGCACCAGACCATGGCAAGTAACCCCTCAGCAAGAATCTAAACTGATATCTAGCTTCTCACACATACATAAACTCAGTGGTGATGCCAGTCTGACATGTTTGGCCTCTAGTGACCAGGGAGGTGAGTACAACATTTTAGAGGAATCAATCAATCAATCATTCTGGTGAAAATTATTTTTGAAAGGGATTAAATCAGGTAATTCATAAAAAAGCTTAGCATATCCCAGCATGCTTTAAGTCCAAAATAAATGTTTGTTGTTATTTATTGTAATAGGAGTAGTTATTATTGATATTATTGTTCGTAAATTATTATCATTTTATATGCATCATCATCATTTAAAACATGGCCATGTGGATTATAGAACAAAGCCGATGTTATCCTGCACTATTATCAAAAGACAATAATTCATTGTCACCGTCATTTGCAAAATGTTAAGTAGAGTATGAATATGAAATAAACTCCAAATGGAGAATGATTTTTCTGAAGCCAATCTGATCCTATCACTGATCTTAAATCCTACCCCATTTCTTGTAGGATAAAGCTCACATCTCACAACATGACCGCAAGTTTCTTCATGTCTGTGTCTAGCCTTCCTTTCTTATCCCAACACTGGCCTCAAGCATGGCCTCTCCTCTGCCTGAAAAATTCTTCCTATCCTTCAAAGAACCCATTGCTAACGCCTACACACTCTGCAGGATCCGACTTTGATAGGATTTCTTCCTGGAAGCTTTCCCAGCTTCTACTCTCCTAAGTTGGGTATCCCTCGGTCTTTCTGCAGCATCATGGGGTTTTTGTTTTATGTTTTCTGCCAAAGAATTCTTTAGAATTCCCTCTTTTCTTTTCCCTCACTAACCTGGGGACTACTTGAGGAATTTGAGTGTTGCATTCACCCCTGTTGCATAGTGCATTTATACACTTGATTCACTAACACAAGTTTTATTGAGTCTCTCCATATGCAGTACTCAATTCTCCATCCTTTGTAATGCAAGGTGCAAAACTCAAATGGATTAATAATTTAAAATTATATTTAGCCCAAATACACATATCATACTATCAGATGGGCTTATTCTATTGCTGTATGTCCTTAGGAGATTTAAGGTGGCGGTCAAGTTTTGGGACATCTGCCAGTAACTTTACCCAAGTCAATTTTCACCCTTAACCACAAAAAGATTTTGTTGAGGGAGCTAATGAGAGGGGTAGTCTGGTGAGAAGGGGGTGGAAGGTTTACCTCCATGCTGCATTTGGATAGTAAGCACTCTGCTGATTTATTCATTTAGGTGATTTGGAGGAGAACAAAGCCCCTCCCACCAAAACACCAAGGTCATGGGGCACCTCTTCTTCCCCAACTGCCATGGAATTTTTGACTGGCTTTAAGGTTTGGCAGAGTCAGCTTTTAGATTTCACACTGGACTTCCCATGTTCACTACCCAATGAAGCGTGGGAAGCCGGTTTCCTGGAAATTCCAGAACACAAGGACAAAAAGAGTTGGACTGCCCTACATATTTTGCAAGGCTATCGATTCTCAGGGGATGTTCTGGGTTGTCAGGAAACCCTGGCAGATGGACCAGCTCCCCAATAAACTTCAACACCTGAAATTCGAATTTTCTGATTAAAGGAATAAGGCTTTGTGTGACTTGTTGACAGTTATGAACTATAATCATGTTTAAATCTCCCTGCAAACTACATCTGCTATGCCCAAATCACTCTGCCTAGGTTTATAGCCTGCTCAGAAGAGTAACTCCGGACTTTATTAGATTTTTAAACAGCTGAAATGTAGTGCTTGGGGATTTATGTCCATGAAAATTTATAGATTTTGTTAAGTATATTCCTCAACTATAAAAAGGAGAGGGACCAATTTTGTTTATGCGCTTAGTTTATTGTTTGCTTGGCTAAAAGGCAGGTTGCCATCAACTAGGGGATAAAACATGAGTCAATGGCTAAAAAAACTTGAAAAGGCTTAGATATAGCTGCTTTTAGCTTTCCGAATCGCTGGTGCCAGTTAAAATAACAGACACTAAATTCCCCCAGGGGTACACAGATGCTAAGGCAATGGAAAGCTGACCTTCTCATACTTAACAGTTTTAGTTCAGCTATAACCCTAACACTGCCAATGCTAAGATCAGCTGGCAGCCTTTTACTATAATTATTTTGCTACCATGGTCAAAGCTGGTATGACCTCAGTGAGTAGAAGAAGCATGTACTCTTTATGTAAGACTATGAGGAGACTGCTAATTTCTCCACTAGCACAGATTATAGTAATATGTTTATAGAATTATGGTAAAGATATGAATAAAATGAACATACAGGAATAAAATGTATTTGCCTACAAACTGTGGAATTCTGCCCTAGGGAGAAAGAGGTCTGGTGTTTATATTTTTAAATTTTTTATCTCCAATCTGTCAAAGGCAATGATCATGCTGCAGTTAAAATGCTGTCTACCTTTACACATAGACCAGCAGGAAAGCTATGTGTATCTCGGAATGCCAAGGAACATGCTGGCAAGAAAGGCCAAGGAGACAGTGTTGAGGGCATTTGTAGGGGCGTCTCCAGATCTTACGTGCTGTTTAACTCTTTCTCCAAGTATCCAGTCCTGGAGCCAACATACAAGATTTGCAGAGTATGGCTCAATGGAAAAGGTGGATGTGTCTAGGCAGTAACCCATAGATGTCTTTACTTTTGCAAGCTTTGTAAACAGGCCATTGGACAGAGGCTGGAGGTATACAGGGGTCGCCCTTGTAGCAACTCCACTTTGTCAAGTCACCAAGTTCAGGCATGACTAGAACTTCTTGCTCACCTCCATGAAGACTTGTTTTACATGCCTTTAATTAACTTCTCTTGCTGACATATCTGCCATTTGTTCTACTTTCCTCTTCCTTTTTTTATTTTTTATTTTTGTCTTATGATACGAATGCTCAACAAGGCATCCTCTCTCTGAGCAGCGACTTAGCATATCTTACTAAACTGTTAACTATAGGCACAGAGCACATCTCCAGGGCTTACTCATCGTGCTTCTTTGAAACTCTATACCCACAGAATAGCAGCTCCTTGGCCTTGGCACCCACTGCTGTGCAATCTGTGTGACTAGTTCAGAGACCTTCTGTAAGTGGAATCACACAGTATTCAACCTGCAGTGACTGGCCTGTCTCTTCCTTCCGACTCCACAGCAACCTTCAGACCACAGACGGCAGAGGTTAAGTAACAGACAGTCAGTTGAACTCAGATGTACGAGAGGCACTTGAGCAGTGATTGGACCCGGGAATTGGGTCTTACCTTGCACTTGAGGACACTGATCATTGCATCCTGAAGCAGCTACGCCAGTGAGCGTGCTAGTTCCCCCACCCAGGCTTCTATTTGACTGAAGCGTCACGGTTGTTGATGGAATTTACGAACGACTTCTGAGACTTCTTTATAAATTGAAATTCTGCCCTGTGTTCTTCAAATGGCTCTGTTTGATTAACTATAAAATAGCAGGGGATGAAGGTTGGATCAAGTGCAGATCTCTTAGCAGAGCAGAAATGCTCTGGTTCCATGACGTGGGGGTTTCATTATTTATCTGCATATTCTGAAATAAAGGGGACATTTTTGCAAGATCTGTTGGTTTTGTTTCAACTGAACCTTATCCGTGACGTTCCAGATTTACTTCAAAATATGGGAATAAAAAAAATGTATGATGTGTTTGTGTGTTGGTCGTTCTTTTCTCCGGTGAAAAGCAATTGTTTTAAATGACTTCCAATAACCTCAGTCATTACCAATAACTGACACTACCAATAACCTCAGTTATTTATTTATAGCTACTTGCCTGTGTAATATGGTGTGGGGGTGAGTAGGGGCTCTTTTTGCCTTTTATTCTTTTACTACATTCACAAAAATGATGATAAGTAGGTAAGGCTGACAAACACATTGAACTGAAGATGTACCCCGAAATGTATGTAGTTTTGAAAATCAATGGTAAATAAATAAAATTTCTATATAAAAATAAATAAAAATATCATGATGAATAAACTGTAAGTAATAAACATTTTAAAGTATAATATACTGAAATTTAAAAATTGACTTAAAGCACATCTCTTACAAAAATCAAATGTGTTCAAAACTACTTTTTCTAGCATTGGGTAAAATATTGACTCTTACAAGATAATCTTAGCTGAAGAAATAGATTAAGTGAGAGGGAGATTGTTTATCTTGTAATAATACTAGCACAGTGCTTATGCATGTTTTAAGCACTGAGTAAAATAATCTTATGGTCTCTCATCATCGCAGAAAATCAGCTGAGTCCCTGAAGGAAGGGTTATTATAATTTCTTCCCCCACATGATGCATCCTTGGACATTAGCCTGGAAGGCATCTCTAAAGGTACTTAGGACTAATTAGCACTTTCTATAAAGATCCTCATTTGTGGAATTACTTACAGGGAGTCAGGCATCTCTTAAAAGGGTGCTAGTATTCTTTAGTAGCTCATAGAAAAATCTTGACTGTCGCTTAAAGGTAAGTTATATTGAAAAAAACACATTTACAAAAATTTCTGAATTATAAAGGTACATGCCAGAAAACCTATTTTGTAAGTTTATTAATAGCATAGTGGCAAGAGAACTGGACTGAATTTCAAGAAATCAATGCTCTGGTTCTTGTCCCACCAGGAAGTTGTTGTAACATGTAGGTCTGATTTCAATTTTTGAAGCCTTATTTTCCTTACCTGGGGAAGGGGAATGGAATCTTCCCAACCTCACAGGGCTACTGTAAGGCTTAAATGAGAATCTTAGACATGAAGCATTTTGGAAAGTTGAAATCATCGTGTAAAGCAATACCTTATTATGGGAATAATCCCACTCTAAGGCTATTGAAAAAAAAATAAATATTCGATTATTGAAAAATGATATGCCTAGAAAGTTCTGGCAATAAGTTTTATGATGTGCATGTTCTCTTTTTAAAATATAGGCTCTATTTGCCAGTCTGTGATAGCTGGGGATTTCTCCTGTTTTCCCATGACCTCTTGAAGAAAGAAGCTTGGTGTTTCTAGGTTAACTTTAATCAAGTCCCTAAACCACATAGACCTTAAAATTGAAGCAAGAACCTTTTTCTAGAAATTCAACTTAACTTTACAATCCTAGGATGGTTTTCTAGCCTTAATTTTTCTTTTCTTTTCATTTTTTAAAAATTATATAAACAACATGATTATTTTAGAAAAAGTAGAGAAAATAAAATGAAATTTCCCATCATCTCATCATGTCTTAAAAAATTTACCCAAATCAACAAGTCAAAGGCCTTCCGTCTTGACTTCATCCCAGCTCCTACAAAGAATCACCACTCCCCCCAGGAGTATAAGATTCCTCTCTTCCTCCCCATTACCAGTCAGTCCCTTAACAGAACACCCATATATGAGCCACAATGATTAAATCCAATTGTTTGAGAGTCTTCCAACTTTCTATCATACAAAAACCATAGCTTTACACATATTCTTTCAATTTTGTCCATCTGAAGTTATTATTAGTTAACAGCTTTTTAACTTGATTTACAACTTTTATGTATTTCCACAGATGGAAAGCGAATTCCATTTCTGCTCTGGCCCCTGGCTCCCTAAGTGTTCTGGGTAGGGTTGCCCTGGGGACCCTGCTGGAGCAGCCTGTGCTCTTTTGTCCCCAATTCTACAGATAGTTCTACAGAAACCTTCAGCCACCATCGTGCAACTCTCTATTATCCCCCAGTCCAAGACTTTCCTGGGGAAAATGTGATGTGGGGCGCTGGTGGGAGGGAAATGGGCAGTGGATGGAAGACTCAAAGAAAATAGAGCAAAGAGGAAAAGACAAAGGAAAGGAGTCCATAAAATCTCCACTTAGATCCTCCCTGGTGGCACAAGGGGTTAAGCACTGCACTATGAAGCACTCCGCAGCCTCTGCAGCATGAGTTCGATCCCCAGCCGGCCAGGTAGAAACCCACTTGGCAAGGCAGACCTCTCCTGTCTCGCCCGCTGCTCCCCTCAGCAGTGTATTTCAGTCAGTCTGCCTGTTCTGTTCCCCACTCTGTCTCTGGTGAATCCTCTCACCCCCCACATCTCTGGCCTGTACCCCAGCTCTTGTATGCATAAATAAATAAAGCTTTAAAAATAAAAATCCCCACTTAATAACTGACACTACCAGAAGGACTTTCTTACTTTTATATTCCTGCACAAAACTATGAGCTTTATGGGCATTGACTGGATCCTGTTCCAGGTACAGAGTAGGCTCTCAGACAACAGCTGCTGAAGGAACTGAATGAGTAACTGAACAAAGTTGCAAATCAGAGTCTTGTGACCCTGAAGTGGAAAAAAAAAGCTACTTACAGATCTCATAAAAAGGACAATTCTGAAATTGTCTACAACATTATGAAAGGCACCTTGGACCACCTCATTTCAGATGTGTGTTTCCCAGTATGTTTGTGAAAACATCACTGTCCTTAGCAGGTAATGATGTTTTCCCCCAAAGGATGACCATCGTGATGCACACTCTAGTGGAAGTTGTAACCGCCTTTTAAAATGAATACAGGCAGCTTTGGAAACAACCCAAATGCCCAAAAATAGATGACTGGATCAAGAAGATGTGGTACATATATACCATGGAATATTACTCAGCATTCAAAAAAGATAAACTCATGCAATTTGCAGCAACATGGATGATGCTGGAAGGGATCATGCTCAGCGAAATAAGCCACAAAGAAAAAGAAAAATACTGGATGGTCTCACTCATAGCAGGAATCTAGAAAACTTAAATAAGGGAGCAGGAAAATGAATAACTATAAGAAAGTGAAAATCAAAATCAACAAAAACTATGATCCAGAGACTCTATGGGGGGAGAGGGGCGGGGAGGGGAGGGATTGGGGTCAAAATAAGGGGGTTGCAAATGTATGGGGAATATAAAAATAAAATTTATTTTAAAAAAATTAAAAATAAATAAATAAATAAATAAAATGAATGCTGGCAGCTCTTTCTGCCCACCTGTGACTAGCAGGTACCTGTGACTATGCAGATACCTTTTTCTTTCTCTATTTCCTAATAAGCCTGTCTTTTTAAAATGTAAAAAAATAAAATAAAATGAACACATGATGATTGCCGAAACACAAGATTTTTCTTTTTTACTGTGGATGTATTTCAAACTAGCTGTTTGCTCTTAAGTTTGATCATGCATTGTTTAAAATTGTGACTTTTGATCCTATGAAATAACACAATAAGCATCAAAAGACAGCAAATTTAAGTTAAGTAAGGATCTCTGTGCTCTTTAAAGGCAGGTAAACCGTGTCAGCCAAATTTGAAATAAAGTTGCTAGTGTTGGCAAAATGGCAGTCAAAATCTAAGCATGTTTCTGCTGCCAGAATCAGAATGAGTATTTTTATCTCTAGGATCAATGTTTACACAGGATACAGGCACCATAAAACAAAAGCACAAGCATCACTGAGATACATGGGTCGCTTTCTCCTCTTGCCTATTTTGTAATCTCTTATCAACCAGACCACTGAGCTAGGATTTCCATACCAGCAAGTTGGCAGTTCTACTTCTAGGTAGTTGTCCTAAGGAAATAACCAGCAAGACACACAGATATGTATATACAAAGATGCTCATCATGACATTGTTGATATTAGTGAAAACTTGTAAACAATCTTAATGTCCTACTCTAGGAGGCTGGATAAATAAAGTTCAGTGTATCCATAGGAGAAACATTTATAAAATCATTAAAAATCATGGTGTAGAAGGATAGGAAATCGCATGAGAAAATAACCGTAGTATATTTCACAGCATACTGTTAAATAAAAAGAACAGTTTGTGCAACAGTGTACAACATGATTCTACTGTTGTTTTAAAATTCTCCAGTACGCATAGAAAAATGACTACAATGATAGCAATATTTTATAGTGGTTATCACAGAGTGATACAAAGTGCCAGCTTCATATTTACTTTCATCTTTGTGCTAGTGTCTAATTTGTAAATTTCCTATCATGAACTTGCAATAGAAAAATATGTAAGGAAAAGAATGACCTAGCACTAGCATTCTAATATGTAACAGTGACAAATATCATGTCCCTTCAGCAGAATTCCCCATCTGATGTCCCTGTACAAATTCTGTATCATTTGGGTATCTGCCTTACTCACAGTATGCTCTTTTGGTGGCTGAGTCTGTGTCTAATTCATTTTCATATTCCCAAAAGGAAGTAAATACAAGTCATGAAGCAATCCTAGCTTTTCTCAAAGATCCAAAAAAATTAACCCAAGAAATCCCAAGTTCCATGCACTCCTGCACACATCCTTCCATCTTTATTCCTGGCACCTTGCACAGGGCAGCTATAGGATCCCCAGCCCTCCTTGTTCTCAGGGCTATTGTCTTGGTACTCACAGTTCTTGCTGGTCAGCTAGGCACACAATCAAGCAGGACACCTCTCACTAAGGACAAAAGTCCTGGTATGAGGAACTTACTGGGAAACCAGTATCTGCTGAAAACAGCAGGCAAATATGGCCAGATTAGCAAGATCAGCTAAATACCTTATTGGTAAGGATTAGCAGAAAGTTAGGTAAAAATAGAGAATAAAGATAATGTGCTTTGACAAGCAAGAACAATGGAGCCCCCCAGGCCATAGCCCCTGGTCACCCCACCCTAGCTTCCATCACCAAAAACTGCTTCCCCCACAAATGTACAATCCCTAAGAGCTTGGCCCCACCTTTGCATTTGATGCTAATAAATCCAAAACTGCCTTTGGATGGGGGCTGCACATTACTGCTGGGGTAGCCCCTCCAGGCTTCTCATCACTTCACAAGGACTTGAGTATCTTTCCTTCTTCCAGCGCCACTTCCACAACACTGCAGCCCTGCAAGGAGACAGGCAGCCACTGAGGTCAAAACATCACAGCACATACAGCGGGGTGGGTGCCAACTGTCTCTGCCTCATTGCCATACACTTGACTATTCGCTGCATCACACATTGCCCAGGCTTAAATAAATAAACGGGGTAAAGACCGTGATTTCAATAAGACACTGAGTATTATCCTCGTGTTCTGAACACAATCCTCACTATCACACTCTCAAAGCGAAAAGCAAACCCTTTTTATCTTTTTTCCAGAAATGTTCTCCATCCAGTAAGTGAGAGAATTCTCCTCACCTGGGGGTTCCCCTGTTTTTGGGGTGGGGTGGGGTTGAGGTGAGAATGCTACACTCCACCTGTGCTCTTATGTAACCTGGCAGTAAAGACACTGTCGTCACAGGCCTTGCAAGATGTCCACCTGGAGTCTTGATGACCACGGCGTTCCCTGCCATGTCCGCTGAGACCTTGGACACTGGTGCACTTAACCCTCCAGCAGGTAATTACGGCCAATATGACTAGTCTAGACTTTGGATTTTTCTGGTTCCAGCATGCCCAGCCAATCAATATTGCATTAATCATGCCTTGCTCATTGTTACATGATTCAGCGTCAGTGACTCATCACCATCACACACCGGGCAGTCTGTTTTGACTCCAGATGGGCAAAAGAGTGAAAGGAATTAAGAATTGTTTTTGCCTAAAGGTGTAGCATATTCCATGATGAGTGTTGAGAGCAGCGTGATGAGACAGAGAGTAAATGCAAACTAATATCATCGAGCACACAGCACACACTGCTTAGAACTGTCATTATTTCTCTTGTCTAGACCCCTAGCCTTCCAATGTTTCAAACACTCCAGAGGGACAGGGCCACATGGCTTATGGCCTGGTCTTTAAACCCTCCCACCCAGCCTCAGAGAGGGTGGCCATCAATAATAATAATAAGTAATAATAATAATAATAATAATGGTGATAGTTGTGTCTGGGTGATGGTGGTGGTGCTTCTGGCAAAAACTGCTTGCTGACCAAATAAAGGTAAAACTTTTAGAGGCACTGTCAAGCTTGATTGCCCAGCGAAACTTCTCTGGCCTGCTAATCACTGAAAAACAGTCTCTCTCACTCATGAGATTTCCCCTCCTTCCTGTTCTCAGCTAGAAATACCATGAGAACAGACTGTCTCACAGTGTTTTCAGATTTCCACTTCTAGTCCCTGCCAAAAGCAGGAAGTGCAGAAGTGGGCGATAATTCTTTTTTTCTTTTTAGAACACTTTATTAAAGAGTTTTGGTTGTTACTTGTTTTTCCCCCTGAACCTCATTAGAATTAATTTGAGCAATACTTTGAATTTACATAATGATTTTCTTACAAGGCACACAAAGAGTTTTATTTATCAATGCCATCTCCCAGGAAGGTAAGGTAGGAAGAGAGACAGAGCAGGGAGAGTTAGCAATGGAGGCACCTTGGGGATTTTCTACTCTAGTGTTTTCTTTCTTTTTTTTTTTTTTTTTACTGATAAGAAAATTGAGACCCAGAGTTATCACTTGGGGTATTTCTTGCTCTGTGCTGACACCTGCCACTCAGTTCTCACACTGTCACCCATCCTTGTTCCCAACCATGGTGTAACACACTCATTCCTCATGTCTTACATGGACACCACCTTCCCATCTATTCTGCCCTCTCTGCTCTGGCATTTCTTACCCATAAGTGCATGCCATTCATCTTGGGAAAATCAAAAGTAGATAACCATTCGCAAAAGGGCCAGAACCATGGTGTCTGACTATACCACTGAAAATGGAGAAAGGAAAACAGGATGGAAGGAAGAAAAAGGAGTAAAATATGAAAGAGAAAGAGAAGGAAAGGCAGGGAAGCCAACCTTTATCAGGGCCAAGAAAATCATTTCCCTTTGATGTGGTGTCTCCTTTCAACACAGCAGCATCTCAACATGCCTGCCAGGAAATGCAGGGCACCATTTTGGTTCTACTTCCTGGAGATGGTCTATGCATCTTGCTCTAATGTTGTCCTCATATCTGATGAGTGGGTTGAAGCTTAAGGGGAAAATGAGCCCTCAAATGAGAAGTCAGAGGTTGTCCTTATAAGAGCTATGGACTGAACTGAGTCTCCCAGAAAATTTAGCTATGGAAGCTTTAACCCCCAAGGTGATTGTTTTGGGGAATAGAGATTTTAGGAGGTAATTAATGTTAAATGAGGTCATGGGGGGGGCTGCTAATTTGATAGGACTGGTAGCCTTATAAACTACCAGGAAGATTTCAATCAATCTCTCTCTCTCTCTCTCTCTCTCTCTCTCTCTCTTCTCTCTCTTTCTCAGAAGTCACAGAAGAAAGGCCATTTAAGGACAAAGGGAGAATATTGCCATCTATAAACCAGGAGGAGGGGCCTGACCAGAAATCAAATTGACTTACACCTTGATCTTGGACTCCCCAACCTCCAAAACTGTAAGAAACAAATTTCCTTTGTTTTAGCCCCCCAGGCTGTGGTATTTTATTATGGCAGCCCTAGTAGATGAAGACACATGTTACTGAAAAAAGACAGCTTCTAGATTTTTCTTATGACTCTCTATGGTCTCTTGGCTGTCCATCCCACACTACATGGAAGTACCTTGTGTGTATAATAGTTTCTCATCATCAGTCTTCATCTCAGCCTGAATCACCACAGAACCCAATGAGGTGACAGCACAGAAAAGGGCCACAAAATGGCGGATTGTCATTCATTTGTCATTTTCAGGACCATGTTCCCTTCTTCAGTCAAGGGCAAATTTACTGCTAAGCTCAAGCATTCATAAAGTTTAAGTTTCAGGACCCCACACTTGCACACATAGACATTTTCATAAACTCTTAACCTGATTTTATATTCTTCTATTTTAAAGTAAAAGAAAATTACATGTGCCTCATCCCACTGTTCCCCTGTTCCTGCATCCCAAAGGTTTTTATTGTGCCAGGCCCCATTCCAGGCACCGAGAAGACAGGGAACAGCTCCATCACAGCACAAGTGACTGAATTTGGGCCTCCCTGGTGGCGCAAGGGGTTAAGCACAGCACTATGAAGCTATCTGCTGCCTCTGCAGCACAAGTTCGATCCCCAGCCGGCCAGGGAGCTACCCACATGGCACAGCAGACCTCTCCTGTCTAGCCCCCTGCTCCCCTCAGCAGTGTACTTCTGTCAGTCTGCCTGTTCTGTTCCCTGCTCTGTCTCTGGTGAATCCTCTCACCCCCCACACCTCTGGCCTATACCCCAGTTCTTGTATGCATAAATAAATAAATCTTAAAAAAAAAAAACACCAAGTGCTGAGTTTCAGGGTAAATAGATTATCTGTAAAATTTAGGTAAAAATAACCAATCTATGTAATAATGATGGGTGAGAGAAGAGGAGGAGTTTATGTCCATTTCACAAGGACACAGTGGGTACAACTTTGGTCTAGTTTGGGGGCACCCTCATGCCCCCAAAGTGATGGACATTTTTCAGCTGAGGAAATATTATTTATTGAGAGCCAGCTGCACTTCAAGTAAAGTACTCACTATTTTGCATATTTCTCAATCATTTCTTACAACATCCATGTGGCGTGAGCATTTTTCTTTTACTGGGAACACTGATGCTCAGAAAAGTTAAATAATATGCCCACAGGACTCTCTGGTTGTGCAAGAGGTTAAGTCTTGGCACTTTGAAGCTATTGGCAGCCACTGCAGCACGAGTTCAATGCTGGCCAGGGAGCTACCCACATGGCACAGCAGACCTCTCCTGTCTCTCCCACTGCTCCCCTCAGCAGTGTATTTCAGTCAATCTACCTGTTCTGCTCCCCACTCTGTCTCTGGTGAATCCTCGCATTTCCCTTGCCCTGCACCTCTGGCCTGTACCCCAGTTCTTGTATGAATAAATAAATAAATATTAAAAAAAAATAATATGCCCACAGTGGCGCAAACTTTATATGCAGGTCTTTCTGACTCTGAAGCTTACAAAAATTCCAGTTTGCCCAACCTTCCTTCAACAAAGTACTAGAGGAGATGATGAAGGGAGAAAGTGTGGGGCCAAGGATACTCAAGTCTTCTGAATTATTACTGCAGAGACTTTCAAGTGGTCTCACGTTGCTTTACACATATAGGGCCCCAATGCAGTACAAGGGACAGCGAGACAGCATGGGCTGCAGACATCACCAAACCTTCCAGCACTGTGTTCCAGACATTTCTATATAGGCATTGAGCTCTGTAAAATTTGGAATTGTAAGTCTATGAACCCTTGGCTACGATTCTCACATATTGGACAACTAATTCTACAAGAAAAGGAAATCATTCAAATTTTGAAAATTCTGGAGCTGAATTAATCATGCCTGACTATAAAATCTTCACCTTGCATAGCCCTTATGTAAGTTCCTTTGTGGAGGTTTCCTTGGGCAGACAAAAAAAAAAAAAATGTGTCAAATAATCATAAGCCACCCTCTCCTTTGGCTAGGAGTGTAACAAGAAGTACTAGCTTGACATGTAGATTTTCTCCTTTTATCTTCTTAAAAGACCAACCAGAAATCAAATGTGAAAAAAGCTAATGTGATACTAAGTTTGCAAATTTAAACTCAGAGTTCTGCAGTCAAGACATGTAAAAGTTTCCATAGCAACATTAGCTCTCATCTTTAGGATTTTCAGCTCTATTAAAGCCATTAAAATCATACTTTTGTATATACAATGTGGTTGGATTTAAGGTTAGGCTTAGTTTCCCTGCTTTAATTGCAAGTGATTCCAGTTATGGGGTTGTGTGCCTGTTTAGTGAGTGTACCTTTTGTAAATGGATGGTATTAAGCAGCAGATTCCTTTTCTTTGTTCTTCTATTCTTTTCCTCTTTTATGTTCTATTCCCTCAAACCCCTGGAGGCTGAGGGGTGGAAGGATTAAAATGCCAGACCGCTATAAACTCCACGAGGATCCCACCTTACTGTAATGAAGGTGCCACCTCCACCGTAATGCAAAGCCAACTTCTGTGGGGAGGCAGGAACGAAGCAAACGGAGTCCCACAGACTGACCTATTCCCATTGGCTACCCCTGTCCCCAGTGGGCTTCTGGAGCACTTCTGGAGCTGGAAAGGAAACTGACCTTGTCAGAGACCACAGTCAGCCAGCGCCAGGGAAACCAAAACATCTCCTCAAACTAAGTGAGAAGAGACTCTAGTAAAATCCTGCAGCAGCTGAAAGGGTAGTAGTACTCAATATTTCATGAGCTATCCATAGAAAATCACACATGTAATGAACATTTCCCTGGGGGGGGGGGGAAAGGCCTAATAATTGTAGATTCTTGCTCGTAATGCGGATGGTGTTTATTTTTCAAAAACTGAGTGAAGCAGATGGGGATGCGAGGATGCCGGAAGATTCCATGAGTTCCCCTAATATGAAACAGTGTTGGACAGTTGGGGACATCTGGAGGGAACGTGGGGGAGAGAAAGGAAACATTTCTCCAATGCACTTTTAGTCTGAAATAGTATCGCGGTGTCACAGGCATGCAGAAACCCTA
Source organism: Talpa europaea (assembly GCF_964194135.1). NCBI lineage: Eukaryota > Metazoa > Chordata > Mammalia > Eulipotyphla > Talpidae > Talpa > Talpa europaea. The sequence goes on from NC_140068.1 coordinate 150,773,310, forward strand.
AATGAAACAGACAAATGGAAGTGGCAGAAGGCTTAAAGTGAAACCAGCCTGCAATGATCAGGGCTATTTTTAGTTTTCTAATGAAGAAAGCAGCTGTATTCAGAAAGGCTGTAGCTGGCTGCTTGTGAGACCAATTTGTTCTGTTCTGGGGTCTCAGCCTTCCCCCCCAGTGAAATCTCCCCTGGGATCCTCAGAAAGGGGCCTGGAACGGTCATTACTGTGTGTTTGGGGATTTTTTTTTTAAAACAAATTTGGAAAAGATTCTGAAAATCTTAGTTTACAGACCTCTTAGAGCCAGGGAGTGATATGCTAAGTAAGCCACTCCTGTGCCTTTCTAGTAAAACCTGGTCCCTTACAAAGCAATTTCAAAATCTTAAGGAGCAAAGGACAAAATTCCAACCTACTTTTTCAATGACCAAAGTGGCCAGTTGCTGTGTCATTCACTCTCTTTGGCCTCGGCTGCTAAGCAAGAGTATAGAAGACAGTAGACATTTCCCAGAAACTGAAATGCAAGCACTGAAGAGTGACCCACTTTCAGAAACAAGAGCGAGCAAGAGAGTGATTTACTGTTGTATGAAAGAGAATTGAAGAAGGCGAGCTTTCATGAGAAAGTTGTTATCTGAGCTCCTTATAATGCCAGGTTTCAGAACAGATCTTTGCATCCTCCTGGGGCCTCCTGCAAACCATGTGTTCGCCTCTCTCTGTGATGACAATTACACATCAACTCTACGCGCTGGTCCAAAACATTTCCACCCCAAGGATGACCTTCATTAAAACTGCTCTTATTTGGCAGTAGCTCTGTCTTCTTATTTCTAAATATTTAACTTGCTGGCAGAAATTGCCCATTATGTTAGCAAGAACCTATGAAGATGCCATAGCCCTTCAAATGTGGGCCATAAATCATACCCACAAATCCAAACCCTTCTCTGCCTCAGAGACATGGGGAGCATGCCAAACAGCAAATTGACAGGGACCCTCCCCTACTAACATGGAGTGATAAGGATAGGGGTCTAGCAGAAACCAGAGCTCTCTGACAACCTAGAGGTCCCTGCATGACAAGACAGCCCCTCAGAACTAGGTGATGCTTTGGAAAACATCGGCACCTACCCCCAGGTTCAACTCGGAAAAAAAAAGCCCAGTCTTTTAGGTCCAACAAGAAAAAACAGAAGGGAAGAAATGATGATCTCAGCAAATAAACAAGTGTACAAAATCATCCACAAGCACCAGTAATGCCCAAAGCTGACCTCCCATGGTCTGTAAAGTGAGATAGGTAAGTTTTTTGGTTTTGGGTTTTTTTTTTTTTATGGAGGCATTTTTTTTATTATTTTATTTTTATTTATTTTTTTGTTTTTGTTTATACATGCACTGGGTACAGTCAGAAGCGCGGGAGGGTGAGAGAATTCACCAGAGCCAGAGCAGGGAGCAGAGCAGGCAGAAGGACCGCAGTACACTGCTGAGGGGAGCAGCGGGCGGCAGGAGAGGTCTGCGCGCCATGTGGGACCCTCCTCCGGTGGCCGGGGAGCAGCCGGGGATCGAACCGGCGCCGCAGAGGCCGCGGGCAGCTTCACAACCCAGCGCTCAACCGCTGCGCCACCGGGGAGGCCCGTGAGATAGGTAAGTTTCTTTCTGGTTCTTAAATTTAGACGCAAGAGATGATGAAAACTTAAGGCTTTCATTTTAGTGTGTAAATGATCTCACTTTGGGGAAATTCTTCCTCTAGCCCAGTGACTCTTGCCCTGGCTAATTATTACTTGGGGAGCTTTTGAAAAATATGAATGCCCAGGTTCACCCCTAAACCAATTGAGTCAAAATCTCAAAGGCGGTGGGATGCTGGTCATCACAGTCTTTATAATTGCCTTCATCTGTCCATCTTAAATATTGTCCTGTCTCCTCCTCATAGATACAAGAAACAGCCCCCCCATGACATCTGGCCAGCCCCTGATGGTCTTGAATTGCCCATTAACTAGCACTAATACATGTGACCACTGAGCTCAGGATAGGCAGTCTGCACAAATTGCAATGCTGGTTTCTAAAATAGACACACTGGACTTCTAAGACTTAGGGTGGGGGGCCTCCCGGGTGGCACAGGAGGTTGAGCGCCGCACTGTGAAGCTATCCCAGCCTCTGCAGCACGGGTTTGATCCCAGCCGGCTGGCAAGAATCCCACATGGCGAAGCAGACCTCTCCTGTCTCACCCGCTGCTCCCCTCAGATGTGTATTTCGTCAGTCTGCCTGTTGTGTTCCCCGCTCTGTCTGGTGAATCCTCTCACTCTCCCGGGCATGTGACCTGTACCCCAGCACTTGTATAAACAAAAAATAAAAAAAAAAGACTCAGGGTGAAGACTATAAACTCTCTCCTTAAAATAACTTTATGTTGATTATATCTCAAATAGCCTTTCAGATACATTGGGTTAAATAAAATATTATTTTTTTACCTGTTTACTTTGACTTTAACATGACTGTAGCCTTCTTTGGTTTCAGCCACAGACAGTGACATGACTACTAGAACAACTTCAGGGACGTATGCAGCTCACACGCATTGCTGTGGGACAGCGCTGTGCTAGATGTACTTCAGGCTACTTGCTATCTTTCCTGTGTAGCATTCTTTTCCCCACCGTGGAAAGCCACAATTCTTCTAACTTTTTCTCCTACATTACTTGTCACAGTCGAGTTTAGAGTAGATAATAATACTCTTGAACTTAGAATTGGCTTCATTCATGTCCAGTGTGGGGGGCTGTTGGGTGACATGATGGAGACATTTTAGAAAACTTTCACCATCGGGCCTCCCCAGTGGTGCAGCGGGTTGAGCGCTGCGCTGCGGAGCTGTGTGTAACCTCTGCAGCGCAGGTTCAATTCCCGGTCAGCCAGGGAGATTCCCACATGGCACAGCAGACCTCTCCTGTCTCGCCCACTGCTCCCCTCAACAGTGTCTTTGGTCCATCTTCCTGTTCTGCTCCCCTGTCTCTGGTGAATCCTCTCACCCTCCCGTGCCTCTGACCTGTACCCCAGTTCTTATATAAATAAATAAATCTTTGAAAATAAAATTAAATTAAAAAAAAAAAGGAAAACCTCCTCCATCAAAAATATCTCCTCCAGTTCTGTAAGACCACTGGAAAGAGTCCTTTGAGCTAAGGTACTAGATCTCCAAAAACCTTACCAAATAATCCCCAAAGGGTTTCACTGGGTTCCACTCATCACATTTGCAAAGAGGGAATGAGATTCAGAACAGATAGCTGTGTCCATTGTGGGGTGCAGATTAGAGTGGCCCTATCTGGGTGGGAGTAGAGAGCAGGTCAGAATAACACTGATTGGGGTCCTCACAAGTGGGTGCATTGGGCAGCCAGAAGCTCAAGAGGAGCTGGAGTTTTCCTGCAAAGTGAGAGAAAGCTGAGAAGTTCTCTGGGAAGATCTGGTCCATGGAACAATTTTGCTTAAGGACTGTCACACTCTAAAAAGTTTTTTTTTTTAAAAAAAAAAAATGAGTTTTGGACCTCCCTGGTGGCACAAGGGGTTAAGATGCAAACCTAGGAAGCTGTCTGCAGCCACTGCAGCATGAGTTCGATCCCAAACCAGGGAGATACCCACATGGCACAGCAGACATCTCCTGACTCACCTGCTGCTCCCCTCAGCAGTGTACTTTGGTCAGTCTGCCTGTTCTGTTCCCCACTCTGTCTCTGGTGAATCCTCTCAGCCCCCACACCTCTGGCCTGTACCCCAGCTCTTGTATGCATAAATAAATCAATCTTTAAAAAAAAATGAGTCTTTAGAACAGGTAAAATAGGTGATGCTTATTCAGTTTGCCATAAAATGTCTTTTTTTAGACAATGATTGGCTCTCTTTTGCCTTTAAATAACAACTCCCCAAGACAGATTTTTTAAAGGATTGTGTTTACAAAAATTCTACTTAATCACATCTACAGCATAGAAGGAAGCATCGAGTAACCAGAAAAAGTTAACAAATGGGTGAAAGTGATGCAAAGATCTCTTGGTGAATCTCCTCTTCCCTCTGCAATGATCTGCATGCATTTCAGCTTTTTTTGCCTAATTTTTCATTATGCCATGAACACCAGACCCTTGGTGGTCTCAAGATTGCTCTCTAGCCCCAATTCTTCCCTTGGTCCCTGGCCCTCGGGCACTTGACATTTCTTCCTAGAGTGGTCCTTTCAAAGACTGCCTTTTATTTGTTTCTGTCATCCCCTTCAACTGACCAAAGCATTTTTAGATGGGGGTGGCCTGCCCAGGAGGTCATCATCCCAGCTGGGGGCAGCTGCAGGGTTCCAGTACAATCTCTGTTTCTCATGCAAATCACTGAGGAAAATGGGCAGCAGCCAACAGTGCACAGGATGAAACCACATGGTATGGACAGGACCTCAGCAAGTTGGGGTGATTCCAGCTTCCCACTTCTAAGCTCTTGTCCTTCTCAATAGCAGCTCTGATGAGTGGTAATCAGCTCCTCTCCCGTATTTCCCACCCAGCACCTGCTGTGAGAGTCAACTTCTCTGCTGTCTTGTAGGTATCATCCTTCCCGCATATATAGGTCAATTTTGTATTGTCAAACAGTAATGATTAGAAACCCTCAAGCTGGGCCTCGCTGGTGGCGCACAGGGTTAAGCATAGCACTGTGAAGCTATCCACAGACACGAGTTCGATCCCCAGCCAGGGGGCAACCCACATGGTGCATCAGACCTCTCCTGTCTCACCCTCTGCTCCCCTCATCAGTGTACTTCTGTCAGTCTGCCTGTTCTGTTCCCTGCTCTGTCTCTGGTGGATCCTCTCACCCCCAGCAACTCTAGCCTGTATCCCAGCTCTTGTATGCATAAATAAATAAATTAATAATAATAATAATAATAAAAAGTATATGAGACAAGAAGAAGCAATGGGCCAGGGCCAGGGGAGTGACATGCCCCCTGCATAGGCAGCTAGCCAGGGACTGAAGGGAAGTGCCTGCTGCCCTCTGATAAACATGCTTAATTCATTCATCCAATCAGCAAACATTTCTTGAGTGCCCAATATGTGACTAGCACTAGCCTAGATGTATAGATGACAGAAATAAGATACATTCCCTTCCTTCAAGGAGTAGTAGGGGCAATAGGTTGGTTAGGTTGGAACAGGACAGATTCTCTTGAGTCAAACAGTGGCCTGGGTCACTGGGTAGTACCCAGAGATCCAGAAGTCAACAGTATGGCAGAGTCTTGGGTAAAGTGGATGAGACAAAGTGCAGTGCTGAGGGTGAAGATCAGGGAGAAGGAGCCAGAGAGCCTTCCAGACCAGCAAACTTCCTGGCCATCGTCCTGTGGGAGAACCTGCAGCTCTGCATATTGACCGAGCTCCTGGGTCTCGGAGCAGGGAGGCCCGCCACGTTCTGAAGTAGGCCAGGGTGTCACTGACTCACTTCCAAGCTAGTCTCTCCATGTAAGTGTTCCTGTTACAGGGCAGGGTGAGGGGTGCCCAAAGAGCCCCAAACCTGCCTGCGCTAAATAGGTTCTGCCATCCGCCGCATCAGGGATAAAGCATACTGTAGTGTGTTCAACCTTCAATGGAAAGGAACTTTAATACTTTAATTGGTGTGCACTAAAGAGAAGGGGAAGAATACAGTTTCCAAATCAAGCACCCCAATTGCCCATCCCCTCACAAGTAAATGCCCAGCTGAACAGGGTTGGCCAAAAGTAGGGCCACTGAGGCCCAAAAGCTTGTCACGAGTCTAAGGTACCTCCTGGTGGGGACCCGTAAGAAAGGGGCAGAAGGGGCCAGCACATGTGGGACAGAAGGAACAAAATCAAAATCAAGATCACAGCTGCCATGGTCTCCTCCCCACGGGTCTCACCCACATCTGTGTCACCCCGTCCAGGACTAACATGCAAGTGCAGTTTCTTCAGGTGTCTCGGCTCCATGTGCCTCCTCCAGGGCTCCTTCTGGCTCCATCCTGCTTCCTTCCTCCTCAGTCTCCTCTGCAGCTTCTTCTCCCTGCTCAGCTCCACCCTCCCTGGGGTGGGGCAGGGAACTGGAAACTCCCCTTCTCCTGGGGACCCCCCTGTTATATTCCCACCACCAGTGGTCCAGCGGGGTGCCCACATTGGCACACCAGCATCAGCTCAGCAGAAATTGGTCATGCACAGAGACTCCAATTGCTCGGCAAGTTTGGTCCGCCCTGATTCTCATTCACAATGGCTTATAGCTTGGTGAATCTGTGAGTTCGTGTAACTTGAAGCCAGTTTCTTCCTCTGCCTGGACTTTCTACCTCTTCTTGTGAAATGGGGATAAGCTGTCTGAACTACCTCATGAAAAAATCCTAAATTAGATGATTTCTTGAGGTTCCTTTCATTTCTAGAGAAAGTGAGCCCCCAGAATCTTCAAAAAGAAAAGGAAAATCAAAGGAAAGACCCAGAAGAGGCTGATGTTTTAAAGAACCAGCCAGCTAATGCTCCACAAGACAAAGTGTGGCTTGTAAAAGTGGCCAGGGAATATTTTTAGCAGAATGAAATATATGGGACAAGCAGTACTTGGTATCTCTCTGTTGCTGACTGAACCAAGCTTTCTTAAGATCTGCTCAGAGGAAGATGTAAATGGATTTTAATGAAAGGGCTACTTCAAAGCACATTAAGTCCAAATTAAAGACAGTAGCTGTCTGCAGGTTGCACGTGGACAACCATGTTAGCAGCTAGGCCAGTATTTAACAAGATGAACCGGAGTGGGAGAGGTCTCAGTCTCTTTGGAGATCACTTTATTATTCCTTTCTTCTTCTTATCCTCTCTCTTCCTAAATAGGGGAGAATTCTGGAAGCTGTTTCCAGATAAACGTGGGACTAGCAGACAGGAAAGGTTGGGGTCTGTGTGTTGGGGGCATAAGTGGAAATAAAACCCTAAACAATAGAATCCTTGGTGCTCCAAGGGGCAGAGTCCTGGCGGGGGGCCAGGACTGCACTGATAAGTCACTCGACATTGCCAAGAGCAGCGTGAGTGTCCAAGGTTTTGTCTTCAGAATGGGTCCAACCTAGCAGTGGATGGCCCTTCAGGAAGCTGACTGTGCCAGGCTGGAATGATAACCAGATCTCTAGTAAGGCCTCACTTTGAGGGTTGATTATACGTCATAGTTGGGAAGGATGGCAGGGAGCAGGGTTCAATGCCAGACAGGAAATGAATAGAACGGTGCCCCTGGAGTTGTGCAGTGCTCAGTGTGAGCAACTGTGCATGGCAACCCTGAGATCATTGGCTGTGGTATCAGATGTCATTGAGGGTGCTCCCTATCTCTTCTAAATAATGTCTTTTATTCGAGGACTGAAACATAATGCCTGTTGTATTAAAGATACCACACAAAAGATGTGAATTTAATCCATCTTTTCATTCTCTTTTTCCCCTTATTTCTTATTAACGAGTTCCTTAATTCTCAAAGACTGACAGGGTAGCTGGGATCAGAAATAAGACTAAGCATTAGCCAGAGCCATTTGAGATTTAATTAGATAACCCTTTCAAAAATATATTAACTTTGAATCATTTGGGCTCAAATTTAAACTAGAAAGCTTGAATCTTTCCTACCTGCTAATTTGATTATTTTGAGCTAAAAAAAGAAAAGCAGATGACAGGATCATTATGTTTTGCAAACTTCTTTTGAAACAGGTTATGCAAGATCCCCACAGGATGTCCCAAATAAAATCTTAGGGATAAATGAAATCTATATTTTTACCACGATCATAACTAGTAGGCTCTAAGAGAATAAAGGAATTTCATGGAGGAAAAAAAAAAAAATGAGCAAAAGGCCGGCTTGGAATGTGTCTTGGCATGAGATAGCCAAGATGCAGAGGAAAAGACACATCTACCTGGTATCTTGGCCACATTCCCTCCTTAGAACAGAACTTCATTTCATGGAGGACATAATTATCTCCTAACTTCTCCGATGTTGGCTGTCTAGCTAATTCTATAGAGACAGGCTATTTAAATGTTCTAGGAATGCCGTGCTGTTTGCATATGAAATGCAAGGCCTCCCAAAGATTTTATAGAGCATTGTGAACTGTGGTGCATAATTCTAGGGAGGGAATAGCTTGGCAGACCTAAAAGTAGGTACCTTTTACTTTTTTTGTAATCCCATGCATACTTTAGAAACTATATGCATTTGCTTATATCAGAATTTAAAACTCAGGCTGATATCTGAAATAAGGCTAACTCAGAAAACTCATTTGGTGAATGTCCCATTGGGTGTTCCTATGGCTCTGGGCCTTTGGGAACAAGGGGTAGTGGGTACAAATACCCATGTTTATAAGAGCAATGTCAGGGGAAGGCCCTCAGAAAGGTAGTTCTGATTCCCCATGTTAGTCAAAGCTACATTCCATTTTCCAATCACCTCTCCACCTGGGAGACAGAGAAAAGAGCTCTGTGTTCTTTTAGGAACCTATATTTCTACAAGTTCTGTAGAGATGGGAATAGGACTGATGATTCTTTTTTTTTTTTTTATAAATTTTATTGTTATATTCCCCATACAATTGCAGCCCCCCATTCTGACCCCAATCCCTCCCCTCCCGCCCCCGCCCCCCTAAAAGTGTCTCTGGTTCATAGTTTTTTGTTGATTTTGATTTTCACTTTCTTATAGTTATTCATTTTCCTGGTCCCTTATTTAAGTTTTCTAGATTCCTGCTAGAGTGAGACCATCCAGTATTTTTCTTTTTCTTTTTGGCTTATTTCGCTGAGCATGATCCCTTCCAGCGCCATCCATGTTGTAGCAAATTGCATGTGTTTATCTTTTTTGAATGCTGAGTAATATTCCATGGTATATATGGACCACATCTTCTTGATCCAGTCATCTATTTTTGGGCATTTGGGTTGTTTCCAAAGCTTAGCTATTGTAAACAGTGCTGCTATATGGACAGCCACAGCATAAGCAAAACTTTCCATACTCATCACTGAAGTCAGGTCCCTAAAGCTTGGGTAACCTGGGAATTATGCTTCAAGGTGATCATGGATATATACAAGAAAATCTACTCTCTGTGATGAAAGCTTCCTCTCCTCCTCTTCTCAGACATGGCAGTTACCTGAGATGATTTTTGTGATCCTGATGTTACACACCAAGGAGAGGGGCACCCCAGAACTCCCAGACCTGCTTGCTGTCATTAGGCTCTGCCATCTGCCACATCAAGATAAAACATACTGTAGCATGTTAGACCTTCAATGGAAAGGAACTTTAATACAATTAGGTGCAATAAAGAGAAGGGAAAGAAAATAGTTACCAAATCAAGCACCTCAAATTGCCCATCCCCTCGTGGGTAAATGCCCAGCCAAATAGGCTTGGCCCAAAGCGGGGCCACTGAGGCCCAAAAGCCTGCCCCAAGTCCAAAAGCCTGCACCTCCTGGTGGGGACTCACAGGAAAGGAGCAGAAGGAGCCCAGTACATCTGGGATAGAAGGATCAAAATCAGGATAAAAGCTGCCATTTTTATCTTCTCCACAGGTCTCTCACCCATGCCTGTTTCAACCAGTCCAGGAACAAAAGGCAAGCGCAGTTTCTTCACGTGTCTCTCGGCTCCATGTGCCTCTCCCTGGTCTCCTTCTGGCTCCATCCTTCTTCCTTCCTTCCTCAGTCTCCTCTGCAGCTTCTTCTCTCCCTGCTCAGCTCCACCCTCCCTTGGGTGGGGCAGGAAACCTGGAACCTCCCTCTTTCCTGGAGACCACCCTGTCACAATGAACATCATGTATCAAGAACCCCAGGAGAGGCTCTCAGATTTGTTGAGGCAGGTGCAAGAATCTTCTGGATGTGGGGAGAAGAAATTCAGGGGTATCAAAAGAAAAGGCAGCCCAGGGAGGGTCTTGGGAATCCCCAAGAATGCAATACAGGAATAAACTCCAGAGGGGCTCCTTGCTTCTTGCTATTTCCTCTTTCTGACAAAATGAATCAATGCTGCTATTTTTTTCACCGAGTTTCAAAGCATCCTCCATGGATCAGCATTAGCAGAGGCATTAGACACATCCACATCTGAGAAGCACTTTAATTACAGTGAAGCTCAGAGCGTGGTGCAGCAATTCTATCCCCCTCTAATCAGAGAGTGTCTCTGAGTATGTGATTCATTCTCTCTTGGATGAGGATTTTCTTTGGGTTAAAAATAGGCCCAGCAGTCTCCAGGCCAGCACTGTCGGCCACTTCCCAAGTGGATTGTCCTTTTCTCTTCTCCAACGCACTGGGCCAGGACCCCACATCCTGCTGCCTCTTCTACTTTGGAGTAGTTCAGCGTGCATGCCAGGCTGCCAGTGTTTAAATTCCAGGACTGTTCTTTCTGGCCCTGGACTTTGGCCTGTACCTTAACCTGTTTTCATCTATAAAATGGGGCTCATAACAGGACTCCTGCATTGGGTTATTGTTAGAACAAATTGAGTAAATAAATGCAGAGGTCAGACCGCTACCTGGCAAGCAACAAACACTCAGTAAGTGTGGAGAGCTACTTTATTATTAGAATTTTGTGTTTTATTCTCAAATTACTTAATCCTCTGGCGATGACCCTTTTTCTTCATAGAAAGTGACTTGCTAATGAAGAACCCTCATGGGTGACCACTTTGGGGATGAATACATGTTCTAGCCAAAAGAAAAATTTCCAGGCTTGAAAAATCAAAGTCATTCTAGGACAGGGTTTGACAAACTTTCTCTGTAAAGGACAGATAGTAAATATTTCAGACGTTGCAGGTCATCAGGTTTCTGCCGCAATTGCTCAACGCTGCTATTGTGGAACAAAGCAGCCAAAAGCAATCTGAAAATGGACTAGCATGGCTGTGTACCAATAAAGCTTTATTTACAAAATCAGGCAGCAGGGCCAGATTCAGCCCACAGTGAGAAAGTGCCAACCTCTTTCCCAACAATATACTCCATGAGAGAGGCCAAACTCGTCATATTCACATTGTGACTAATTGAGTGAATGAGTAAAAACCTCAGAGAGATGGGTTTTTCATTCTTTTTAAACGTTGGACTTTGGCACACCTATTCAGACTGTGAAATACGCAATTCTAAGGGCTGCCAACAGACATGACAAAAGAGTTACTGGGAATGATACACTGTGTCCATCCAAGAGAGTCAGACTCACTGGCAAATAAGTGTCAGGTCCAAGAAAAAAGGGGAGGTGGAGTAAAAACAACCACAGAGTTTCCTCCAATGACAGAGCTGACACCATCCACTATGTCTGGTTGTCCATGATGGACTCAGATGTGTGAAAAATGGTCGGCAGCTCCTATAGCTAGCTGGACAACCCCAAGTCTGAGAGGTGTGAGACCTGAAACTTTTGCCACAAGATTCCTATGCCATTGCCAGGCTCTCCAGAGAATTGGTTCAGTTATGGGTTGCCTCTGAAGTCAGACAGACGCATGGCCCTATGAGCTTAAGCAACTGATTTTCCTTTTGATGTTTTGAGCTCCTTGACTACACAGCAGAAATAGTAAAATTACTGACTTCCATGGTTGATGGGAAGATGATATGAGATGATGCTCAGCATGGTGTCTCTCTGACAAGCACTTTACTAAATTAGACTTATTATTTTTGGACCATCACTTAGTTCCACAGGAAGTCATGGCTGGGGGCAGTCTTGCCGGGCTCTGAATGGACAGTTGGTGCCTAGGAAGGAAGGATTCTGCTTCCCTCCTCCTTGTATTTAACTCTTTCCCTTCTCCTACATGGTGGTTTGTACCTCCAGGAGGTAATGGTACTTCAAATACTTTAGGAACCGGGGCATCCTCTGGAAGCTAGAGAATATACCCCCCACCCCCGCCAAGTGTTCAAACAAGAGAGAAGAACCACTCTCTGCAGCGTACCTGAGCAGGCAATTGAGACTGCTGCAATCTGGTGATCACTTTTCACAAAAAGCTTGGAATGTGAAAAGCAAGAGTTCTATTCTTTTTTTTTTATTTAAATTTTATTTTTATATTCCCCTTACAATTACATCCCCCTTATTTTGACCCCAAGCCCGCCTTTCCCCACTCCCCACCCCCTACAGAGTGTCTCTGGTTCATAGTTGTTTGTTGATTTTGATATTTTCTTTCTTATAGTTATTCTTTTTCCTGGTCCCTTATTTAAGTTTTCTAGATTCCTGCTATGAGTGAGACCATCCGGTATTTTTCTTTTTCTTTCTGGCTTATTTCGCTGAGCATGATCCCTTCCAGCTCCATCCATGTTGCTGCAAATGGCATGTGTTTATCTTTTTTGAATGCTGAGTAATATTCCATGGTGTATATGTACCACATCTTCTGGATCCAGTCATCTATTTTTGGGCATCTGGGCTGTTTCCAAAGCTTAGCTACTATAAACAGTGCTGCTATAAACATAGGGGTGCAGATGCTCTTTGGAATTGATGTTTCTGTGTCCTTTGGGTAAATAGGAGTGGAATTGCTGGATCATATGGAAGCTCTATGTTTAGTAGGTCAAGAAATCTCCACACAGCTCTCCAGAGTTCTATTCTTAGCTCACAGCGAGAAGATTCTGAGAAGACAGGAAGTCAATCAGAAGTCCTCATTGTGTCTCAGTCTCCCCACCTGAGAGCAGGAAGTAATCACTCTAGGACTGTCTAGGGGATGATTAAAATGAGGGGGAAAGAATTTTGCTATAGTAAAACAGATCAGTCGGGAGGCACCATTTCACAGTGATGATCATCCAGAGAGAAGACAAAAACAGAAGCCACCAGAGGCTAAGGCCTGTTTAGCAACAGCTCTGCCTGGATGCTAAGTGACCTCCGAGCACTTTGTAACTGATTCTCTGTGACTGCAGTCCATTCTCCTTACTTTCAGTATAATGGGGCAGAAGCCTGCCTCTGAATTAACAAAGAGCTAGACTTGACTGCAATTAGTCCTCAAATCCAGCCCTTTGACAAATAGAAAATGGACCTTTCTACTCAAATTCCTTAGAACGCACGATTGAATGCATGAAGTCATGTACAATTGCTCAGGAACAAATAAAAAATTATTTCTAATGGCCTGTACCTGAGTAGGTGTTTGAAGAGAGTTCCAAGATTCTCAGAAGCTGTTTCTTCTTTGCATGAATGGAAACTTTGGTCTGTAGTCTGTGGCCCCCAAGCTTGTAGGTGTTGACGTCTTGGTTTTGCCTAGGAATAGAAAGAAAATAAGGACTCCTTTCGTTGGTTTAGCAAACCCACATTGCAAATGTAAATTTCAGGCCTCGCTAAATCACCACAATATCAAATTTATGCAATCCTGATACCTAAGAGCAGTAATGAAGATCCCCTAGAACGGTGAGAACTCAGCTTGTGGTCTTTGGGGAGCATTTCCCCCCCACACACAGGGACCTCACATTTGTTGTTGGCAGCTGGGCGAGCTAGAAACACATGTGACTTCCCACTGGCTACGAGAAAGAAACAAATCCAGTTGAATGACCTACTAGCCTGTCAATGGAACCAGGTCCACAAGAACTTTAGTCGAGGTCCAAATCTTTCTTTCCTGGGTCAACAGCCAGGGCGCTGTGACCAAGCTCACGTAGCTAATCGGGTCAGTTGGGGTTGCTCCCCAAGGGCTTCTGTGTTTGTTATAGAGCAACCCCGATATAAATCGGGTGGCCTGACTGTGGGTCCTCACCTATGCGCTTAAAGGGGACTTACGAATGCTGAACTGCAAACACACAAAAGGCTGATGAAAGGGAAGGGGAATGGAGACATGAATAACTCAGGGAGAAAAGGAGGGAGATGTGTTCCTAAATGCATCCTACCTGTTTCGAAGACCTGGAATCCCCAGGACCCACCGAGCTGGTGACCATCAGGTCAAGAGGGTGACCCCTACTCACAAGGCTCTTATATCCACAAACAGAAAACAATGGCTGCATAACTCTGCCCTAGGTCCTTGCAACCCTCCCTTCAGTGATCATGGGATTTGTAGTTCCCAGTGTTGTGGTGGTGTTGGGATGGAGTCCACAAAGCCTGTATGGAGTTTGCTCAGGACATCCTGGCCCCCTAATATGTTGACTGGACTGGGGTTCCTAGGTAACAAGGGCAATTTTAGGGCAGAGGCACAAATTCCTTCGAGAACTCGCACTGGAACACGGACGTGTGCTTGGGGAGAAGAGGCACAGAGCGGTAGTAATCAGTGCACGCTGGGGAAAGAAATTCAGCCAATGGTCAGGATCACAAAAGTGCCTGCGGCTGACAGGAGGGGCGACCAGCCCCAACCAAGGCCACTCTGGGTCCCTAGCTCCTCTCACATAGAAGGCCCTCCACAGCATGCATGCACAAAGGAACAGACGAACATTTGCTTGAGTTTCCAGGCCACACAAGAGCATATGTTGGTAAGTCTGGGGCAAAGGTCATTTACAAGAGTAGCAGCAGAACAATCAGGCAGTGCTTGTTCTTTCTGAAATTGCTGAATTAAGAGTCCAGATTCCAAATGGCCAGTGTCTACTCCTCTTCAAAGGGGAACCCATGGTGCTACCTTTTCTGCCACACACCCTGTGATCGATATTGGGGTCATCCATCTTGATGTAAGCAGAAAGATCGTTTTTTAAAAAAATGTATTTATTTATGCATACAAGAACAGGGATACAGGTCAGATGTGTGGAGGGTGAGAGGATTCACCAGAGATGGAGTGGGGAACAGAACAGGCAGATCTACTGAAATACACTGTTGAGGGGAGCAGCGGGCAAGACAGGAGAGGTCTGCTGTGCCATGTGGGCAGCTCCCTGGCCGGGGATTGAACTCCTGTTGCAGAGGCTACAGATAGCTTCATAGTGCTGCATCTTAACCCCTTGCGCCAGCAGGGAGGTTCCAGAAGTTCGATATTGTTTTTTGTTTTTTAGAGCTGATGACATACTGGGGCAAGAGGATATGGCAGCTCAGTTTTGATGAAATTCATTGACTTATTAGGATCAGTCAAATATTAGTTTGGACCCACCAATGGCACTTTGGCAACAAAGACCCCTGAAGTCTTTATGGAATTTGATAACAGCTTTTTAAATGTATCTAAACTTTTAAAATAAGAAGAATCAAGCTGCAATCCACAACTGTGGATATCAATGATCAGTATTTGGATATAAATAACACCATAAATCTCCAACGGTGGCTCATTTCACTCTGAGACTCAGGAAGAGGAAAAAATTCCTGTGAAAAGCTGAGGCAGACAAAATCAATTCAAGTCCTGAATAATCCTGTAAGAAAGGGTCAGGGGCCTGCCTAGAGGTGTGATGTTTACCTTTGGTGATTTTTTTTCTCTCCTATCAAACATAACAGCTGGAAGGAAGCTAAGTGGGTTCCAGATGCACCTCCATATAAACCTCAGAATATCAAGAACAAATTCAATATCCTATTCAGGTTGGTTGCTAGAACCTGGATATTTCAAAACACAGGCTCAAAGCAAGCGCTGCGCTGACAGGGAAGATGCAGGCTCAACAAAAAGAAAGGGCAAGGCTTGGGGAAGAGAAATACCTGCAAAACAGAATCAGGTGGGATAAGGCAGATTTTGAGGGTTCCCAAGAGAATCTGAGGCCCCCCAAAGTACTTGCAATACTTCAGGTCACTGCCTTGGAACACTGTCATCATTCCCGGTTTCACTTTGTTTTCACAAAAAGGCCACAGTCTATTTTCATTGTCTGGCACATTCGAGAAGAGTGGAAGAAAAAAAGTTAATGATTAGCTCAACTTTTTCACTCCATGCTGTGCCAAGTTGCTACAGAGAAGAAGAGATAAAGCCAAAGGCAAGGTACCTGGTCTTTCATCACAGAAACCCCAGCAGCCCCAGGCCAAGATTTGAAGATGGGTATTATCAGAACAGCCAGGCAAAGAGAGGCTGGGGAAATGTGAGTAGAGATCCATTCTTCCAAGTGTACAACAAGACTTAACCTCCAGGGGTGCCAATGAAAGACAGAAACACGCAAAACACCTGGTATAATACCTGGCACTTAGTAGATGCTCAATAAACTAGATTTGGTGTGGCTTTTTTTTTTTTTTTAAAGTCAAATAATGCCCTTCAGTCATGGCTTGCAAAGTATCTTCATAACTCTCATATGCTATGTTGGAGTATCCCAATAAATTTTGGAGATAGGATGGAACTATTATCTCAATAGTGTGCTGCTCATGAGGTAAAAGATGCTTGAAGAGTCATAACGAATTGTCTGAAGTCACCATATGGTAAGAGGAGATCTTGGACTTGAAAGTGACGTGACTGGATTCTAGCTGCAAGTGTTCTTGCCACTATACCAACTGCATCCTCTCTCTTATTACTTCAATGCTTTTCCTCCTTTTTATCCTAAATTTTCTCTCATACTGTATCAATGAGCCTACAATCATAGTCAAATTACTAGGACCGTGGTCTCTTTTTAGGGTGTTCCATTTCAGATTGTTCTCAGTAGTTACATAAAATATTGAGTAACCTTCTTCATTATTTGGAGCTAGAATCATCTGTGAGAGTAGATATTCTTTCTACTCTAGGCTGCCAGAGTGAAGGTAAAAGGAAGCACTTGACCCTGATAGCATTCAAAAGAGAAATTCACTACTATAATTCTAGGCTAGCCATAAAATTTAGCATACTGTCCACTTGGTAAATTGCATATAAAATAATATTCTTCTAGCATTCAGCATAGAAAGATATGATGTCGGGGTTTTATTTAATAGAGTTAAAACTTAGTCTCTGCACTTTGCTCAGCTGAACAATGCTGGGAGACGCAAAATAGATAAGAAAGGGAAACCGATATAGTTGCCATGGGAACCTGACCGTGGGTCCACAAGGCCAATAAGGGGCCATGGAGAATTGTGGGGAAATGCAGAAACAGGGCAAACAAAAGCAAGCAGGACACCTCCTGTGCAGAAGGCCCACCAAAACCTGCTGTCCCAGCAGACAGCAACCGGCAGAGACCTATTCCTGCAGTCATGAAAAAGCCCGCCAAAACGGGTCATAAAAGAGAGCCTCACACCCTTCTTGTCACACAATCAATATCTCCCATCTTGCCTCCTGCTCCCTTGCAGAGTATTTCAATTAATCTGACTTTCCTGTTCTCCACTCTGTCTCTGGATTCTTTCACCCCCGTGCCTCCAGCCTCACCCCAATATTAGACCGCAACCTATGGTGATACATAATCCAAATTAAAAAATGATAAAAGGAAATTCTCTAAAGAAAATCTAGGTATCTTTTTCATGTTTTCTGATTATTCAATGTTATGTTATATGGTTCTAATTTGTCCCTGTAATTTCACTAGAGGCGTCTGGAAATTCTCTTCTTAAGGTTCTAATTATAGAGAGTTTAAAAACATTAAAAAGTGAGCCCTTTCCAAGGGAGAATTTTCTATGTGGTTGGTGATAGTCTAGTTTTTGCCCTAAAGATGGCTTTTTTTCCTGGCCTGTTTTGCAGCTTGAACAAACCTAGGTGCTTCAACCACAAGCACTTATTCTGCCTAATAAGGACTTTGTAGAATGTGCGTAAAACATTTCAATACCCTGGGGGTTTTCATTTATTTCCATTAATTAATTGACTAAATCAATCTTATTTCTGAAAAACATGATTAAAAAACAGAAGTTAAAGGAACTATTAGTGGGAATATACTGTTGGTGGGAATGTAGACTAGTTCAGCCCCTATGAAAAATAGTATGAAGTTTTCTCAAAGGATTAAAAATAGATCTACCATATCCTCCAGCAATTTCACTCCTAAATATCTACCTGAAGAATGCAAATCATTAATGTGAAGGGATATAATCACTCCCATGTTCATTGCAGCACTGGGTACCATAGCCAAGTTATGAACACACCTAGGTGCCCAGTGACAGGTGAATAGATAAAAAATATGTGGTACCTATTTACACAATGGAATACTGCTCAACTACAAAAAAAAAAATCTTGCCATTTGCAATAACATGCGTGAAACTGGAGGGATTAGACTAATCAAAATAAGACAGAAGAGGAAAGAAAAATACCTGATGATTTCATTCATATGGGGAATACATAAAGACACAAAACAAAAAGAGAGATGAATCTAACCCAAAACAAATCCTAGAAATCTGAATGCAGAATTGAAGCTACTAGAGGGGGTGAGGGTTGAAGAGCGGAGGAGGCAGGAGGTGGGTGCAAGGGAGGCCAGTAACTTTGGTGGTAGGAGTGATATGGTAGCAAACATCTGAAAAGGTGTCAATGTACACCTCAAAATCATACATAGTGTCATAAACCATTACCTCAATAAAAAGTAATACAATAAAACAAAATATGGAAGAGGTATCAGTTGAAATAATTTTATTAGGTGGTGCATATGTTAAGGAACAAACGTGTAATTTGGCTTCCATTACTTTAATTACTGATATTGAAAATCAAAGCTAAAGACTATACTTTCAGGGATCATTTCTTTAGTTCGTTACTAGAGAAGTTTCTCTGATCGTGTGGAGCACCGTCTCCTGCATTGCTGGTGGGAGTGCAAACTGGTCCAACCACTATGAAGAGCTGTGTGGAGATTCCTCAACCTACTAAAGATAGAGCTTCCATATGATCCAGCAATTCCACTCCTAGGTATTTACCCAAAGGACACAAAAACATTAATTCCAAAGGGCACCTGCACCCCTATGTTTATAACAGCACTGTTTACAATAGCTAAGCTTTGGAAACAATCCAAATGCCCAAAAATAGATGACTGGATCAAGAAGATGTGGTACATATACACCATGGAATATTACTCAGCATTCAAAAAAGATAAACACATTCAGTTTGCAGCAACATGTATGGAGCTGGAAGGGATCATGCTCAGTGAAATAAGCCAGAAAGAAAGAAAATACCAGATGGTCTCACTCATAGCAGGGATTTAGAAAACTTAAATAAGGGACCGGGAAAAAGACTAATCAATACAAAGTAAAAATCAAAATTAACAAGCAACTATAAACCAGAGACACACAAGGGGGTGGGGGAAGGGAAGGGGAGAGGAAGAACTAGGGTCAAAATAAGGGGGGCAGTGAATTGTATGGGGAATACAACCAAAATGATAGTGCATACATTGTGCAAAAATGAAAAATGATGTAAGAATTATATAAAATAAAATATTAATTAAAAAAAAAAGAAACTCGAAGCTAAACAGACAGTAGGAGGTAGCACCACAGAAACCCAACTTAGGGTTTAGGGCCGGGGGAGGTGTGGGGGGGTGATAGGAACTCAAGAGAAAAATGGTGCCCTCTGCCCAGTTTGCTGTGGTCAGTGGGGCAGCAGTAGTATGTTGGAGCTCCCCAGTCTCTCATGAGTTAAGCTTGATTTCCAGTGTTCTATCACAACACAGGCCAACAGTATTTGTATAAGGATTCTGGGGAGCATCTTCGACTACAGGTGCTAATTCAAAGAGCCAGCTCTAATTCCTGCCATTCACAATGTCCAACTAGACCAATGTCTCTACTCTTGTAACTTATTTCTGGCACACTGGGCAGCAACTCCAAATTTGGGTGGCAGGCAGGGTAGAAGAGAGAATGGCAGAATGTATAAAGCTCTAACTTAAATGCAAATCGGTATTGGGAATCCTATGAATAAAATCTCTTTATTAGCATTTTTTTAATGATTCCTTTCACCTTATAGTACTAATCTAGCATTGCCATTACAGAAAGGAGACACAAAACTTCCACTGACTACCCAATGAAAGACAAGTAGCCTCTAGCAATTAAGACATTCCCAAGTCTCGTCTTCAACGTTGCAGATCTGAGTAAGCATACCCAGGGCACTTAGGTTGAGAAGTATGGTTCACATTAACCAAACTCATAAGAGATTGATGTATAAACCATAATGTCAAAAAAATAAATAAAAATAAATAAATAAATAAACCATAATGTCAACTTGGCCATCTGTAAAAGAAACTATTTCTTTGTTACAACTGAAAATTTCAAGTTTATAATATGGATCATCCTCTTTCCAAAATCAGAAAAGACTATTTGAAACCAGAGGTTGTTTTGGGAGCACAGAATCATAACAAAAAGGGGGTGGTTGGATTGCCTTTAGAGATACTTTACTTAGGCATGGGAAGGCCTGCTGAATGCACTATCCTTGTTTCCCCATGAGTACCACTCCCCAGTGGCCTTGATGCTCATGAATCCCACACTCAGTGTCTCCATTCTTTGATAATACTGATTAACCCCTAATTACATTTTAACCCCTAATTTACATTTTTGAAGACTCTAAGCAGGCGACTCATTATGGTATGAGACAATGATGAGCTTAAGAACAATCACATTCTAGGGGCTTCTCCAGTGGCGCAGCAGGTTGAACGCAGCACTGTGAAGCTGTCCACAGCCTCTGCAGCATGGGTTCGATTCCTGGCCAGCCAAAGAGTTACCCACATGGCGCGGCAGACCTCTCCTGTCTTGCCCACTGCTCCCCTCAGCAGTGTATTTCAGTCAGTCTGCCTGTTCTGCTCCCCACTCTGTCTCTGGTGAATCCTCTCACCCCCACACACCTCTGGCCTATACCCCAGCTCTTATATAAATACATAAATCTTAAAAAAAGAAAAAAAGAAAAATCACATTCTAGTCACATGCACCTGATAAAATCAATTTACTTTAAATGGTCTTAATGGTTTCTTCTTTCTTAAGTGACTCCTACATTTGACCTCACCGGTTCTATGTGGATTCTTAGTGAGTGATATTTTCAAATTCAGGGGACATTTTACTTCCCTACATTTCACCAGCATGCTCCAGTGATAGATGGTGAGAAAAGATAATAAGAACAATGTTCTTATTAACATTTTTGGGTCAGTGCTTTCTAATAAAAATTGCAGAAGTTAAAAAAAATCAACTACAAATATAGCGCCTTAATTCAGCTTAACTGGGGAAAGACTAATTTGAGTTAGCAAAAAAGTCTTAATCACAGCTTTTGTTTTTTAAAGCTCTGATTAAATGAAAGGTACTCTGAATTGGAATGAGATCTAGAGTCTATTTCCCTTCTGCATTTTCTTTGGCCATGACTATTTACCTCCTCAGGTCTCAGTTTCCTTGTCTGTAAAACAAGAGTATTGAACCAACTTGCATTTAGAGACCCTTCTTCCAGTCCAGGGTTTATTTTTTTAATATGTACATCTGTAGCCCTCATGCAAAGGAGTTGCCATTTTCAGGCAAGTAAGAGTTCCTGGCAATTGTTAGTTAAATGTTCTTTCTCCCATAAAAGACAATTTCCAATCACTGAAGCTCCCAGAAGCTCATTGATAACAACAAACCTTAAATTTTAAAATTAGTTCTATGTTGATAGTAAAGAATATATAGCATTTCAGGGGCCTCCCTCTTGGCACAAGGGGTGAAGACGCAACCTTTGAAGCTATTCCCAGGCACTGCAGCACGAGTAAGATCCCTGGCCAGGGAACTACACACATGGTGCAGCAGACCTCTCCTGTCTTGCCAGCTGCTCTCCTCAGCAACATATCTCAGTAGATCTGCCTGTTCTGCTCCCCACTCTGTCTCTGGTGAATCTTCTCACCCCCACACCTCTGGCCTGTACCCCAGTTCTTGTATGCATAAATAAATCAATCTTAAAAAAAGAAGAATATATAGCATTTCAAATTGGGCTTCATGAATGCCATATTGTAGGGTAAAGAAAATGTCAGGCTTTTCTGCCCTTCCGCCATCAAGATAGATGATGGATCCTTGTCCTGAATGCATGCCTGATGGCGGGCACCTGGAGTAGGGTGTGGGCATAGGTAGATGGGATTCACCTGGGCTAAGACTGTGCTTTTAAGGGCGGCGTCACGGGGACGCCAGCAGAAGCAGCAGCAGTAGAAGCCGAAGCAGAAGCTGAAAGAGAAGCCGAGAAGCCGCAGAACGAACTCCAGAGAGCTCAGATAGAGTGAAGACTTGCTGGGGGCTGGGAGGCCTGCCATATGCCTGGTGAACCCCAATAAAAGACCTGCAAAAAACCCACTAAGGACTCTGACTCCTCCTTTACCCAGTCTGCATGGGATCAGAGAACCTGCACTGTGGCCAGTCCTGCCCTTACACATATATTCATTTATTTGTGTTTGAAACATATTATTTACTTGGGTTTGAAAGATGAACGAGAATTGATAGGACGGAAACAGTCTGATTCCAGAACTCAGACCCAGCAAGGGATTCAGCACAAGCACCAAATAAAGTATCTTATGTGAAACCTACTGAGAAAGTACAAAAGATGGAGCAACTAACTCTGCCTGGAAAAAAAAAAAAAAAAATGGAGAAAAGACTTCCTAGAGGAGAGGTCTGAACAGGCCTTGAAGGATAAAGTAAAGACAATGGGACTGGAGCATGGGGCGGACTGATCTGGCAAGGATTGGGATGAGGATGAATCAACATTGTGCAAAGAACAAGAGATTTGTGGAGTGGGGCCTCCCTGGCGGCACAAGGGGTTAAGGCGCAGTACTGTGAAGCTATCCACAGCCTCTGCAACACGAGTTCGTTTCCCTGCCAGGGAGCTGACACACATGGCGCAGCAGACCTCTCCTGTCTTGTCTCAGCAGTGTATTTCAGTCAATCTGCCTGTTCTGCTCCCCACTCTGTCTCTGGTGAATCCTTTCACCCCCTGCATCTCTGGCCTGTACCCCAGTTCTTACATGCATAAATAAATAAATCTTAAAAAAAAAAAGATTTGTGGAGAGAGATTTTGAACAAGGAAAATCAGGAAACAAGAAAAACAATGTAGAGGGCCTCCCCTGGTGGCGCAGTGGTTGAGCACTGGGTTGCGATGCTGCCCACAGGCTCTGCAGCGCCAGTTCGATCCCTGGCCCCGGGGCGAGGGTCCCACATGGCGCGACAGACCTTTCCTGCTGCCCGCTGCTCCCCTCAGCAGTGTGTTTTGTTAGTCTGCCCGTTCTGCTCCCTGCTCCGGCTCTGGTGAATTCTCTCACCCTCCCGCACTTCTGACTGTACCCAGTGCTTGTATAAATAAATAAATAAATAAAAGAAAAACAATGTAGAGACTGCTACAAAAGGCTAGGCAGCCCAGAAGGAGGGAACTGGAAGATATTCCAAAGAACAGCTCACAACAACTTGCCAGGCAATTAGATGTAGCAGAGACAGGGAAGGAGGACATGTTAAAAAAAAAAAAAAAAGCTCAAGTTTTTGGTGAAATCAGTGGGATCCACAGAACAGTGGTCTCCTGTATGCGCACAGACACTAATAGTCAGAGCTACCCAGAAAAGCAGTTCTTATGGAAAATGAGTGAACTTCAGCCTGGCCCCACTTTGATTATCACAAAAAAACAGTAAATAAAACCCACAAATAAAAGATTTCTTATGTCTATAGACTTTACATGGCAGCAAGAAATTAATGACTTAAAAAAATTAAAATGACCTAAAGAAGCCAAGAGAAAAAGTAGTTTTGAGAGAGTTTGAAGTTATTGTTGGTTTACAGTTTTGTTTGTCTGCTTTGTGTGCAGTTTGGGTTTTATTTTGTCAGTTCATTGTTGGTTTGCATAAAATGTTGTTACCAACATTAGTAGGAAAATGTTGCAATAATGATACATCAAAGTTGAATTTGATCTGTGGATTAGCATTCCAACTGTAATAGCACCGACTTTATCCACCATATGAGTAATGTTTTCAGATCGAAGATAGGTACCTTCAGGTCTCTGACATGTTTTGTTCATATTTGTAAATTTTCAGGACTGAGTTTTTCCATAAAGAGGAGACAGAGAACATAGTGTAGGAAGGTGTTATTAGTATGGTAGCATAAAATGGAGAAGAGCCATCAAAACAAAGCAAGTTATCAATAACTTCATATTCTAATACTGCCCTCCTACTCCCTAGAAAAAATACTACCAGGTAATACATTGTAGCAATGTAGCAACTCTAGGCAAAATAGATTATCTTAAAATTAATTTTACCAATGAAAGGTAACCAACACTTGGATAAGCGGTTGTTCTATGCACTTCTTAATCTTTATTATCCTGCCAAATCTTCAAAGTAATGAGGATTACTGTCCCTATTTTACAGATAAGAAAATTGAAATATAAACAGTTTAAATAACTCCCCCAATATCATGTCGCTACTAAGTAGAAGGGCTAGGATTGGAGCCAGATAATCTAATCCCAGAATTTAAAACTTTAAACTCTCTGCTATGTTATCCCAATTAAGAAAGCAAAATAAGTTGTGGTATGCTCATATGACCAAATATTTTACCATATTTTCAATTAATAAATAATTAAATGTAAGAACATTGGCTGACATAGGGAAACAGATAACATTGTTTTGTAGGAACAAAAACAGACAATTATAAACCAGAGACATCCTGCAGGGGAGCAGGAGGGAGAGGGATCAGAGAGAGAGAGAGAGGAGCACAGGGGACTGAGGTGATGGTGCACAGAGGTGCATTGGGGAAGGAAACTGTGGGGACTACACCTGAGCGTGTGAGGGGAAGCAAATACTATTTAAAAATGAACAACAATGTGGGGCCTCCCCGGTGGCGCAGCGGTTGAGCACTGGGTTGCGAAGCCGACCGCAGCCTCTGCAGCGCCGGTTCGATCCCCGGCTGCTCCCCGGCCACCAGAGGAGGGTCCCACATGGCGCGCAGACCTTTCCTGCTGCCCGCTGCTCCCCTCAGCAGTGTACTTCAGTCCTTCTGCCTATTCTGCTCCCTGCTCTGGCTCTGGTGAATTCTCTCACCCTCCCGTGCTTCTGACTGTACCCAGTGCTTGCATAAATAAATAAATAAATAAATAAATAAATCTTAAAAAAAAAAAATGAACAACAATGTAAAAATTAAATTAAAAAAGGAAAAAAATTACAAATTTTAAAAAAACATTGTTTTGTGGGTAAATAAGATTATGAAATTATGTATATCAAGCATAATTCTATTTTAAAATGTTACACACAGATATATTATAAGCATACAAAATATACTCCGACAATTATAACAATGTTTACATCTGAGGAGTGAAATTACTGGTGAATTTAATTTTCTACTTATAAATTTTCTATATTTTTCTGATTTTCTAAAACATACTTTGAAAGTTGTGTTTTACTGCCAGTTTCTAATCCAATCTATACAGAGCTTGGAAGTTGTCATTCCTGTTCTCAAAACAAGAAAAAAGACTAAAATTCAATGACTTTTCTTAGATCCACTGACAACAGAGGTTACAGAACAAACCCTTGTGCTGCCTTCCCAAACTAGAAACAGCCAGGCAGACACTGCACAGCTTACATAAGCAGCCACCTACAGCTGGAGCCAGTAGCTACAGGGGCACTCTAAACTGTAACTGATAAATTACTGGAGGCTCAGGCTAGTTTGAGAGCTCCTAGGAGGCCTATTCTTAGAAACCCTGCCTATCCTCCTACCCCCTACCCCTGCAACATTTCTGATTTTTACCTCCAGGAGCTCTACAAGGATCTCACTGTGATGGAAGGAGAAAAATCCCCTCATGTTTTTGGCAGGGGAAGGGGACATGTAAACATCCTGAAATGTTCCCAGAGCATTCTGTTGCCCTTAACAAAGCCTGCACTCAAGAGAAATTTTTTTTTGTTTGTTTGTTTGTTTAAAGATTTATTTATGCATACAAGAACTGTTTAAAAATGAACAATGATGTAAAAAAAATAAACATATACAGTGTTGTAAAAAAAAAAAAAGCTGGGGTACAGACCGGAGGTTCAGGGGCTGAGAGGATTCACCAGAGACAGAGTGGGGAACAGAACAGGCAGACTGCCTGAAGCACACTGCTGAGGGGAGCAGCGGGCGAGACAGGAGAGGTCTGCGTGCCATGTGGGTAGCTCCCTGGCAAACCAGGGATCAAACTCATGCTGCAGAGGCTGCGGATGGCTTCACAGTGCTGTGCTTACCTCCTTGGGCCACCAGGGAAGCCCTCAAGACAAACTGTCTTGATCAACCAGGGTTTTATCAGAGAATAACCAAAGTAGAAGAAAGGAAAATCCAAATCTTTCTAGTCTTTAACGTGGAAGAAAAGAGATATCAACTCAAGCTCATGGGACAACTGAGATTTAATGAACACTCTCCCTTCCCTCATAGTTTACTGCCACATCAATTAGAGCATTCCTGAACGATAATAGGGGATTACTGTTAAAAGAACTCCAAGTCCCAGATCCTATTTAAAGAGTTTCTAGGAAAGCTCAAAGACAACAGAGCAGACAAAAATAAGGACAGCAGGTGAAACTTTAGCCTCTGGCACCACAGCAATAACCACAAATACACACAGCTCTTAGCCAGTAAACATAAAATCTCAGTTCCTTTTGCCCCATAGACTATGTCCAATAATTAAAAAAACTACAGGACACAGTGAAAGGCAAAAATCCATGAGCTAAAGAGACAAAGCAAGTATCAGAACCAAACTCAATTATAACAAATATTTAAGAATTATCAGGCCAGGAATTTAAAAATAACTGATTAATATGCTAAGAGATATAATGAGAGAAGTAGAAAATATGCAGGAAGAGGTGGCTAATGTAACCAGAGATATGGAAACTGTAATGTGTCAGAAGTAAATGCCAAAAATCAAAAACATCACAGTAAAAATGAAGATTGTTCTTTTGGGACGCCTCAGTAAATCAGACATGGCCAAGGAAATAACCAGTGAGTTTGACTATAAATCAATAAAATTTTCCAAAGCTGAAATGCAAAGAGAAAAAAAAAATTGAAAAAGCCAGAACTGAATATCTGAAAACTGTGGGACAATTACAAAAAGAACAATACAGAAGTACCAGGAGAAGAAAGTGACAGAAGAAATACATGGAGTAATAATTGCTGAGAATTTTCCAAAATTTATAACAAAAAAACCCAGATCCAAGAAATTTAGAGAATACTAAGCAAGGTTAATAGTCAAAAATCTATACCCATGCATTTCATATTTAAACAACAGAAAACCAAAGACAAACAGAAAATCTTGAAAGAAGCAAGTGATTTTAAAATCTTATGCATAGAGGATCAAGGATAAGACTTACATCAGACTTGTCTTCAGAAATCAGAAATTCCTTAAATAAAAATTCCTTCAGAAATTCCTTAAATAAAAATTAAGGAAATGTGTCACAATCTGCCCTGCTTTGCAATAAATATTAAATTCTTCAGAAAGAAGGAAAAAGATACAGGTCAGGAACTCAGATCTACATGAAGAAATTAAATGAAGTAAGCCAGGAGACCACACTTCTACTGAGGGTGCAGAGCCCAAGGTCATTCATTGTCACCACAACTGTCCAGGTGAAAGTCCCTGAGGGCAGCACTCTCTACAACTTTCTTGTCTGGGAAGCAACTTGGAAGCTTCCAGAAGCTCCTTCAGATGCAACAAACAAAATTGCTTGTTCTCTCTTCAGTCAATCTTCTATCTGTCTTCCACAAATAACCACAATGGTTCACTTTGTCTCCTCATCACTTTTTTCACTATTCCCCAATACTTAAACTTTCACATAACAAAAATAGTGGCAACATGTTGCAGCTGCCTAATAGCAAGCAACTCTTCCAATTAAGTGACGGTGTCCTCAACCACTTCCCAAAGGAGAAGGCAAGAAAAATCCTCTCCATTACTATATCCACTTCTGAGAGATACTAATTCTACTCTAGTTGAGCCCCAATCCCATCTGGATATTCTATAATCTAAAGAATAAATCAAAAAGTTAACAATCACCAACAAAATTGACCACCTTATATAGTTAGATTGACCAATGAAAAAAGAAAGACAAGAATCAGGGGCCTCCCTGGTGGCACAAGGGGTTAAGCACCGCACTGTGAAGCAATCCACAGCCTCGGCAGCACGAGTTCAATCCCTAGTAATCCCTAGCTGGCCAGGGAGCTACCCACATGGCGCAGCAGACCTCTCCTGACTCACCCGCTGCTCCCCTCAGCAGTGTACTTTGTCAGTCTGCCTGTTCTGCTCCCTGCTCTGGCTCTGGTGAATTCTCTCACCCTCCTGCGCTTCTGACTGTACCCAGTGCTTGTATAAATAAATAAAATAAATCTTAAAATAAATAAATAAACAAAATAGGAAAAGGCAAACAGAGCAATGATAGGTTTTATATACAGTGTTTTGAGTTGAGTTATGTTCCCCACAAAGGTATATTCAAGTCCAAGTCCTACCACATCCCTCCCCAGTGTCTGTAAATGTCACTTTTGGGGGAATATGGGCTTTTCAGATATAGTCAAATTTAGACAAGCTTATGCTGGATTAAGGTAGGCACTAAACCAATGACAGACGTCCCTATAAGGAGGGAGAAATCTGGAGACTTGTAGACACACACAGCATTAGGAAGACCACGTGACAACACAGACAGAGAGTGGAGGGATAAGGAAGAGATAAGAAAGGATCCTTCCCTAGAACCTTCAAAGGGAACAGGGCCCTGACTATACCTTAATTTCTGATTTCTGCCGTCTGAGAACCGTGAACAAATAAATTTGTCTTAAGCAAAATGGAAGAGAAGGGAAGAGGAAGAAGGAGAAATTGCATTTATTTTATCATTTTTAAAAAGCCTCCCTCCTCATCCCCAGAAAGATTTGCAGTAGGACCCAAGATGTCTTGGGTATCTGGATCTCTGATCCCCTACCACCCCCCGGCCCCATTTCACTTAACTTGGAACCTATTTTACAAAATCTGAATTTCATTTTTTATGCCCTAATACACTATAACCCAATGTCATATCACACTTAATTTTCAGGTAATGCCTAACCACTGTGATGTTTAGCAATTTGGATGAAAATATTAACATGGATTTTAAGAATGTTCAATTCTCTCTATGCATTTACCGTGATTATTATTATTATTATTATTATTATTATTATTTTGGTTCATCTAATCCTTACCTGTATTGGTCAGGGTCGTGTCAGGAATCAAGTGATACAATAACATTTGGATAATGTGTGGAGTGTGAGCAGGATGTAAAGAAAGAATAAGAGACAGCACAGAACCCTGGGACCAGCTACAGCAAAGCCATCATCACCCCAGACCGAAGGGACAGATGTCACGTAAATGGAAGAATATGCTTTAAAGCAAATATTTGGATTCTACCATGTGGAAGAATGCAGGATACTAGATGCAAAGAAGAGAGAAATACAGTCTCCTCCTTCTTCTCAAGCAGGTGGGAGATAGAGACATGCAACAAATGACTACACAAATAAATGTCACAGATGGTGCAGTAAGTTCCATGAGTGAAGAGCAGAGGCCAAGAGAGAGCTCAGCAGAGGGCTGGGCCTGGTGTCCACTGTCAGGGAAGACTTCCTTGAGAAAGCAATGCTTAAGCAGGGATCCGTGGGTGCAGAGGGGTTCCCAGCCACAGGAGTTGGCAAGGAGGGTCATGTGTGAGATGTGGAGATAACACGTGGGCCACCTCCAGCCTTGGGAAGAATATGGAGCATTAGAGGCTTCATGAAAAACTCAATATGGTTGAAGCTCACACTCCTGAGAGAGAGGGAGGGAACTGGAGCTGGACAACGGAGAGTGCCCAACTCAAGTCAGGTCTCCAAGGCCAATTTGGGACTTGGAAAACATACAAAGAGAGCAAAGTGACAGAAGGAATTTCAAGGGGGATGCCAGAATCTTGTTGCAGTTCAAAAAAATTCTTAAAACTCAAGTTCTGATCCTGCTTGATAACCTTACACAGAACTGGTGCTGAGCGTATTTGTTAGACTGCATTTCAATTCCGAGAGAAAGGTGTTTTAGAAATTGTGTTCAGTAATAGAAACTGAAAGTGGGGGTGTGGAATTAAATTTGGGATGAAGCAAGAGTTGCTTTCTCTGCAGAAATCTGCTCTGATTACCATATGCCAGGTCACATAAACAACATAACCTCAGCACAGAGAAAATACTCTTTCTCATGGATCCTGGTTAAAACCATCAGCTATGAAATCCTAACTGATGCCTGAATTTGAATTCCAATTTATTTACGACTTACAAGCTGTGGGTCCCAGGGCAACTGACTTGGCCTCTCTGTGCCTTAATTTTCTTATTTCTAAAAGGAGATTATATAGCACATATTCCATCTGGTTGTGAAGATTAAATGAGAATACATAAAAACATCTCAGAGAGTGCCAGACACAAGCTTCCAAGCTCAACAATAGCCACCTTTGATGAATTGGATGCAAATTTCATAGTGCGTATAAAAAGTTGCTCTCCCCTACTGCACAAGAATTTGCTCTTTAAAGAGTTCCCCTTCCTTGATTCTTAACAGTGGCTGCTTTCTCTGTGTTTTTTAATTTTATGATGGTTGAATTTTGCAGAAACGTTTCAAGCATCAGGTTAGGGTTGGGTCTATTACATCAAGTAATCAGGTCTCTCCCCAATATTAAATTATTTCCTGGCACATTTTGGATCATGTACTTTAAGAAATGTTTAAAGAAACAACACACAAATCCATAGACTGGAATTTCCCTTGATTTCCAGACCATTTGAGGTGTTAATAAACAAGTCTGAGGTTCACAATACACTGTCTTTTTTTGTTTGATTTCTCCTATTGTCCATCTCTCAACTTGCAAGAAAAAAAAAAACATGCACTTTGACATCTTTTCCCTATTTTCCCCCCAATTCTTAAGTAAAAATAGCCAATCAGGGCACAAGAATTTCACACAACTTCATATGGAGGCCTCCAAAGCTTAAAAGTTGTTAAGCTCAGTAGATCAGGCATTTATTCTCATTCTCTTAGCTACCAAACAGGATTCCTATGTGTTATAATCTGTCTGTTTCATAAGTCATTCTCCAACTAGCCCACAAAGACAAAAATCAAAGAACAAGTTAGCACTGAACTGGAATAGCTTGGAAATTGGGGGACAGCAGGCTCCATTGTTTCTTCTATAATGGACCCCAGACCGGTACACTGCTGTGCCTGGGTGAGCACACCCATACTTGTTGACAGAATTATTTTTAGAAAGTAATGCTTTCCCATTTATAAAACCCAGAGAGAGGCAGCATGATGTGTAGGCGGTAGTTCTCAGCCCTGGCTGCTGATCAAAATTACCTGTGGAGCTTTTAAAAATCTGCAGAT
This sequence comes from Talpa europaea, assembly GCF_964194135.1. Classification (NCBI taxonomy): domain Eukaryota; kingdom Metazoa; phylum Chordata; class Mammalia; order Eulipotyphla; family Talpidae; genus Talpa; species Talpa europaea. The sequence goes on from NC_140068.1 coordinate 150,804,135, forward strand.
GCTGTGACCTCACTCTACACCAATGGCTCCAATTCTGGGCTGCACATGTGAATTGCCTGGAGAGTTTTTGAAAACCAGGCAGCTTCACTCCACACCAATTGCATCAGAATCTCTGGGGGTAGGGTCCAGAGAGGGGGTATTGCTTATCAACTCTCCCGGAGGCGATTCTAACATATAACTAGGCCTGCAAATTACCGCTCTAGATGGAATGCATGTCCTTACTCATTTAAGCAATATTTACTGACAGCTACTATAGGCAAAGCATTGTTGGCAATGTAGCAGTTAAGGAAATAAAGGCTTCCTGCTTTTTGGGTTCAGAAATCTGAATCAAAATTTCAAGGGTGGGCTCTAGTCATCTGAAATTTCTCAAAGCTCATCAGCCAAGATTGAAAATCAGGGAATAGCAGAAAGAGCAGGGAGTCTGGGTTCCTCTGCATGTTGGCTGTTTGATCTTGGGTAAGTTACGAAACTCTTCCTTATCTTTAAAATGGTCGAGAGTAGATCTTCTGCTGAAAGAAGAAATCTTGGTGCAGTAGCTAGCACCTGCTAGGCATTTAATAAGCATTTTCCTCTTTCTTCCTCCCTTCATTTTTTCTGTTGTCCTTACATGTGTGCTAAGTACAACTGAAATGCAAGACACTGGCCCTTCTTTGCAGAAGTTATGGTGTAATAAACAATTAGAGATCAGCTCCATCGTACAGGAGCTATTCCTAGGTGTGTGCTATCCGCTACTTTTATTGTTGCAGAGCTTCTGAATGGAGATAAATAACCAGGAGCCAGAGAAGGTCTCCTAAAGAGGAAGAATTTAAGAGGCTTCTGCAAGGTTGGTAGGAGGAGGGTATTGCAGGATGGGGGGGGGTTAAGGGGGGGGAGAGGGGAGGGCATAGCAAAGGTAACTTCTAAATGAAACCTGAAAACAGGTCATGTTTAAAGACAACACATACCTTTCAAGCATTATTTGACAAATATCAGGTGCATGTCATTGATCCAGAAAGTGGAGTTTATCTTTTGAACAGTGTGTATGAATAGCAATGAATGAGTTCTATGTGTTTAAGAACATGTATGAGCTGTGTGTTTCTTATAATACATGCATTTGCTTCAGATGCATATTCCTCACTATGTCACTCATTAATATTTTGCATGCATCGATTTTTACTTGCATTTTCCTCAGGGGTACCAGCATGCCTTCTTAGGGAAAAACAAAACAAAACAAAAACAACTCACTAGCCCCATAAATGACAAGGAATTTTCTCAACACGCAGAACAAAGAGCTGAATCAAGATGACATCATCCTTCTTAGAGGGAATTTTCATTCAGGTTAATATTTAAGTCCTGCTGGAGGTTTATCCAGAGTAGTTACTCCCTAACCAGTTGTAAATGGTAAAGAGAGGGAATTTACTTAATCTCCAGCCTCTCTGGCGGCTGCTTGAGAAAGGCGAGCCTCGCCTCCAGTAAGGAAGCCCAGGGTTAAGTTCCAATCCGCCACAGCAAGGTCTGGGCCTCCTAGCAGGCTCCGTGCTCTGTCGCTGTCTGTGTCTCCCTCCTCGGCAGAGATGACTTGGAATGACCTACTTTGAAACGGTGTGAACTCCGCTGAGTGCCCAGGACTTGATGCTGCACAGACCTGTCCAGGGGGCTTCCTGCAGAAGGGGGCAGGATCTCTGGGGGGGGCCCTCCAGAAGCTGCCTGTTAGGTTTTGTTTGGGGGCTGGTTGCTCTTTTTTTTTTTTTTTTTTTTTTTAATTCCCAGGGCCTTGACTGTTACAATTCATCTTTATGCTCACTCGCAGTGCAAGCTATTGATTGGCTGCGCAGGCTGGTAAATCAGAAAAAGGCGGCCAATCAGAGCCAGACTCTGTCTGTCTCCCGGCTGCAAACTGCTGAAGTAGTAATAAACAGGCACCCGAGGTGCAGCCTGAGCTCTCAGCTGCAGCCCAGAAGTGCTCTTTCCCAGCAAAAGCCAGGAGGAGCTAAGACTCGAGAGGGATCATAGATCAGGGAACTTCCCGAGCCTTTGTACCTGGATTCCCAAGTGCAGCCCTGGCTAAGCCTCATATTTCCAGGAGGCTTTTATAAATCCAAATAAATAAGGAGAGAGGCCCGCTGAGCTTCAGAACAGAATTGCTACATGCATGCAGTTTAAAATGGAATTTCAGAGAAATATTAAATATCTAAAGTATTCTACTTTAGATTCAAATCTAAAACTAAATTAAAATTTCTCTTCCTTCGCATTTGATAACAGCCCAAGTTGACTCAACAAAGACAAATGATTGTGTACAAAAAGTATCCTGAAGGAAAAGTTGACCAAAAAGCTTCTATTCTCTTTACATGCGTTTTAACAAATACTTATTGGCTTTTAAAACCAATTTGGTATCTGGGGAGCCAACAATCGGAAGGCCCATGGGTGGGGATGACACTACCTGGACCTCTTGAAATGATTGATTTCCCCTAATCCGTGGTTTCTGCTTTGCAGTTTCAGTTAAGGGGTCAGCCTCCCTCTGAAAATAATAATAGGATTGATAAGACATTTTGACAGAGATTCCATTCCCATAACTTTTGCTATTGTATATTGGTATCGCTGTTTTATTGTTAATTATTGTTAATAATTAATTATTGTCAATCTCTTACTATGCCTAATTCATAAATTAAACATTGTCAGAGATCTGTGTGTATAGGGAAAAGTTTAGTACATAAAGGGTTTGGTACTGTAAGGATTTCAAGCCTCCACCTAGGGTCTTGGAAAACCCCTCATAAAAGAGGGGACTACTGTCACCCTTATTTCCCACATTTTCAGGACTGCTTATTAAAAGAAGAAACCAGTTTCGAATCTAGAAAAATTAGCTGAACTTGTGGGTCAGCTTAAAAATGACTTTTTACTTTCCAAAGCTGCTGCCTTGAATTTACAATAAGTAAATCAAAGAATCAAAGTACTTACCATCTAATAAGGCTCCTCTTAAGGTGAAGTATTTGTTAAAACGCATGTGAAGAGAATAGAAGCTTTTTGGTCAACTTCTCTTCAGGACACTTCGAATACAGTCATTGGTCTTTGTTGAGTCAACTTGGGCTGTTATCAAATGCGAAGGAAGAGAAATTTTAATTTAGATTTATATTTGAATCGAAAGTAGAATATTTTATATATTTAATATTTCTCTGAAATTCCATTTTAAATTGCATGCATGTAGCAATTCTGTTCTGAAGCTCAGCGGGCCTCTCTCCCTATTTATTTGGATTTATAAAGCTCTACAAACATTTTTTTCCCATCAGTTTTCAACCTGGAATCCTCTCCTATGAAACCCCATGTTCAGTTTCACCCCAGATTCTGATATTTTTTCAGACCTCGGCTTGTGGAGTACCATCAGTTGAGGGCTAGAGAAACTTTCCTGAATGAAAGACCTACCAAATGTTAAATATGGAGTTATCACCCAAAAAACTTATGCATGATTCTTCACACAAATTCAGGTAGGACCACATTGACAAATATTGGCAAAATGTGCCGTAAGGGATTTCACTTTATTTTTTTTAGACAACCTTTTTTTTTTAAGATTTATTAATTTATGCACATGGGAGCTGGGGTACAGGCCAGAGGTGTAAGGGGTGACAAGATTGACCAGAGACAGAGTGGGCAGCAGAAAAGGCAGACTGACTGAAATACACTGCTGAGGGGAGCAGCAGGCAAGACAGGAAAGAGCTGCTGTGCCATGTGGGTAGCAACCTGGACGAGGATCAAACTCCTGCTGCAGAGGCTGCAGATACCTTCATAGCTTGTGTCTGAACCCTTTGTGCCACCAGGGAGACCCCATAAGGCGTTAGTTTTTTTTTTTTTCTTTAATAAATGAGTTTGTTGTTTTTTTTAAAGATTTATTTATTTATTTATACAAGCACTGGGTACAGTCAGAAGCATCGGAGGGTGAGAGAATTCACCAGAGCCAGAGCAGGGAGCAGAGCAGGCAGAAGGACCGAAGTACACTGCTGAGGGGAGCAGCGGGTGCCAGGAGAGGTCTCTGCACCATGTGGGACCCTCGCCGGTGGCCGGGGATCGAACCTGCTCTGCAGAGGCTGCAGGCAGTTTCAAAGCCCAGCGCTCAACCGCTGCACCACCAGGGGAGGCCCCCCAAAGGCGTTTTAAACAGTGAAAGATGAGCAAATTTTTTACTGATCCCAAAATGCATAAAATATAGCCCATGCCATAGAGAATCAGTGTTTTGGGGAACCTCCCATCTCCCACATGCTCAGTGGACAATTTGCAAGGGGGAGATGATATGAAGGAGGGGCCGGCAGTACAGTGAGAACATGAGCTCCACACAGAGCAGTTGCTGGCTACTCTCACAATATGGACCAGTCCAGATCCTTACATCATCCCTGGCAAGTCTTCATCTCTTTCTTCAATCTAACCTTGGAACCTCTGGCTGACAGACATGAAAATAGAAACTCCGATGGAATCAATAAGTTGATATCAGCAGAATCACTCACAAAAGCCTCACCCTGCAGTGGGTTAAACTTAATTTTTTTTAAAAATATATATTTATTCATGCATACAAGAACTGGGGTACAGGCCAGATGCGTGGGAGGGTGAGAGGATTCACCAGAGACAGAGTGGGGAGCAGATCAGGCAGACTGACTGAAATACACTGCTGAGGGGAGCAGTGGGTGAGACAGGAGAGGTCTGCCGCGCCATGTGGGTTGCTCCCTGGCTGGCTGGGGATTGAACTCATGCTGCAGAGGCTGTGGACAGCTTCACAGTGCTGTGCTTAACCCCTTGTGCCACCAGGGAGGCCCAGGTTAAACTTAATTTAAAAAGCTGAATGCTATTCACACTCTCCGATTTGATAGATAGGAATTTTGGTGGTGGATGCATTGAGGTGGACACATAATGGAGGTGTGAAGCTGAACTCCCTCTCCCAAAACTATACAGTTGTTACCTTGTGGGGCAGCAGTGTTGGGAGCAGCACTGCATGAGGGGAAGATACTCAATTTCCATGTAAGCAAAGAGAAGCCCAGGGGGGTTACACCGGAAGTAATATGCAGCCCCCATCCAAAGACAGTCTCAGATTTATCAGAATCAAGTACAAAGGTGGGGTGAGCGTGTAGGGTGTGTCTATTTGTGGGGGAAGCAGTTACTGAGAAGGTAAGCTAGGGTGGAGTGACCTGGGGCTTTTGCCTGGGGGGCTCCATTGTTCCCACCAGGTCAAAGCATTTTATCTCTATTCTATTCTAATATCTGCCTGCTGTTTTTAGCACATATTGGTTTCCCAGAATGTTCTTCATACCAGGACTTTTGCCTTTGGTGAGAGGTCTCCTGCCTGACCCTACAAAGCTGACAAGCAGGAACCCAGCACCAAGAAAATATCCTTGAGAATAAGGAGGGCCAGGGATTCCACATACAATAGATACACATACATTGTAAATGATTGGTAAACCAATAAAAGTTTGTTTTAAGAAAGGCATTAAAAGCAATAAGAATAAAATAAATAAATAAATAAATAAAAGCAATAAGAATAGAAAGCTGGGCTAGAGATTGCTATAACCTCCAGGCAAAAGAGACACAAACTTCTCTGGTGGGACAACTAATGGGATGGGTGAGTGGGAACCAACCTCTAGGCTGAAAAAGGCTTTTGGGGTGCAGCAGTGGAGCTAAGTGCTGAGAAGCCAGGTAGCTGTTGAGGCACACGGGGCTGTGTGGGCAACCTAACCAGATGAGATGGGGAGGCTAATGTGGTTGAGTAGATGTGTCCATATTCCTTCCTGCCCCACCCCCCAAAGAGTTCACAGTGGCTTCTGTTTTGATTTAACAGGCCAAGTAAAATGTTGCAGCTTTGTGAAGTTGTGGCTCCTCATTAACTAATATTCTTTAACTTATGTAACACCTGGATCATGTGATTAAGTCCCAGGGCAAGTTAGGGTTAATTAGGCAGCTTTAGGGACAGTGCAGGCAGGGACTTTGGGAGGGTTAAAGAGGCTTCTGAGAAATTCAGGCGGGCTAATGAGGGCCAGAAATTTTAAGGCTAAATTTTTTTAAGACTTATTTATTTTTATACAAGAGCTGGGGTACAGGCCAGAGGCGCAGGAGGGTGAGGGATTCACTAGAGATAGAGTGGGGAGCAGAACAGGCAGACTGACTGAAATACACTGCTGAGGGGAGCAGCGGGCGCGACAGGAGAGGTCTGCTGTGCCCTGTGGGAATCTCTCTGGCCAGCCAGGAATTGAACCCGCGCTGCAGAGGCTGCGGACAGCTTCATTGTGCTGCTCCACTGGGGAGGCCCTTAAGGCTAAAATTTAAGGCTAATTGGGACAGTAAATTTTAAGAGACCTTGGACAGGGGAGGTAAAAAGAGAAACTCTAAGAGCTGGGAAAAGTGGCATGTCTGCCTGGAGGAGTATAGCCACTAGGAGAAAGAGCCAATCACAAAATAAGATGATGAGATTTTAGAATAGAAAAAAGGACAAGACAAAAAAGCCCTAGACAGGGGCCCTTAATGACATCTTTTTCCCCTCCTTGGCATCCCTGCCTTCAGCACTTTGCTTTTATTCTTTTTCCTCTAAATAAACTTTCCCTGATTTTCTTGAACAAAGTTTGCTTCTCTCTGCTTACTAATCTGAAAAGTCTGAGATTTCCTTTTTACGGCTTCCCGGGACAAGAAACTGTGGTGGTTCTAGGGCTAAACTAACAACACACACTGGCTTCATGATGATGTGTGCTATGTCACCCCAAAATGTTCAGGAACCCTTGAAGAATATGTAGAAAGGAGCAAACAAAGAGGAACTTCTTGCTGTTCACTCTAAGGTCACACCTTCCTTCTCCATCCTCCCGCATCCCTTTACATTCTGTAAATGTTTCCACTGAGAACAGCTATTTTAGCTGGCTGGATAAGCCACCAGGATAATGACTACAAAGAGAAAGAAAAAGGGCAGGGGAGAGAGAGGTGAAGATTTGGATCCCTGAAGGAATCCTGGGATGTTTATGCATTCGGTGGATATCCATCCCCCTCACCCACTGCTGAAAATTCCTCAGCTTCTGTTTTCTCTCCATCCTGAGGCTTTTCAAAATAGACAATGGAGCTTGAGGTCTATAAATGGCCTTTTGCAGCCCCCTCCAGCGTCTAGGTGATCGGGCCTGCTCAGTCTCTCTACCTGCCTTCTTCTTTCTTCCCTACACATCACCTTTTTTTTTTTCTTTTTTTTAAGATTTATTTATTTATTTGTACAAGCACTGGGTACAGTCAGAAGTGCAGGAGGGTGAGAAAATTCACCAGAGCCAGAGCGGGGAACAGAACAGGCACACTGACAAAGTACACTGCTGAGGGGAGCAGCGGGCGGCAGGAGAGGTCTGCGTGCCATGTGAGACCCTCTCTGGCAGCCGGGGATCAAACCTGCGCTGTAGAGACTGTGGGGCAGCTTTGCAACCCAGTACTCAACCGCTGCGCCACCACAGGAGGCCCCACATCACCTTTTTCAAGAACCAAACTGAATTCAGTGGTAACAAAAGACAGACATGGAAGGGAAACAATGTTTGTCATTAACATCACAGCCATTGGACAGGAACACACATGGAATATCATATCAAGTCCAGGGAAAGCTTCAATTCAGAGGAAACATAAGGAAGAAAATGGTTCTAATTTAATATCTGGGGTACAAATTTTGTGAAACCTTCCAGAGAAATAGGCAAACAAACCTGAAGTCTGTTTGGGAAAAGATTGTGTTTAGATTTTTTTTGATGGTCTTTGATACAAGGGAGCTTATTCATACACAGAAAATATAGTGTTGTCACTATGTTTTGTTGACAAAGTTATGTTAGGGGGAAAAGGCTGTCCTAAAGCTAATTCCATACAGACTTTGTGGACTCCACCCCCACCCCAGGCCAAAGCCAAAGACACTGGGAACTCCAAATCCCATCCACACCAAAGGGAAGGTAGCTGGGAACTAAGGGTGGGGTTAAGCAGCCAGGTTAATATAAAGGGCAGACACGTGGGCTTTGGGGGGGGTCCCCCATTTTGGCTCTCCACCAGCTCGCAGCGTCCGGCCAGCTCGGAGAGTGACTTTGGGTTTCCAGGTCAGCGGATCGGGTAGGACGCATGAAAGACTTTATTTCCCTATTTTCTCCCTGAGTTGTACATTTTCCTTATTTCCTTTTCCCTTGTAAATAAACCTTTTATGAACCTTTTGTGTGTGCCTGTAGTGGAGTATTCATAAGTCCCTTGTAAGCGCGCGGGTGAGGACCCACAGCCAGGAACCCGTTCAATATCGGGGCTACTCTATAACAGTTATACAAGAAGATCTCTCTGATATCAAGTTCCCAGGAATATTCATAAGAAAAGGCAAGAAGCAGTATCCAATGCCTAAAAATAAGGGGGGCGAGGGGGGGGTGGAAATCAATATTGTAAGGTCTCATTCACAAAGAGAAGCTGGTCATGGAGTATAAATATCAACTAATGCTTAGTAGGGATTTCATATTTGCTGGTAACAGAGATAGGGTTTAGAAAGGAATTGTTTCTTTTTAGTTTCATTATTTCAGTGGGGAGAAAGGTCTATACTCTATCACTGAGGGAAGGATGTTGGTTTCATCTAGGAGAGGGTAAAATAAGCTACAACTCAGTCACCAGGGATCAGAGCTGCAGGAAACTGATTTTCTTTAGATTCTGTGCTGATTTCTGCTGCCACCCTGCATTAATATGAAATTAGCAACATAGTACTCACATGGAACTTTGCATCTCCAAAAGGCTCACATCATACTTTTTGCCTTTTAATATAAAACAATAGAAGTCAAGAGGTTAAAGTTTGTGCCTACAGTTCTCCCTAGAACATCTGTACAATTTTACATGGGAATATATATCCCATGTAGATCTTTGTCCATTGAAAATGAGGTTGAAGAACCTCAATATTTGATTCTTCACACACACACACACACACACACACACACACGCACAACACACACATATGGATACATACATCTATGGATATAATCTCCTATTTGCAAGCATGCCAGAATTTTTTCAAAAATAAGAAATACCTTTTATGGTCACATGCATCGTCATTATTATTATTTGCTGAGTCTCAACAGCGTGACTCACTCCAACTAAAAGCCTTCTGGAGAATAGAGGAGAGAAGGCTAAGAAGCAAATTCCATTCAATAAATTACCATTGTGCATTTACTATGTTTGGCACAATGAGGCCAGAATCCCTAAAGAGTGTGCAGTCCAGTAAACTATGTAAGGCAGCTATACAAATCCCTATAAATCAGAGCAGGGGAGGGCAACTGTCTTACCAAAGTCAGTAAAAATGTGATACAGTGGGTGGGTGGATCGCCACTTGGAAAGCCTCAGCCAAGGTTTCTCTGAGAAGATGGTGAAGGAGAAAGGGTTTGTAAACCAGAGTCAGAGATGGGTCAGACTGGCCTGAACCCACTCTTGGATCCCTGGAAAATCCCAGGTTTTTCTCAAATGTTCTCAGCAGCTGCTCCCGTCCATAGCTTTCATCGTTCATTCAGTTTCACCGAAACTGCCTGTTTTCTTGGTTTCTACTGAAAACCACTTACACAAAGCCTTTCTGAGATGTAGTTCTTACTGAAGGTGTTGGAAGACAGGGGTTACAGCCTGATAAGAGTGAGCATCAATCATCCCTGTTTTGGGGTGCTCCTCCATGCTGCTCACTCAAGCTCCCTTCTGCTGCCTCTTCTCTGGGAGGCTGGGATGGAGCAAAAAATTCATTTTCCTAAACACTGTGATTCATCCTTTTAATTTTGTTCTAGATTTATTTTTATTTATTTATGCGTACAAGAATTGGGGTATAGGCTAGAAGTCGAGGGGGTGAGAGGATTCACCAGAGACAGAGTGGGGAGCAGAACAGGCAGACTGACTGAAATACCCTGCTGAGGGGAGCAGCGAGTGAGACAGGAGAGGTCTGCTGTGCCATGTGGGTAACCTCCCTGGCCAGGGATCAAACTCGTGCTGCAGAGGCTGCAGATAGCTTCACAGTGCTGTACTTAACCACTTGCACCACCAGGGAGGCCCTGGACCTTTCTTAAACATGGTAAAATTGGGTTGTTCTACCACTGGTGAGCCCAAAGGTGTAGCTGGTCCAGTCTGGCCTGTAGTGGGTGATAGGGTGGCCCCTACCTCTAGCTGAAATCTTAGCCATAGTGATGTCTTTGTCCCAAGTGTAGGCCACTAGGCCTTACAGATGATATGGAGAATACAAAAGACTTTAGGGCCACAGGGTCTTTCCCTGGGCTGTAGTATCAAGGGTGATGACGGGTCTTGAAGAGCACAGCAGTCTTGGACTCAAGGCTCCGTCCGCTTTGGAAAGCGAGAGATGGGAGGAGATGGCAAAAGGTGTAACAGATGAATCCAAGCTAGCACTTCTGGCTTTGTGCCACATCCTGCCACCATTCTGGTGATTCAGTATCTGTTAGGATGATCTAGCCAGTACTTAGCTTTAAAAATACGTGTATTACAGTATTGAGATCATTGTTGTTCCACGTGCTGCTGTAAAAAAATAATACAGAGCCCCCATGTGCCCCTTATCCTTCTGATAGTAATAACTTGCAGAACAAAAGTGCATTATCCCAGTCAGGATATTAACAGTGATATAGTCAAGGTCCAGAATATTTCCATCACCACAAGGGCCCCTCATGTTAGTCTCTTATAGCCACATGGGTTTTTCTCCCAACACCATGTCCTTCCTGGCCCTGTCTGTTCTCCATATCTGTACCTGTGTCCTTTTAAATCTGTCCCATAAATGGAATCCTATGCTGTATATCAGCAAAGATCTCTGAAGATTCGTCCAGGTTGTTACCTATAGCAATAGTTCATCTTATTTGTTGGTGCATTTCAGATCTCAAGTACGTACTTCAAGTTTGTTTACTAGGTGGAAGTAACTAGAGCAACTTCTTTTATTGATGAGAAAACTAATAGAGAGCTTAAGCTATCACTTGAACAAAGCAAAATAACAAGAAGTCCAGAAACTGGAGAATTTACAATGAGTTAAGTTTTCAGAGTTTCCAAGCCTACGACTGAAACTATTGAAAAAAAGTGACCTCAATTATTTAACTTCTGGGGCCTCCCCAGTGGCCTAGGGGCTAAATCTTAGCCCCTATAACCACTGTGGCCTAGCTCGATTCCCGGCCAGGGAGCTACCCACATGGCACAGCAGACCTCTCCTGTCTTGCCCACTGCTCCCCTCAGCAGTGTATTTCAGTCAGTCTGCCTGTTCTGCTCCCCACTCTGATTCTGATAGTCCTCTTACCCCCCCTCCCCCACCTCTGGTCTATGCCCCAGTTCTTCTACAGAAAAATAAATAAAATTTTTTAAAGAATTGTTTAACCTCTTTGGGGTGTCATCTCTAAAATGAAAGAGTTAGATTAAATCACCTTCTGAGTTTAATGCTAAGGTTTTGTTGTTCTATTAAGGAATTTCTCAGAATTCACAAACTCAGGGTATTTCCTATTCTATCAGAAAAGAATTTGAATATAGCTCAAGCAGTCGGGTTTCTCTTCACTGCCTATTTATTAATTTATTAAACACTTATTGAGCACCTAATGTGTACCAAGCATTATCATGCCTTTCAGCTTAGATATTTCATAGGTGCTTAACAATAAATATCTAGCAATAAATATTTATTGCTTAACAATGAATAAAAATGACAAAATTGACTGTAAGGACAATTAGACATGATTTTCCAAAGTTCGGACAGAAGTGCAGTGACTTCAGAGGCAAAACTATATAGAAGGCACTGAGAACTGCTCCATTCGCTTGCATTTCGTGGTGGTTATGTAACTCTGTTCCATTGAGCAAGTGTGACTCATAGGATGTACTCAATCATAAAGCAACACTTCAAATTTATTCCATTGAGTTAACACTTTTTCTGCTCTTGAATGAAATTAAGAGCAAATTTTATTCTTCTGATCACTTTCAGGTCATGAAATGTCCTTTGATCAGCAGTTAATGTCACAGTAAAAATGTCAATTTTGCTCTGTATTTAGGCTATGCCAGTCCCAGCCCAATCTCCTACAAAAGCTTGGGTTGCATTGAGAACAGACCAGGGTGTCTCTCTTTTCCCCATCCCTGCCCCTTTCAACTTTGTAAAGGTGATTTCATACTTTTTGGGGTCTGGAGTACAAGGAGGAAGCAGAAGAAAAGTGTGCAAAAAAGTTCTTTCTTGCCTGGTTATCTTGTAAAGAGCAAGTAGCAGAGTTTTCTGGCCTTGACAAGTGTTCAAAGTTGCCATTCCATGGTGTTGTTTGAGTTCTTTGGGGACACACCAGGGTAGATCTTTTCTTGTCTATATTTCCCCACAAATAGATGAATATGGTTTAATACGGTTCATTGCTTATTACTCCCCATACCTAGGACTCTGGCACCATCTTCAGCTTCTCTCTATTGAGTTCTACAGAGTCACCTACCCAGAAGGCCCTGCTTTCTCTTGTGTGTGGTCCATGTCTGGTCTATGTCTGGTCATGCATTTTCCCCATGCACTTGGGAAAATGAAGGAAAACACAGCTCACAGACTTCTTTATCCAAAACAACCCTCTTCTTACACCTCTAGTACTCACTTCATGTACTTTTCTTTTTTGTTAAAGATTTATTTATTTTTATATCTACAAGAACAGGAGTATAGGCCAGAGTTGTGGGGGTGAGAGGATTCACCATAGAGGATTCACCAGAGTGGGGAGCAGAACAGACAGATCTATTGAAATACACTGCTGAGGGGAGCAGCGGGGAGACAGGAGAGGTCTGCTGCATCATGTGTGTCAGGGCACTGGCCGGGGATCGAACTTGCACTGCAGTGGCTGCTGATAGGTTGATAGCGCTGAGACTTCACCTCTTGTGCCATCAGGGAGGCCCTCACTTTGTGTACTTTTTACTTATAAAACGAGGTTAGACATCATATAATCTGATTTTTAACAGCCTTTTGCAAACTTTGCAAAACGAGGGTCTCATTCCTTACATTAAAATGTAATATCTAGGGTCTCCCCGGTGGCGCAGCGGTTGAGCACTGGGTTGCAAGGCTGCCCGCAGCCTCTGCAGCGCTGGTTCGATCCCCAGCTGCTCCCCGGCCACCGGAGGAGGGTCCCACATGGCGCACAGACCTCTCCTGCCGCCCGCTGCCCCCCTCAGCAGTGCACTTTGGTCCTTCTGCCTGCTCTGCTCCCTGCTCTGACTCTGGTGAATTCTCTTGCCCTCCCTTGCTTCTGACTGTACCCAGTGCTTGTATAAATAAATAAATCTTAAAAAAAAATGTAATATCTATATCTCAGTGCTTTGGTGGAAACTTTCATTCTTTCACAGCTAGAATGACCAACCTCTAATCACACTTTTGCTCACACTTGCCAAGCAGCTTTTTCCTAAGGGAAAGTTTGCATCAAGTCTTTGTGCAATGTAAATCTGGAGATTGGGCATTTTATTTGTTTCCTAGGGTTGTCACAACCAATACCACAAACTGGGAGGTTTAAACAACAGAAATTTATGGCTCAGTGATTTGGAGGTTAGGATGTCCAAAATCAGGAATCTGCTCCAAGCTTCTCAACTAGCTTCTGGGAGTTCCAGGCAATCTTGGGCAATTCTTGGCTTACAATTGCATCACTGCTTTCTGCCTCTGTCTTCACCTGATGTTCTCCTATGTTGGTGCCTCTGGGTGGCCTTTTTATAAGGACATCAGTCATTGGCTTTAGGATCTACCCAAATCCAGTATAATATCACCTTATTTTGATTACAGCTCAAAGACCCTATTTACAAATAAGGTCCTATTTGCAGTCAGGGTGGCCAGGCATTTGGGGGCAGGAAAGACCCCACAGTACAGATACTGTGCTATTTTCCGTACAAGGCTTCAATGTCATTGCAAATATGACATTACCTGGTTTCTCCCAAATAGTGTTTGAAAAGATAAAGGGAGGGCATTGATTTTGGAAAGGCCTATGGAAATGTATCCCTCTGGATTTTGCTGGAATGCACTGCCTAGCAATAGTCACATTCACAGAGGAATATGACAAAGGAGGCATACAAACAGCTTAATAAGCATGGGTATGTATCATATGAGAGAATCAAAGCAAGCTAATAATAACTACCCTAGAGATGAACGAGCAGATGCTTTTTCCACAGCTGAATCCTCAGAGGGATGATGTAGTATTTGTTGATTTTGCCATGTGACTTGTGAAAACAAAAGAGATACAAAGAAGACAAATGACATTGTAATTTGGAGTGGTTTGAAGCTAACTACACATACCAAAGTTGTAATAGCACTAGTGGTGATGTGTTGTTCTCTGTAATGATCAATTTGTAAGCTTGGCAACATTTTAGAAACTTTTCCTAGGAGTATTTCCCTCCCACCCCCCTGTTTTGGGTTTCCCTCTTTCCAAAAGTTTGAATGGTTGGTTGGATCCACGGTCAAATAATGACATTAGAGCAAACACGAAACTTGAAAGCAACTGAAAAAAGAATCTTCATGATAGCCATCAAAAGAGATTTTTATACAAACTTCAAATATACTTTTTTTTTGTCATTGATCAACCAACATCAGCCCTGAGAAAATGTGGACCTTCGGGAAGATGCCATGCGAGTGAGTGATAAACATTAAGTGATGACAGGTGGTCTAGGTCCTAGATGTTTACTCTTTCTGGTCTTCAGCGACTTCTTCCTAGAATCTTTGATTTTGTTTGAGCAAGAGCACCTTTGGAAAATCATTCCTCCATCATGCTAGTTCAATGAGTTTGTCATGCAACTTTAGAAACTCAAAGTGGCTTAATCAAATAGCATGTATTTCTTTTTCATAATGACTTTGGACTTTTTCATGCCCTGGACTTTTTCCTTTTTATTCTTTTACCTCCATTTTATAGGTTACTTTTTTCCTGAATGCTTCTTTTTGCATGTGCAAATGGAGTCAGCGGATGTCCATCCATTCTTTCTGTGCAAGCAGTTTATGCCAAGTTTAAATCTCCCCTTGGGTAATTGTTTTCTTTATGTCTTACTGTGTTACGGCGTCTATTGCAATTTGTGTTGTATTTTCTTTTGTAAGACATTTGGATTCTTGTGAAAGTGCTATGTATGTAAATAATGGAACAACACCCACACCATTACTTAGCTGCTGTGGGTGCTGCCACACTTTTCTGTTTTCTCTCTTCTTTTTCTTCTTTTTTTTAAATCACCATAAGAAAAATCCTTAGAAATAGAAATGATGCAACAGTCTTAAAGACATAGTGCGCTATTAGTAATTAGTGGAGAGCAATGTTGATTTCAAAATTGGCCTCTATAACTGACAGCCTATTTGATTATTTTGAACTTCATGCCATTTTGTGCTGGCTTCAAACACAGTAGCAGGTGTGATACAGTTTGCATAATGTTTCCCCATAAATTGAGCATGGCAGGAGGTATAATACCATCAGTCAAAGTGAAATGGTTGTACAGTAACCAGAGAAATTATTGAGCTTCTGTATGGATTGGCCTGTTTTTATAAAATAAGTCATGCAACATAGAAGATGTTTTCTCCACCTTAGAAAAGGAACTAAGGGTTCTCCCTGGTGGCACAAGGGTTAAAGTCTCAGCACTATCAACTATCAGCAGCCACTGTGGCCTGAGTTGGATCCCTGCCAGGGAGCTACCCACAGGGTGCAGCAGACCTCTCCTGTCTCGTCCACTGCAGTGTATTTCAGTAGATCCTCCTGTTCTGCTCCTCACTCTTGTCTCTGGTGAATCCTCTCCCCCCAACACCTTGGCCTATACTCCAATTCTTGTATGCATACATAAACAAATTTTTTAAAAAATGTATTTAAAAAAGAAAAGGGACTAAAAGTACAAGGAATGCAAAACCCCTGAGTCTGTTTGTACCCAACAGTCTTCCAGAACTTGTAGAATACCTTTGGCCTAAAGGGTTGCCAGGGCAGTGTTTGGGATGTCGCAGTCCACACAGAAGCAGTTTCAGGGAGCCCTGGAGTCACAGATGTTAAAAAAGAGAGGGTCGTGGCTTGCTTCCCCCAGTCTCTGCTGGCCTCCTCTTTCGTAGGAGACATTTTGGTGCAGGGAAGGCTGGGACCACACAGGCACAAGTCTTGGAAAGAGGGAAGAAGCCGAGATCCAGTGGGACAGAGGGGACAGGGTCTGTCTTCAGGGGCTGAACCACTGCCAGGGGGCAGCCAGGCAGGCTACTGTGCCGAGGTCAAAGGGCATGACTAGCCGAGATTGGGTCAGGCTATTTGGATATCTGAGTGAGAATTATCTGCCAGCGGAACACAGCTCTGGAATCAGTCCAGGTGACAATGCTGCAAATCAGGCAGTGTTCCAGGTGATCAGTTCAGTCCTAGCTGGCCCACGGCCAGCGGGCCCGTCAGAACTCACATCCTACTTCCCAGGGGAGGGGAGAGCAAGAGTCTAGCAGCAGATCAGGACGCAAGCTAAGTTTGCTGGGGTCTGGGGCAAAGATCCATCCCTGGCAGAAAACTGAAATGTTTAGCAGAGAAACTGAAGCCGACTGCACTCGCAAGCCTTTGGCCAAAGAGGTAAGAGAACACCAAGACTCAGAGCTGACAGAGGAACCAGATTTCCAGGTCTCTAGGCAACCAAACCAGTTTCCTCTATTAATAGGCCTGAGGCTGATGACATGGATTAGGACTGGCTCAGACTGGTTGGGGGCCACTAAGAGCTTCTGGAACTTTGATTAGCCTAGGAAATATCTGACCAAGTGGTTCAAATGCAGATGCCGATCGGGTCACTCCGAGTTGGGGCTGAGACTACATTTCCAACAAGATCCCAAGCATTGCTGCTGGTTTTCTCGAGCAGCAGGACCCAGAGAGTCTGAATGAGCTGTCATTTCCTTTCCCCACTCCATTCTTTCCACCCACTCCTCCTTGCCAGTCAACACACCCTTCCTCCCCAGCCTTCTTTATGATCCCATCTGACCATCATTCTCTTGCCTTTTCTTTTTCCTGTCCTCCCAATCCCTTTGTCCTACTGATTGGCCCTGTCAAGACCACCAGCAGGAAAAGAACTTCCGTTCAGATGATAGAAGGGACAGGATAGCAAAAGCAAAAAACATTCTCCCCATTGTCAGCACACAAGGCAAAGCTTCTGTTTGATAGAGGCAATTAGTCAAGATTCATGTCCTTTTCAGTTACTGTCTTATAAAGAGTATAAAGGGCCTCCCTGGTGGCTCAAGGGGTTAAGACGCAACCTATGAAGCTGTCCGCAGCCTCTGCAGCACGTGTTCGATCCCCAGCCAGGGAGCTACCCACACGGCATGGCAGACCTCTCCTGACTCTCCCTCTGCTCCACTCAGCTGTGTATTTCGGTCCTTCTGCCTGTTCTGTTCCCCACTCTGTCTCTGGTGAATCCTCTCACCCCCCACACCTCTGGCCTGTACCATGTATGCAAGAATAAATAAATCTTAAAAAAAAAAAAAAGAGTATAAAGAACATGTGACATCTTACCTTTCCCTCCTGGTTAAATCCAGCAGTTAAGAACTATTTGTGTGGGCCCCCCGGTGGCGCAGCGGTTGAGCGCTGGGTTGCGAAGCTGCCCGCAGCCTCTGCAGCACCGGTTCGATCCCCGGCTGCTCCCCGGCCACCAGAGGAGGGTCCCACATGGCGCGCAGACCTCTCCTGCCGCCCGCTGCTCCCCTCAGCAGTGTCCTTCGGTCCTTCTGCCTGCTCTGCTCCCTGCTCTGGCTCTGGTGAATTCTCTCAGCCTCCCGCGCTTCTGACTGTACCCAGTGCTTGTATAAATAAATAAAAATAAATCTAAAAAAAAAGAACTATCCGTGAGTGCTGCTTCAACAGCATATATACTAAAACTGGAACGTCCTGGACATTAGCGTGATTCCTGCACAAACAAGATGTGCAAATTCCTGAAGAGTTTACATTTATAGGGAGACATGAGAGGAGACAAAAATTCATGGAGAGAGTGACTGAGTTCATGAAAGAGAGGAGCCAATAGAGTAGAAATCTTCATTCTATTCCAATTAATCTATAAAAATAATGCAAATCCAATAAAAATCCCAACAGTGTTTTGTAAAATCTAATTTTAAAATCCAAATAGAAGAGCAAAGCGGTGAAGACAGCTAAGGAAATTTTGCAGATAAAAAGCAGGACATAGAAAAAAGAAAAGGAATCTCACTTCACAAAAGCTCACGTCTTAATATGTAATCAGAGCTACTAAAATAGGTAACAATAGATCACTCTGGCTAATGTGATCATAAGCTGTTTCAATTTGCTTATTTGTGCTCTTCTATAATTGTATGATTTTTATAGCAACTGTGTACTAGTTCCGTGCTGAGCAATAAAGCCAAAAAAAAAAAAAAAACGCTTGAGAAAAACAAGAATTATCTATTGAAGAATAAAACCAGAATGGTGTCACATATTGATGTCCTTATTTCTGGAAAATGTATCTGTGGAGGGTATACCTGGGATGTGCTTCACTCTAGCTTGAAGGCATCACTAGTTCTGCTTACATTAACACCTGCTCTTATGATGTGGGGCTATACACCTTCGCCACCTGGGGTGCTTTCCAAATCTGTAAAATTTTAATATTATTTTCATATTAATATCTTCCCAGGTGAACTACAAGGACTTGTTGGAATTGAATAAAAAAGTAGTTGAACCTGCTTAAGGAACGATCGAGCACTATACAAATTAAGCTCTTTTGGTAAGTCCTTGAAACCAAGCAGTTATAGATTTCAGAATTTTATAGCATCCCGTATGGGAGTGGCTGGATTAGTTGAAGACATTTGTGCTCCATGGGTGGAGAAAGTAGGGAAAACAGTTCAGATCACAGCCCCCACCCCCATGTTGCATCTCATTTCACACCCTTTTTCATTCATATATGGCAATATTTGCTGAGTGCCGTCATGTGCTCGGGGCTAGAGTTATGATGGTGAAGTGATGACCTTTGTGCATGAAGCTTGTGGGTTAGTAGAGTGTCTGTGGACAAAATAATAGACAATTTCAAAATAAGTTGACAAATACTGTGATGGTGCAAATTCAGGGTGTGCTGGAATTCTAAGGGGGTCACCCCTCAGGCTTGAATGGTCATAGAAGGGATCTTAGACCACATAATAGCTAAGATGATGAAAACAGTAACGGAAAGCAGGGGAGGGTGTATGAAGAAAGAAAAAGAGGGAGAAGAACATTGTTCTGGGGAGAGAGAAGAATCCTTATGCTGTCCCTGGGGCAAGAAAAAGCAATGGTCCTGCTTTGGGGTTTGAGGAAGAAAACACCCTAGATAGCTTTGGGCAGTTTCTTTTTTTTCACTGACATCACCTTTGTGCAAAGACTGATTTTTTTTTTTATTTGCAATAGCCTTATTTTCAATATAAGGAGCAAATTAATTTAACTGCATTAGCCAAATTCTTTTTTTTTAAGAAGATGCGGTATATATATATACACAAGGAATACTAGTCAGCAATCAAAAAAGATAAACTCATGCCATCCACAGCAACATGGATGGAGCTGGAAGGGATGATGCTCACTGAAATAAGTCAGAGGGAAAAAGAAAAATATCAGATGGTTTCACTTATAGCAGGAATATAGGGGAACCCAATAAGACATCACTGTAAAAAAATAACAACAGTACAAAACACAACAAAGCAAAAACAGATGATTATAAACCAGAGACATCCTGCAGGGGAGCAGGAGGGAGAGGGATCAGAGGGAGGGAGGGAGGCGCACAGGGGACTGGGGTGATGGTGCACAGGGGTGCATTGGTGAAGGAAACTCTATGGGGACCACACCTGAGGGGGTGGGGGGAAGCTTTGAAGATTTTCCTCCTAAGGTTGCCCAGGTGAGATTCTGCATGGACTCAGCATGGCAGGTATTGCAATAAATTTTAGGAAGACCCTGCCCCTGCCAGCATTTACCCTTCATTGCTTGGCTTTTCCTTTTGAAAGTACAATACAGCATTTTGAAGAGGTGGAAAGAGGCTTTTCTCTTTTGAGGCAGCAGCATTATTAACAGAGAAAGAAAAGTCTCCCATGAGCTGTGGCAAAATCCTGTAGATTGGTTTATGAATCAATGTAGCTTAAGCTAAAGCAACATAATTTCCTGAAAGCCACTCCATGGGTTTCCAGAGGGACAAAAAGCTTGTATGATATTTACTCTTAGTTAAAATTAAATGGAAATGAAAGAAAAAAAACACTGAAGAGGAATTCTTCTGGGAGGCCGTATCATTAAAGAAAAATAAATTAAAGGTGTGGACAGGATCCATAGATTGCTATGAAGAAGGTCTGGCTGTGTGTGTGTGTGTGCGTGTACAGGTGTGAAGTTGATAACTACCTCTCAGTAATTGGACTTCATGTGACTTTTTATACCCCTTTTATTGTGAAACGTAACTTACATATGAGAAAGTGTGTGTTTTATACAAGTAAACTCATACAACTACTCATGTCAAGAACTAGAATATGGTCCAGAAACCCTCCCTCCACCAGGCCTGTCACAGCCCACCCCCCTGCAGAGAGGTCCCCTCCACCTGTTCTTTTATGATGACCTTTTTTTTTCTTTTCTTTAGTTTTACCAACTGCAGAGATAGTGCTAAATTAGATCTTTTCCTATTTTTAAGTAAATGGGAATATACACTTTTTTTTGTCTCTGGTTTCTCTCTCTTAAAAGTTCCATTTCTTGGTTTTATCCATGTGGCTAAGGCTATTGTGGTTCATTCATTTTCCTTTTTAAAATTTTTTTAAAGATTTATTTATTTATGCGTACAAGAACTAGGGTACAGGCCAGAGATATGGAGGGTGAGAGGATTCACCAGAGACAGAGTGGGGAGCAGAACAGGCAGACTGACTGAAATACACTGCTGAGGGGAGCAGCAGGCGCGACAGGAGAGGTCTGCTGCGACATGTGGGTTGTTCCCTGGCCTGGGATGCTGCAGAGGCTGTGGATTGCCTCATAGTGCTGTCCTTACCTCCTTGCACCACCAGGGGGGTTTCTCCTATGTACTATTCTTATTGGGATCATTCTCAGGAGGTAAATATAGATTGTGGCTATGCACATCTTTAGTAGATGATGACAGCTAACCAGGAGGAACAGCAAATGGCACTCCCTGAAGATGCATAGGAAAGTTCCTTTCATCCTACACTGGAGTTGGTGCAATTTTTTTCCTTAACTTAATCGGAATTTTCTGTTTTTTACTATAATGTATATCTATGGGCTTAATTAGACACAACACTATTGTCATGCTTCTTCAAACTATCTTTCCCAATGGGGAGGCTATTTTTGAACATTTTATTAAAGTAAATCATTCTTATAAAGTGCACAGGTCACAGGTATGTGGCTTAACGTTTTATCACAAAGTGGTTGCACCTCCAGGGCCAATATCCAGGTCATGAGATAGAACTTTCTAGCACCCATAAAGTAATCATTTTTGTTTATTTCTAAAGCCAATTTTCTCTCTCCTCATTAAAGGTAAACTATTGTACTTATTTCTGACATGATGGATTAATTTTTTGTTTTCCATTATACAAATGGAAACTGGGCTATGTCTTATTGTGTCTGGCCTCCTTGGTTTTCTGACACTGTGGGATCCACATTCATTGTTTTTCTTTTCTTGCCTCAAGGAAGAAATAGTATCCTAAAGGAGTTGACATGCTCAACACTTCAACTCCCGGGATGTATTGGCCTCATATGAACTAACCCCTTTCCAGCCATTTCTCTGTGTGTAGTTTCCACAAAAATAAAATGCTTTTAGGCTCCGGAGGCTACAGGGAGGGTACATGTTATACCCCAGGCTGTCCTCTGATTTCTGTAAGTAACTGTTCCCCTTGGAATTGCACTCAGTGATTGTGGATAATTTTTCCCTTTCTTATTCACCTAAAATGCAGACCAGGATCACATCCCCAGGTTTTATCTTCTATGTAAAACTGAGTTGTCACAAGATTTTACTGAAAAGTTGATTTATTTCCCAGGATTATGAGAATCCAGGGATAAAACTGGCATCTGGCCACAGGGAGAGCCCTTGACCTAGAAGCAGGGGTGGCTTCAAAGTAGTGTGGATAGGGGCCTCCCTGGTGGCTCAAGGGTTAAGACACAACCTATGAGGCTGTCCGCAGCCACTGCAGCACAAGTTTGATCCCCGGCCAGGGAGATACCCACATGGCACAGCAGACCTCTCCTGTCTCACCCACTGCTCCCCTCAGCAGTGTATTTCATCAGTCTGCCTGTTCTGCTCCCCACTCTGTCTCTTGTGAATCCTCTCATCCTGCCCCCGTGCCTCTCTGGCCTGTACCCCAACTCTTGTATGCATAAATAAATAAATCTTAAAACACAACAAAACAAAACAAAAGTGGTATGGATATATAACAGAGCAGGTCACTCTCAGCCTTACTCATAGCCCTAAACTTTCTTGGGAGGGGGGACCCTAAAACTGATCTCCAAAAGGAAAGGTAAAATCAATAGCTTGTATTTTTTTTTGACCATGTTAAATAAGCAGTGCTAACTCTTTCTGCATAAAACAATTGTTTAAATCTAGCTTTGTTTTTTTTTTTTTAAGAACAACGTGTCAACTGAGCTTGAACTCTTAAAAAGGAATCTTGCTGTCAATCTATTTTTTAAATTAGTCAAACAGGCTCTGACTGTGTGAATGTGTAGTAATCATAATTTTTCTTCTTCTTCTTTTTTTTTTTAAGGCTTGAGCTGTAATTATTAAAGCTTCAATGTCCCCAGTGACATTAGCTAGATAATCAAATTTGGATCACAGGAATGAAATGAAATAACCTAGTGTGCCTTCATTACTGTTCTTCGCAAAATAATTCACTTAAGAAAGTTGTACCTTCCCCCCATACACATCTGTAACTAACCATGGAGGTAGCCAGTAAATTTAGCGTGAATATTCAAAATGATCAAATTGATTCTCAAAACGAAGAATGCTATGTTTCAACACAACAGGTTAAATTGCGTCTGCCACAAAAATAGAACAAAACATTGCTGAAATCATAGGCAAAAACAACAAATCAAAATGCTGAATAGACTTGCAAATTTTAGCAGACCTTATTGCTAAACTAGCTATTGAAGCGCTTACTGAGTAACTTTCTAAAAACATAAATCAGGAAAAAATAACATTTCTTAAATAGCTGATTGAGAACAGTTTTTATACTATATATGTACCCATTGGAAAAGTTATCTATGAATGTGTGTCATTTTGAACAAAAATATAAAGTTAGTTTCCAAGAAAATATCCTCAATGCCAATAATCAAGATTTCATCAGATTGAACAGTGTTAAAGTGTTTTGTAGCCTTTTTTTTTAATTAAGAAGGTAAATAGCCTCTTGTCTGCCCCTTACTCTTTAGTCCAGTGAAGACTAGGAGAAATGCTTAGGCCAGGAAGGCACTGGGTGGGAAGTTATTGCTGACATTCCCTCTTCTCTTTGGCCAACGCTTTTTGACCCCTATGTACACATCTTCCTTGCAATTTCATGAAAAAAGGATATCAGCTATGCCAGATCATTTGATAGCCGTGTCATCTAGACACAGTCCACATAAGTTTAGGATGACAATTAACAAATATTTTATTCCTCGAAAATGTAGTAATAAAGAATATCCATTAGGGGGCCTCTTTGATGGCTCAAAAGGTTAAATCTCAGCACTATGAAGCTATCAGTAGCCTCTGCAGCACGAGTTCGATCCTCAGCTAGGGAGGTGACTCACATGGCGTAGCAGACCTCTTCCGTTTTGCCCACTACTCCCCTCAGCAGTATATTTTAGTCAATCCACCTGTTCTGTTCCTCAAGAAGAGTCGTTAAAAAAATTTTTAAAAGTAAAGAATATCCATCAGTTTCCCAAACATTCAGGAACCAGAGGCTCCATCATTGTTTCCTAAGAACCCAAGAATGAAGGTTACCATGATGAAGGTCTTGTAGAACTGGACTTTGCTTGTCTCAGAAATATCCACTTTCTGTGGGTGCTAAAATAGAACAGACACAAAGAAATCGATGTCTTGGGTTCCAGTACTGAATTTACCACCAAGCAGTTGCATGATCTTTGCCAATTTTCTGCAACTCTTTGACCCAGATTCCTGTCTACGACAAGAACAAAAAATGAAAGTAGGTTTTCTAAAGATCCTTCCAGTTCTAATACTATGGTGTTGTATACATCATACTTCGTAGACCTGGATTAAGTCATAGAATGCTCTCTCGTTACTCCATATCCAGGTGAATTCTTCAACACATTTTCTTTCTGGCTGATGCACCCAGAGATGGTGTTGCAATTGGGTACTTGACCCACTCATGGTACCAGCCCCAGGTCCCTTCTCTAATGCAGTCAACTGAATTCTCTCTCTTCACGTTCCTTTTTACAGCACCCCATTATCACATTTGGTTCTTTTTCTGGTACTGAAATTCCTATGATGTTCTCTGGGAACATGATATAAACAGAAAGCACAAGAAAAAAATGGGTGTAGGCCTCTGGGTTGCCACATATGCTTGGTGAGTTTCCTGGAAGACATAGGCTCCACCAATCAATGGATCTCCTTTTAATGTTGGAGAATTATCCTCTGGAGAGAGTCAACATTTAACGATGGCAGCTAGAGCTCACAGGACAATTTGAAATTGTATGTTTTAAAACATCCTCAATGAGGCTTGACACGTGAGAGAACTTTCCTGCACCAAGAACTGTCGCAGATGCCACATTGAAGAGCTGTAAACCGGGAGCAAATCCACTCCATCCTACTACGAGCCCTTCCTGTTTTGTCAGCCAGCATGGTTTCCTAAATCTCAAATTGCAGCAGAACTGTTCTGCAATTCCATGGCTAGCTATTTCGGGAGCCTAACACAGCAGGACAAATGTGCACAAGTCCACACAGTATGACAGAAGAATTAAAAATGTATTTACCATCTGTTGGTAGTTTCCTTGTGGGCCTCTTTTCTTTCCTCTCCTGCAGTCACAAATAGGGTCTTCTAACTTCCTTCCATCCTCAGAGAGCAGAGTTCTCTCTTCACATCTTTGGAAATGCAGGGCTTCCCTCAACCCCGTTTCCTTATAATTTATCAGATGGTTGACCCCTGAAACTAGTTCACCTTTTAGGATCATTTCCCTCGAATATTAAGTGAAGTGGGTCTGTGAAGAGGCTGCAGTATTTTATACCTTTTTTGGTGACCAGGTTGCTTTTGGATTTTGCCCTTGAGTTCTGGTCACAGTGGACTCTGGGCAGCTCAAATGTGGATCAAGAGAAGTCAAGCTCAGTCTTACTGAAAGGAAATGAATCCCTTAAATTAGGCTTGGGAATTCATGTTGGCTCTTCACATTCTACTTACTCCTTACTACAAGGAGATGCACCAGATGGGATGCAAGATTTCTAATAGGAATGAGTCTTAGGGACATGACCGTGAACTTCAAATGAGAATCATTTCCCACCATGCAATAGCTTGGGTGGAAATCATAAGTTGGAGTACAATTTTGTGAGTTAGGAAACCAGTTAGGTTGATTCTCAATCAGAATCATTAATTCCTGAGCTACATGTACTATTGCTCAAAAATAAAATCTAGTATAGATTGGTATTAAAAATGTGGCCTCAATCAAAATAATTCTACGCAGTGTTGAACTCTAATTACCTTGTTCCATTCAGGTAATGGCTTGTTAAAAATTCTCAAGTGCTGTGTGACTTCAGACATGGGCAGTCCTTTTAGATTCCAAGCCTCAGTTTAATCACCTAGGAAGTGGGGATCTGCCTTACTGTATTGTGGGGGATACACGAGATATCGTCTGCAAAACTCCTGTCACATTGACTGGCATTGAATAAGAGCTTGATAAACGGTAGCTTTTAAAAATTATGATCATCAGAAGCTGCAGTTGTGCTACTTTCTATTTTTCTCAAATCTTGCTGTCAGATTTGTACGTGCTCTTCAATTCTGGTTTAATTTTTGTTTTTAACTTCTTCACAAATCTGGGTCTGAATGTGAGACTCAGCTCATTCCAATTCAGCTTGAATGGTGATACCAGATACAATTCTGTTATTGATCAAGTGAATAGAATATGTATCATAGTTTGGACACGATGCTCTTGGTTTGGATTAATGTCTATTGAGATAATGATTGTGCTGGGGCTTGTAAAGCTTTGTACAGACTAGATCCTGAAAAATATGATTGATTCATTCATTTACTTAACAGTTGATGAATCTTTAATGGGTGTCCATCATAGGCCCAAGACTGTTCTAGATGCTTGGGGTTTATGAAGGAAGAAAACAAGACAAGTTCTGACAATTAACAAAAAATGGCAAATGACAGAGGATGCATTGGGTAACAGAGTTATGGAATAACAGAACAGGGCAAGGAGGTACAATTTTAAGTATGGGGGTCACCATGGGCTTCCTTGGGAGGACGTTGCTTCATAGATAAAAAGACTAAAGAAGGTAAGGGAATGAACCATGTGGATAGCTCAGAATAAAGCATTCCAGGCAGAGGGAGCAGCTGGCAGGAAGGCCCTGAGCTAAGAGCGAGCCTGGTTTGTTTGAAAACCAGCAAACAGGATGGTGAGGCTGAAGTTAGGGAAACAAGAAGAGAGATAGGAGATAGGGTCTGAAAGACTGAGGACATCCTGATTGTGTGGGGCCTTGGAGGTCATGGGGAACTTTGAATTTGACTCCAACTGCAATGGACAAACCAGTAGATGTTTCTGGACAATGTTGTACCATCACCTGGGGCAGATGACCAGTGATGCCAAGGGCTGGTGATGGCAGGGGTGGTGAGACCTCATGCAGGTTGGTGAGATCATCCTGATGAAGGACGGTGGTAGATTAGCTCCAGTGTCATCAGCCCAAGCAGAGAGAAATGATTAGAGCCTGGATATATTTAGCATGTAGAGCCAATAGGATTCGGGGGCACTTTGGATGTTGGGTGTGGAAGAGTCAAGATGATTCCAGTGCTTTTTGGACTAGACAGGGGCATGGCTAGAAGTGCCATTTACTAAGATTTGCAAGCAAAAAGTGTATTACACATCGCAGATAAATGGGAGAACAGATTCTTTGGGACTCTGCTGGAGTGTAAGACTTCCTTCTGTCTGCAACAGAAAACGTCCCAAAATGAATGAATTTCTAGTTAATCTTTATTAGATCATCATCTGAAAGACTGATGTTGTCAAAGTGCTTTTAAAACAGTCAGGTGAACACTGGGAGAGTGGAGGAAAGGATGGATTTTTTTCCTTTGTTGCTGTTGTTGTAGTATTTCCTCAATGCCAAACAATTAATTCAGTTTTTAAATGTTTTCCTGCCCCCCGCCCCCCATACTGAACTACACCTCAAGGAAAGTGAAGTGCTATTCCCATGGGTGCCCAGCAGAGGGCGCTGAGGAGGCCTGTGGAGGACCTTTGAGCCAGGCCTTCTGCAGGAGTGAAAGCTGCTCAGTCAGACCTCTGGGGTAACCTCTGTCCCTGGGCCCCAAAGCCAGCTGGTTCCTGGATGATGGGGAGGAGCTTTAGAATTTTCTACTCCACTGAACCTTATGTTTATTGCTGTTGTCATGGTAAAAGACCAAGCATATATTCAGAAAGGATTACCTATGTGTATCTACAGGTAATTTCTGTAAATAAAGAAGCATGGATGTCTTAAAGAAGGTGTACGGGATTCCCTGGGCTGCTGTAACAAATTACCACAAACCAGGTGACTCAAAACAACAGAAATCTATTCTCTCCCAGATCTGGAGGACAGAAGTTCAAAAGCAGAGTGTCAAGCAGGGCACTGCTCCCCATGAGACTCTGGGAAAAATCCTTTCCTGCCTCTTCCAGCTTCTGATGATAGCTGGTAATTTTTTGCTTTCCTTGGTTCATAGCAGCGGAGGTCCAATTTCTGCCTGCCTGTCTTCACAGGCCTGATTCCCTGCATGTCCTCTGTCTCTGCCTTTCCCTCCTTGGAGGACAGCATCATATTGGATTCAGAACCCTCCCTGATCCAGTCAAACCTCATCTTAACTAACTACCTCTGCAAAGGCTCTATTTCCAAATAAGGTCACACTCACAGATACTGGGGTTAGGACTTCAATTTATCTTTTTGAGGGACACAGTTCAACCTACAGCAGAGGGCAATAGGAAATGACATGAAGAAATGATGGGGGAGGGTTGCATGGGAGGGTAGGAGTCGTCCAGCAGTGGAGCAATAGCAAAAGGAAGGCAGTTACTTGCTGAAATGGTAAGCAGAGGTCAGAAGGGTTTGGGAGTAACAGGAAATATTCAGATAAGAGATGCTCTCATTTAGAATACTCTTTCCATCTGTGCTTATAGCCCTGATTTTTTTCTGTTCGAGTTTAAAAAAAATATTGTATAAATAAAAAGAATAAGAAAATAGCACTTCTCTGACTCACACATTGGGCAGAGCCGCAAACCCTTGTGATAATCAGGAAAGGCTTCACAGAAGTGTTGATGCTTGAGCTGGATCTCAGAGTACTAGGATAAAACGGCCATGCAACCAGGGCTGGGGAAGAGAAAGGGTTTGCAGGGTAGGAAGTGGATGCAAAACACAAAGTTCCGACATGGATGCCTCCTTTAGCCCCTTAAGTAGGGTGAAAAGTCCTTAAAGGCAAGGCCTCTGTTGTTGAAGCAGTCCTTACTACTCAGACACAGTCCTAAGGAAAACAAAAGGGCAAAAATGTTTCTGGTTTTAATAAATGCACAAATAAGCCCATGATAACCTGGAAGAACACAAGCAGCCTATATAGGGAGGAGTTATTTATTGGCCCCTTTTGCCAAAGCACAAATATGAAAACCCCACCTTCAGCCAGATCTGGAGAAATCAAAGGGTAGAATGTGGTAGAAATTCCTCTGTCCTGATTGCATAAGGAGATCTGCCAACATTTTTTCTCTGATATATTCCTTTCTGCACAAAGGGCTGAACTAGGTTCTCAAAAACCTGATCGTGAACTGAGATAGGCAGCTCTGAATCACCACCATGATCTAGGAAAATTAACTCCTCGCTGATCTTCCCAGATAAGCACCCCAGCTTGCTGCCTGTGAGAGCTGCATCAGGATCCGGCCAGGTTTCTGCCATAGAGCAACTCCCCTTTTTTGGCATAAGAATGTACAGGATGCCAGTAAAGTTCACACTGGGTCATCTAAGTCTTTTTAAATGCATGATGATTCATTGCTGGGGGTGGGAGAGGATAGTGAGAGGAAGGAAGTACTGAGGAGAGAGGCGGAGCCGTGTAATTATGAAATTGACTGCAGAAAAAGCTAGCTCTGTGGGTCACATGTTCTTACTATTGGTACTGAAGCTACAACTTTTAAACCAGAGGTGGGGAAACAGATCATATAATCTGGCTTCTGGAGGAGAGGCAAGAGATGCCTGCATATGTATTAGGATGGCGGTGTGTTAATTTCTCTTTCTATCTGACAAAGACGAAAATCTCTCCCATGACAGCAGAGTTAGCAGAATAAAAATTTGGCTATAGTGGTATGAGTGAACAATTTGTCTTCTTCTCCTTGATTTACTTGCATTCTAACTGACAGGGTCGTTCATTCTGTGCATTCATTTTGTACTTAAAAAGGGATTGTTTGTAATTTACAGTTTAAGTCGGTGCTATTTTTCTGCTCTGTCACAAAGCATCTGTGGCAGTTGCTATTGGCTCCTCTCTGCCTACAGACACAAAGCAAATTCCTATCTGTAATCCTCAGTCTTGAGAGCTCCCCCAAGTCTCTCAGAAGTTAAACTTTGGAGAGATTTGACAGAAAGGGGCCCTGCAAATATCAAACCACCTGACAACACTCGCTGAATCCCTCACACAGCCGCTTTCCTCGGTGCACCCTAGTTCTTGATGTCAAAAGCAAAAGTTTGCCAATGTATTTTTCTGTAACTCTTCCTCTTTGGTAAATTCCTCCTTCAACAATTTTCTTAAAGTCTGACCCTCATTTGGGTCAGCTTTTCCTAATTGATACTGACTGCAGAAAAATACAGTGATGAGAGAGCTGATAGGTCTAATGTCAAGACTGTTAGAAAAGCAGGGCCTCCCCTGGTGGCGCAGCGGTTGAGCGCTGGGCTGTGAGGCTGCCCGCAGCCTCTGCAGCACAGGTTCCTCCCTGGCCACCGGCGAGGGTCCCACAAAAAAAAAAAAAAAAAAAGAAAAACAAAAAACTTCACTGTCTTCATCCCCAAATTTGAGGCTTATTTCTTTTAGACTGCAGTTGCCCATGATCTTATTTGGAAGGCATTCTAAGCCTGACATGTACTATTCATTAATTGCCACTAGATTACATTCAAAAAGCGTGATTTGGAAATTTGATCTTAATTTGGAAATTGTATTTTTTTTTTTGCAGAAACAGAATGCCAAGTTGTTAATGGAGTACTTTTAATAGATTTCCACGTGTTCCCACATGTTCAACTCACATTCTCCATGCCTTAAAATGCTTGTTTTCTTTCAGGATCTTTAGATGATTGAGACCATATGTTCTGATATTTCACTGGTCATTGCATACTTGTACACTCTTGGTCAGAGTTAAATGAAGAAAATTGATCTAGGTCTTTCAAAGTAAATAATAATGGTCAGAAATCATCTCATTTCCTTTTGATGTGTGCTAGTGTACTAAATATATTTTTTAAAAAGATTTCCTTTTGGTAATCTTGAATTGATTTTTAGTTAAGCAGCAATTATATAATTTTCATTTTCTATGTCCCAAGCCATCAGTCACTAGAAGGTATCAACCCCAAACCAATCAGTCACAAGCAACAAAACCAGCTGTAATGCTACGATTTATTTGTGTGCTTTATAAAGCAGAGCATAGAGGGCCTCCCTGGTGATGCAAGGGGTTAAGCACAGCACTTTGAAGGTATCCGCAGCCTCTACAGCATGAGTTCAATCCCCGGCTGGCCAGGGAGCTACCCACATGGCACAGCAGACCTCTCCTGTCGCACCTGCTGCTTCCCTCAGCAGTGTATTTCAGTAGATCTGCCTCTTCTGCTCCTCACTCTGTCTGGTGAATCCTCTCACCCCCCATGTCTCTGGCCTGAACCCCATTTCTTGTATGCATAAATAAATAAATGTTTTTTTTAAAAAGATTTATTTATTTATTTATACAAGAACCAGGATACAGGCCAGATGCGCGGGAGGATGAGAGGATTCACCAGAGACAGAGTGGGGAACAGAACAGGCAGACTGACTGAAACACGCTGCTGAGGGCAGCAGCGGGTGAGACAGGAGAGGTCTGCGTGCCATGTGGGTAGCTCCCTGGCCGGGGGTGGAACTCGTGTGCTGCAGAGGCTGCGCACAGCTTCACAGAGCGGCACTCAACTGCCTAAGCCCCCAGGGGAGGCCCAATAAATAAATCTTAAAAAAAAAAAACCCAGAGCATAAGTTTTCCATCAGCTTCTAAGGTGGCATGATCCCCCAAATGATGGAGTCACAGAGAAGCCTAACTTCTTTGTTTTGCAGACCCCAGTCCACATACCAGTGAGACTATGCTTTCCTCCACAGTTTACTCGCAAGCCTCATTTAAACAAGGAATAAGGTCCTTGTTATACCCTGTAAGGTAGAAACTTGAGGAAAATGAAAAACAACTAAGAGAGCCATGCCAGATTCACAGGATTCTAATCAGTTTCCAGAACTGAATTCTTAGTTCTTAGAACTAATTTCTGCACCTCTCTGTATAAGTGCTACAACATTATCTATTTAAGTGCTGACCATGAGAAATATAATAAGCAACCCTTGTGCAGGTATAATTTTATTATTTATTGTTTTATAGCCACATTAAGTGAAAAGAAATAGGCAACATGAAATGCAGCAATATATTTTATTTAACTTTATATGCAGAATATTTTCATTTTGTGACAGGGTAATCCCCAGGGAAAGGGAAGGTTCCTGCCCCACCCTAAGGAAGGTTCTCCTGCCCCACCCTAAGGAAGGGTGTAGCTGAGCAGGGAGGAGCAGCTAGAGCAGACAGGGAGAAAGGGATGGAGTTGATCAAGACTAGGACCTGCAGGAGGCACTTGGAGCAGAGACACATGTAAAGAAGCTTCACTTGCTTCTCAGCCTTGGACTTGCACCAGGGACTTGGGGGACATGGACAGAGACACTTGAAAGAGAGAGACACTTGAAAGAGAGAGATGTGGGTGAGAGACCCGTGGGGAGGCTGACAATGGCAGCCTTTATCTTGACTTGGGTTTCTATTTTGCTCTTTTCCTTACAGATTTGCCTGGCCCCTTCTGCTCCTTTCTTATGGTCCCTGCAAGAAAGCGCCTTAGGCCTCAGTAGACCTGCTTTGGGCCAAGCCTGTTTGGCTGCGCATTTACCCACAAGGGGATGGGTCACTTTGGGTGTTTCATGGGGAAACTTTTAAATTATATTCTTTCTCTTCTCTTTAGTGTACACTAATTGCATTAAAGTTCCTTTCCATTGATGGTCTTATGCACTTGAATATGTTCTGTCTTATGCAGCAGGTGGCAGAATCCATTTAGAGCAGGTAGGTTTGGGGGTCCCACTGGGGTACCTCTCACCCTCCCCTGTAACAATTTTAGTATCTAATCAATATAAAAATTATTGATATACATGTGTATATAAGTATATGTGTGTATGTGTGGGACGTTTGTGTGTGCCAATGTGTGTGTGTGCTCTAGGTTTTTTAAAATTCAAGGTATATTTTGCACTTACAGTATGTGTCAATTTGGATTGATCACATTGCAAGTGCTCATGAGTCATCTCAGACACTTTAGTGTATATACCTACACTAAAGTGCTTGACTTTGTTTTTAATTATAGACAGAATATTATTTAAAATAGCCTAATGTGTGTGCTGTTAGAGCATAAATTGTTGGTTCACTCTTGACTATGGGTGATGTCATTTTCATTACCCAGAAGCTTCGGTTTGGTGGAGGAAGCAAGAAAGATGATTCAGAAGCATGTCCTTTAAGCATCTCCTTGCACCTACCATGCACTAAGTTCAGGGTCTTTAGTTTGGGTGTGGCAAGCTGACTTTAGAGTCTATTGTATGAGTAGTTTTCACATTTGTTTTTAGTTTATTTTACTTTTCTGATCTCCCCAGCTTGACTTGGGAATGCAATCTTAGGAAAATATATTTGTTTTACAAGCACACTATGATTTACTCAGATTTTTAAGCCACATAAGTAGAATGACACCTTCCTTATAATAGCATGGTTAAAGGTCTGTCAGTGTTTCCATTAAAATTTCAAACTTTCTGGGATTTATTACACAGCCCTAACAAATTGCTCCAGGCAGAAACTTGGCAAATCCTTCTTTAGTGTAGGAGGAAATTCTTTTTAATATTTTTTTAAAGATAAAAATAAATAATTATTTAGCACTTAAATTTATTCATGTGATTTTTTTTGATAAGGAAGGCATTCAGACAAAACACATAATACAACTTTATATTTTGCTTGTTTTACAAATTTGAAATATATTATTTGAGCTTGGAAGTCAGGTTTTACTGAAGAGTTACACAATTGCCTCCCACCACCCAACTCTTTAATAATTCTAGTACATCATTCTCATATTCGTAAGTCTGATGGATACAACCATTCTGATTGTTGCTGGACCAGTTGACTATGAATCCTTATATTTCATCATGGTCAAAATGAACATTTTTCAAAAGATTTTTTTTTTAAGATTTCATTATTCATGCATACAAGAACAGGGGTACAGGCCAGATGTGTGGGAGGGTGAGAAGATTCACCAGAGACAGAGTGGGGAACAGAGCAAGCAGATTAACCAAAATACACTGCTGAGGGGAGCAGCGGGTGAGACAGGAGAGGTCTGCCACACCATGTGGGATTCTCACTGCCTGCAGGGATCGAACCCGCACTGCAGAGGCTGCGGACAGCTTCACAGCACTGCGCTCAACCACCTGCACCACCAACGGAGGCCCTAAGACGTGTTTTGCTATGAATTCCTTGTAGATCAGATGTCTTACTCATCTTTATATCCTCAGGGTCTGGTTACTGTAGACATAATCTCTATTCCTAAGTCTTCTTATGTAAATACTCATTTAGTAAATATTTATTATCTAGTAACTTTGAAGAACCTTTAAAACTGAAAAAAACATGCTGCTGGATCTTTAGTTCCTAAGATTCCCCTCATCTCTGAAGACCTCAGTGGATTATTGTAACAATTAAATGATCCAATACTATGAAAAACACAAACCTTCCCAGATCCTTTTTGAGACTTGGCTTCACCATGTCTTATGCTGCTTTCAGGAGTGTTTGAAGGTACAGTATATAAGACCGTAAAAGTATGAAATGCTACATAGACATAATTGTAACATAAATTCTCACCACTGCAATCATTAAGGATAAACAGATGAAATCACCATGCAAGTTAACATAGTGAAAAGCGAGCAAACTTTTGCCAACATATTCGACTCTAAATGAAATGAATTTTCCTGATGTAGTGTTAAGTTAATGGTCCCCATTGTTTTTAGATAGACAGGCATTACTCTTTTAATTCCCTTATCCTGTACTGTGTTATCTTTAATTTGGACTGGAGAAACACTAAGCATGACTTCTGAGGAACGTTTTACTTTAAGAATTGACGCCTAAGCTAAATAAGTCTATTCTAACTGGCTGATTGATCAGCTGCCACTGAATAAATCTATCTATATTCTATCCTAACTTGCTGTTTGATCAGTTATTTCCTGGTAAGCTTTTTGTGTTTGTTTTGAGCTGCAGAAGCAGCTACTTCCAATGAAAACTTATACTACAACTTAAAATCCTTCCAATTTGGACACTTGTTTTATTAAGCACTCTTGTGCTCCCTCTGCTGCCGTGAAGAAAACCTTCAAGCTCAAGACCCCTGCACAGTCCTCAGTGTTCACCTTGGCAACGATGCAGATTTGTGCACAGATCAGGGCTCTCCTGAAAGGCAGTGCTATTTGGCCAAAATATAAAATGTGGAAATTTTTCATTAAAAAGTGCAATTTGGTAAGAGAGGGAATGAAAACAGGAATAAACAGAAAGAATTAAATTCTGCTCCATCTGTGACCGAATTCATCCAGAGAGAGCGCTGCAGTGTACAGTGCTCCTCAGAGTATAACAGGCATTGGGATCACCAGGGAGGCTGGCTAAAAGCTTTTCTGATTCAGCAGGTCTGGGGTGGAACTCACATTTTGAATGTCTTAAAAGCTCCCAGATGCTGCTGCTGAAGACTCTGTTTTCAAAAGTAAAATGTAATATATAATTATATGATATAATATATACTCGATAGCCCATTTTAAACTGCCAAAAGTAGATACTACCAGAACAGTGAAGTAGATAGAAAGGATGAAGATGATTTCCCAGGGCTTTCCAGCAAACCAGAGCAAGATTAGGAGCAACAGTTTGCTAGGCCTTGTTTATTTCCTTTAGTTTCAAAGTTTCTCTTAGGCTTGTAAGAATAGTGTC
Organism: Talpa europaea; assembly: GCF_964194135.1. Lineage (NCBI taxonomy): Eukaryota > Metazoa > Chordata > Mammalia > Eulipotyphla > Talpidae > Talpa > Talpa europaea. The sequence continues at coordinate 150,839,399 of NC_140068.1, forward strand.
GAGTTTAGGAACAGGGCTAGAGTACTACATATTTTGTGCTCCTATCTGAAAAAATCTTGCCATGCATTTGCTGATTTTTTATTTGTAAGAAAAATTCGGGTTTTTAAAGATTCAGTGCCAGTTATTTATGATTGTGCATTTCAAATTTTGCCATGTGAAAACAGCACATTTCAGTACTAAAAGTAATGAAACTATAACATGAGTATTATGTTTGTGTTGGATTTTATGGGAAGTAAAAGTGACAGATTTTAATGGTAGCTTCTGTCTTTACTCTTAATGGCTTTGTAAATACGAGACATGTTTCTTATCAATTATTTTCACTGTCTGGATAACGTATACATTTAGCTTCCATGGTGGAACATCTAAATTAATTGATGAGTTCTAATATGAATTATGTGTTTTAATTTGTTTAGGGCTGTTGAAATGAATTAACTGCTTGTGTCAATGTAATAACGATTAGCTTAAAAAAAAAAACAAAACACAAAAACTCTCTAAATGTAAGATGTCTAAAAATAGAGTGGAGGTGGATTGGACAGTCTGCAGATTAAGAGCTGGAATAAAAACATCTCAGTTCAGCCAAAAACATGGCAACCAATATTTTCTGTTATAAAAATATTTTTAGATGAATTTAGTTTTTATGAAAGCTGTCTGAAACTGAAATGAATAGCAGAAGCTCTGTTTATTCACAGGCCAGTAATGATAATACCTGCTGGACGAGCATGGTCTTTTCAACGCAGAGCGGATAAATAAACAAGCTTCTGCTCCTTTCAGAAGTCAGCTTGCCAAGTGGGGGCACCGGGTAGAGATATCACCCCATGATGTCCTGAGATATTAACCTTCACCTTGATAAATAAAGCTTGTCCATGAAAAAAACACCACCAGGCAGAGCCTTTCAGGAAACTGATTTCAACTGTCCACTAGAGGCTGTAATGAGACCAACAATGTCACTTTAGACCAACCCGAGCTTAAGCTGTGATGATCATTGATTTTTAAATGCAAAAAAAAAAAAAAAAAAAAAAAAGTTGTAGAAACGGTAACAGGGAATAGTAGTAGGTCTATTTAAGCAGTCACGTATTAGTGCTCGGTATTTGAAAAAATGTGAGAAAAAATTCATTTCCGGGGCTCTACCCCCTCCTAAGTGAATATGCTGGTTTTTATTTCTGTAGCACGTCGGCTCTGAGCTCGTTGTTTCAAAGCTGACACATTTCTCTGGGTGATTCTGTGCAGTTGGTGACTAACTGTTAGGTCATAAGTAAACTCAGCCAAACGGTTCCTCAACCCCAGCTTACAGTCAATAGCGGTGGTTTCCTGAGAGAACCTTCCATGCCAAGATCAGGTTTCTAGACAGGTTCTGAACACCTGAGGGAGGCCAAAGCGGCCCGACTCCTTCTGGTCTCCCAGGAGCGTGTGCACCAAGAACGCTGCACTGAGCTCCCTTCAACCTGGACGTGCCTTCTCCCCCTCCAGGTGCCACACCTGTCGGCAAGGTGCGCCCCTCCAAAAAGAGTCTTTTCCCCGGAGCTCACAGCTGGCAGAGGTCCAGGCGGCGGGGGCGGGGTGGCGGGGAGCTGGGTCCAGAGGAAGTTCTTCGGCGTGGATTTACGAGAACTGCCATTTAATGCTCGGTTTGCTTTCTGTATCTCCTGCACCGGTTACCTCATTTCCGATTAAATTAATGATCCCGAATGAGCTGCCAGGGTAGTGCGCGGGTCTTCTACCCGGGCCAGAGCCGGCGGTTCCAGACCCAAAAGCAGAATTCCCGACCCGCCGAGAAAGCAAGCAGGGAGGGGGTGGGCGGGAGGCCGCCCGCGCTCCGGGGCGGTCAAGGTGAGCGCGCGCGTGCAGCGGGGGCGCCCCTGCAAACTTTCCGGAGTTGCAGCGAGGGCGATCCCCGCGGCCGGGGGTTCGGGGTCCCAGAACCCCGGAGCTGGACCGCTTTGAGGGTTAACAAGCGTGACGATGCGAGACAGCCCCGTGAGCCGCTCGCTCGTCCGCGCGCCGGGCACCAAGGGCGCGTCGGAACCAGAACCGGCCCCTCTCTCCTTCCCTCGGGGGGGGGGTATTTCTGGGCTTCGGAGCTGAACCCGACCCCCCTGGGAGACTCCCTCGGGGCGCCTGAATTGCACCCCGCAGCCGCTGCCTCCAGCTCGGTGCAGGGACCCGGGGTGGCGCGCGCGGACCGGCCGGTCCCCGCTGAAATTACCTCATCGCCCCAGCTCCCCGCCCCAAATCCCCAAACCTGGAAGGAACTGTCCCCTCCAGCCCGAGTCTCCCCTCCCGCGCCCCCACCCCGGTACCCCGCGATCCCCAGCCCGGGGCGGGGGAGGCGCGCGGGGCTTGGCGCCTGGGCTGCGCGCACCGAAGGGTTAAGGGTTCGGGCCCCGCAGCCGCGCCGTGCGCTCGCCGTGCTCCGAGCGGCTCGCCCGGCCGCCCGCCCGCCCGAGGGGCCCCCCCACCCCCAGTCGGATCCTGGAGCTGCGGCGGCGGCAGCCAACTGCTCCATATTTGGCTTCTATTACACATTTACATACTGGAGCGAGCGAGCGAGCGCGAGAGAGCGCGAGGAGGGCGGGCGCGGGAGGAGGGAGCGAGCAGGGGGAGGAGTTGCGAGCGGAGTGTACCGCAGACATCATTTCTACTACAGTGGGGCGCCGTGCAGGACCTGTTCCACTGCAGGGGGATCCAAAACAAGCCCCGCGGAGCAGCCGCCAGCGCCTCAGCCGCCGCAAGACAGTTTCTCTCCCTCTGCCCCCCACTTCCCCACGCAGCCCCAGATCCATTTCCACTTTACAGTAAGTGGCGATTTTTTTTTTCCTGATTCTTCCTCTCCCCTCCCCCTCCCTGCTCTTATTTAGATGAACAACCACCCCCTCCCCCTGGTCCCCGCGCTCCCGAGAGGGGCCCAAGCAACAACCAGCAAACAAACCCCAAACCCCAACCGGCGGCACCAAAACAGCTGGACGAGGAGCGGAGGAAATGGACGCGTGTGTGTGTGTGTGTGTGTGTGTGTGTGTGGACATGTACATACAACCTCCCCGGCTCTCGCCTCCCGGGACGCCGCGCAGGGCGCAGGGCGCAGGGCGCAGGGGGGCGGCGGGGGGCGCGGGGAGGGGCGCGCCCGGGCTGGGGGCGCGCGCGGGGCGAGCCTGGTCCTCCTCCCTGGGGTGGCGCCGGGGGTGGCGGCCGAGCCCGGGGGTCGCGGCGCCCCGTCTTCCCCGCTCCGGGCCGCGGGCGGGAGGCGGGGTCTGCAGGGGTCCGGGCTCCCCCGCGGGGGGCCGCCGGCCTCGGCGCCCGGGCCGGGGTCTCCCCGCGCAGGCCGGCCTCTCCAGCGCGCGCGGCCGGCCGGGAGGGGCTGCGCCGGCCGCGGGCCCGGACTCTGCGCGCGGCGGGCGCGGGGCGGTGGGGGAGCCGGGGCGCGGGGGGCGCGGGGGGGCGCGCGCGGCTGGAGGGGCGGCCCGGGCCGCGCCGCCGCCGCCCTGTTGGTGCGGCCGCTTCCTGATCATGTGCAGCCGCGGCCGCCGCCGCCCGGAGCCGGGAGCCCGCGAGCGCCCCAGCCCGGGCCGGCGCCCCCGCCAGCGCGCGCGGCAGGAGCCGGGGAGCCGCGGCCGGCGCTGCCCTGCCCGCGCGGGAGGAGCGGCCGCGCGGCTGCCGAGCCGGTGAATGGAGCCCGGAGGAGGGGAACGAGCCGGGGCCGCCGTGCAGGAGGCGCTGCGGGGAGCGGGGTGCGCCCGGGAGCCCCGCCGCTCGCGCGCCCTGGGCCGGGCCGGAGACTCCGCCACTCCCGGGCCGCCGGCGCCTCCTACGTGGTCGCAGCGCTGCGCGCAGGCCGGTCCCGCAGGGGGCTGGGGCGCACCGGGCGAGTGTGAGTGTGAGTGTGAGTGTGTGTGTGTGTGTGTGTGTGAGTGTGTGCGCGCGCGCGCGTGTGTGTGAGTGTGCGCGATTGCGCGCGCGGGGGTGTGGGGACGGCGACCGCGGTGGCGCTGGGGAGGGGGTCCCCTCTGGGGCCACTTGGCCCACTCGGCCGCCCCGACCCCTCTCCGGGCTCTCCGCCCTCGGGCCGCGCTCCTGAACTCCGCGGCTGGGGAATTTCATTTTTTTTCAGACCACGTAGGGGGCTGGAAGCGCCGAAACAATTCAGGTTTTCTAGGGAGGTTGAGCAAGAACCTTCGCGGGGGGTGGAAGTAGGGTGGTGTTGGAGAGCCTGCCAGAACGCAAACAAAAATCCTCAGTTTTTAAGGACTGGGGGTGCTGCAGGGGGTGTGGGGGGGGTCCGGTCCGATCCCGTGGCTGCTCGGTGTCGGTTTGCTTTCCTAGCATGTAATCCTGCAGATAAGAGGGTGATAGAGAGACTTCGGGAGATTGGGAAATTGCTGAAGAGTAGTAAGGGCAAAAAAAAAAAAAAAAAAAAAAATTAAATAAATAAATAAAAAGAAAGCACCAGTCGGAAGCTGGTTATATAATGCGCGATGTGGCTAACGAGAAGGCAAGCTATTTTTATTTTGTTTACCGTATGCTGTGCTGTAGGGACTCTTCCAAACTGGTTCTGTCCCCGAAGAGAGCCTTAGCTTCCCTCTGAGATCCACAGGATACAATTCGCCAAATTAGAAGACCCTGTGACACCCACAGAATAAAAAGTAATGTCTCAGCGTGGCATGCTCGCTGCACATCCTGTCGTGCCTGCACCGGAATGTGTGTATGCAAATAAGTTCTCCTTTGGCAATCTCTCGTCACATCTCAATGACATTTGTGTTTTATAATGCAGGCTGTTCTTAATATTTAAACATCATCGTTATAGATCGCGCGCAGCGGTGGGTAGCCCTGGCTGATTATTTTTAGGCACTGCTATACTTTTCAACTGTGTTGGCTAAGCCATGGGGAGGGGGTGCTGAGGAGCAGCTCTGCAGTTCCTAGAAGCTGCTGTTAACCCCCCCCCCTCCAACTGGCTCCCTCTGGTTTATTTAGTGGGTGAAGGTAGTTGCTTAAGTATTTGGGGGAATGAAGCTGAAGCCCCAGCAAGCCACCAGAGGGGATGAGAAAATGCAGCCCATGAAGTCTTGGAAAGGGATGGCACCCTAAAGGCGAATGCTGTGTGTGGCATTTAATCTCCTCTGTCTGCCCTCTAACTGTGCATGCATCAGTCTGTACATTATCAGCCACATAGACAAATGGACTTGAATGACACCTTCTACATAAAACAGGTTGCAAGGCTCCTCTAAACCTCCTGCCTGCCTGTCTTTCTCATCATGTAGATCCGTGTCAGTGGTGTAGGTTTTCCTGCACTTACTCCAGCCCTGATCACTCATGTAATTAGATCAGGCTGCCATGGCAACAGACAGTGCTCCTGGCCCATTCAGGTGGGTTTGCCTTGTGCCTGGACTACTCCAAGTAGTGTTTTATGCACGCTATTCGTGCTGCCCAAGCCGGTGGAGACTTCACTATTTCAATTGCGTCTTCTTTCAGTCCTTTGGATGGGAGTCACTGAATGAGGCTTCTAGTCACTCAACTTATAAAGGAGACCCGCAAGCTGTTCTTAGTGGGTACAGTATGTAAATGCCTCTCTCCAGACAGTGAAAGGAGCTGGACAATCCTGCTGGTGTTTATTGTGAACAGATCAACAAGTATTTGGTACTTGTTAGAAACCTTTCAGAGCTCCCCAAAGCCACATTTCTTTTGCAGTCTGGTGATTTTGGCCTTGCAGGCATTTAACCCTTTCGAGTGTGAAAGCACCATCCATTAGACCCCAAGTTCCCAATAGTCATTACTGTTTTTTTTTTTTCTGAAGCCATCAGATTCTATGTCAGATGCCTGCAGATGACTTTATTTTGCAACATCCCTAAGTCGGTTGTCTGGGAATCCTGGACTCGGTGGAAGTAATTTATTTGGGAAAGAGATCTCCCTTTTCACATTTCAGAGCTTTAGGGTCGTCATAATAAGAAAAAATGATAGTGACAGTAGGCAGACATTCAGAATGTAGTCATTCTCGAAGTGGATCGCTTGGCCTTGATCTTTACATCCTTGGTAGTAGTTTAAAGGTTCTGCTCTCAAATGAGAGCCGCTGTAGGCCTGTCGTGGTAGAGGGATGACGGGTGGTGCTTTTGCACAGTAGACCACTTGTACTCTATTTTGGGAGCTCTAATTTAACAAGCATTTAATAATTTAGAGAGCAGCATTACTCTTTGCATTAGGGCATCACTTTATTAAGCCTGCTAAACAAATCATAATACTATTGCAAAAGAAAAAAAAAAGGCAAGAAAATTAGCTTTGGTTACTGAAAGGTCTCTTTGCTCAGGCAATCCAGATGACAGGAATAATTAATAACCCTGAAATTTGAAAGAAAAAATAACTGAGAAGAATAATGTCTTGATTTGGTTGTGACTCTGCCAGTTTGTTTTGAGTTTTATAGCCCCAGATCTAAATTGGTAAATCCTTTCTTCGCCTGGGGCTGGGATTGAGAGCTCTAGTTAACTCTACTCACAAGGGTTTATGAGTTTCTATGCTTTGGTGAGTTTATGCAGTGGGCAACTTGATTGTGGCCTGCTCGGATCAAGCATTGCTGTGGTTAAAATGAGCTGTTATTTCTAGCAGGTAAATAGATGGGAAGCAGATATATAAAAGAAGCCACAGAGGTTTAAGTTTTACACAACACCTTGGAGATCCGGAATTATGATTTGCAACATACAGAAAATTGCTTTCCTGTGTGTTTTTGGGTGCGTAAATAAATTCATGCTAAAAGAAGTATGAAAAGTATGCTTGATTAGAAACTTTGGAGCACAGTATTTCCCTTTCTGGATTTCGTTTTAAGAGGGTTTGGTAAACAGAAGTGATACTTTATCAGAAATATTATCACTCGACTGCAAGGCCTCTGAATTGCTTTTACTTTAGAGAAAGAGTCAAGAACACTCTGTAGCCATCAGATTATATGTCAGATGCCTGCAGATGACTTTACATTTCGATATCCCTCACTCGGTTGTCTGGGAATCCTGGGAAAGCCCAGCTGTAAGAGGTTATTAAAATATTAGTAAACATATTTCTACGCCTCCTGCTTTTGTTGTCATTACAGCATTCAAGGGCCTCACATTCCTTTTGTCTAAAGTGCCTTAATTTTTCTTCACTCTGAAATGTCAAGTGGATTTTACTTTTGTACTTACCTTGAATGATCGTTTCTGATGACTAACACGTTCTAACACTGGCTCATTGTGTTTCCTATTAGAAGCTAGTCAATAAACATATTTTACCCAAACCATGAAATTTTGTAAATTTGTAAGGTTGAGTGAATGTTAGTCGTTGAAATGATAGCTGTCTGAAAGTGACACGTAATTTAGATTCTGCAAAGCTTAAATACTTGCGTATGTAAAGCGACACAGTGCAGCAAGACAGAATATCATTTTTAGAAGGGAGAGAGAATTTGATTTCCATTGCTTTATATTTTCAGAGCAATTCACTAATTTGAATGGTTGGCTTCTGTGAAGTATTTGGCTGTGTGCTGTATGTTTAGATAAGTGACTACTTCAAAGAACAGATTTAGTTCTGGTCATACTTTCAAGGTTATCAGAAGCAGACCCTCCTTATTTTCTTAAAGGCAACGAGAATAATATATCGTTGAAATCCCAGTAGAGAGAGGATTTCTATTCTAATATACACGTTTGCTGTACCCCTTTTTTTAGGAATGAATTTTGTATTCATCAATTATGCTGTTGAAATTTTAGTTTTATTTAATTCACAGTTTAATAAAATACTCATTCAAAATATCTTTAAGCGTTGATATAATAATAAGTATACCAAGTGCTAGCTTCAGAGAATATTTTTAAATGTTGGTTGAAAGAATTATAGTTGGATTGAGGTTTTAAATGTGTGTGTGTCTGTGTGTAAAATCACAGGAGTATAAAAAGATTTAGGTAAATAATCTATCTGTGGGAACAGCTTTTGAAATCTTTTTCTGGTTTCATAATTTACATTTTTATCTGTATAATGTAATATGTTTTATTATATATAATGTAATATGTTTTATTATATTATATATAATGTAATATGTTTTATTATAAATCTGAATTTTTAGGCTAATGTATTATAAATGCATAAAGAAGGTATGGAAGTTTCAGTTTTACACAACACCTTGTACTGAATGTACAAAAGCAAGTTTAGAATTATTACAGACAGAAAAACAGCAAGCATTATGTACATTTTTGACATATTTGATGTGAGCAGAAATATTTCATTGGTTTTTCTGCACCTACCAATGCATCCCATTTGTGGTGTAGAGAGAATGCAGTGATCACTGCAATAGGGAAAACACCTACCTGAAAATTACTTTTCAGAAAATTCATTGTCATGTAGCCTGAAGTAGTCATGGGGGGGGGGGGGCAAAAGTTTCCCTAATTATGGTGTTTTCATTCAGGCTAAGAGGAAGATTCACCCAACTCCCTCTTTCTCCCCAATTATGTGTTGTTAACATGACAGGGTTTGAAGGAGTTACTTGGCAGAAGTTTTATAGTTACTAACCTATGAACATTTGTATTTCTAGTGTTCAATGGAAAGATATTTTTCTGTTACTGTGTTGATACATTTTCTTTTACTGCCCCCTTAGCTTTGACCTCTTCTCCCCAGAAAGTATTAATATTACCCTTTGGTCTTTACTAACTATCCAGCTCATCAATATTATTTAGGCCCTCTTTCTTGGTAACCTTCCACTATGAATGGTATTGGGTTATGTTGCCCTGCTGTGCTTTTAAAATATTAAAGATTCTATTTTTAGTGTATAGCTTCTATAAAACATTCTGTAGATTATTTTGTTTGAATATTGCTTATGTGTTTTTACAATAGTTTCATTCTGCCTTGTTTTAGTTCTTGTGTTTCTCTCTGATGGGATACAACGAGTTATGTTAACTCTCCTAATTACCCGAACTAGTATGAGAGGTAAATACTTTTGAAATAAGTACGCATACCAATACGAGAGTAAATTAATATTTTACAGCTTTTGCATCATGTTTGACTGTTCTCTGCACTTCAGCAGAATAGGAGGAGATTGTAATTTGGACTCTATAAAGCCTTATCTGCCAGGTGATATGTAACTAGATTGTGTGCACACATCAGTATATGAGCAAACACTCCACTGTGAGCTCACAAAACTGCAAATCCTCGATGCCTGCGCCTAGTGGGAATCATTATCAAGTATTTCCATGCTTCACTCAAGATGTTACTACATAAAAGCCACCCCCACCCCTTCAAACAAGTCCTGTGTGAGAATAAACTGAATTTTACTTTTATTCAACTAGAGCTTGTTTTGCTTGTCTGCTATTTTTATTTGTAACTCTACTGGCTTCTTAGTGGAAGGGTAGTGTCTTCTAAGGACTTCAAAGACATCCTATTCTAGAACTGCTTATCTTTTTCCTTCTACGCTCACAGATTGCATGTGGGGAAAGCAAGGACTAGAAAACTTCTTGTGCTTATCAGCTCCAGACATGCAATAGACCTTACATAAATGCTTGGTGAATGGATTAGTTAGAAGTAAGAATACTTTGGCAACTATTTATTACTTTGAAAAGTGTTGGAAAGCAATCGAAATTATTTTCCTTTCCAGCTGGGCTGTGCTCTTAAAAATAGTGAGTGTGTATGGATGAAAATAATCATGACTACTGAGATGTGTTGCCATGTACCCAAGGATAATTGGCTCACATACCTGTTTACAGATTATTCACATTGGAGATCATATTCATAGCTCCAGAATAGTTTCTTTCTGACACCCAATATAATCCCAGGCCTTCTCCTTCCTACTGTTACCTGGCGTGGGTTTAGGAAACCCAAGCTAATTTAATATCAGCCTAAACAAATATGCAGATCAGCTCCAGGAATCAAAGACTGAAAAATCCTTTCAGCAGATAGTAAGTTTGGGGATTATTTTATGACAACTGTGCTACTGATTCTTCCTATTTAATATGGACAATTGAGAATTACCCAGTATTTGACAATATAATTTTAATAGCGAGGGCAAAAAAGAGAAATTAGATCAAGTCCTCAATTTCTTCCATTTCTGTGCGTAGGTCTTTACCTCACAAAAACTACAAGCACCAAGCTCCCTGATGGAAAGGTATATAAAAGATTCATTCACCTGACTTCATTCATTCATTCACATTCACTCATTCATCACACAATGGGTAATTTTTACTTAACCGAGTGTAAGGCCTTGAAAATTCGAAAAAGAAATAGACACCCATTCAATAGTATGAAATAATTTGAAGTCTGGTGGAACATCTAGTGAATATGTGCATACCCTAATTTTTTTTCTGCATTTTATCCTTTTTTTTCTGTGCCAGTAGATGGGTATGCTAACAGTTGAGCCCTTTTACAATTGTTTTCAAGTTGCATGTTGATAGTAATATGCCCCAAAATAAGTCTAATAGTTAGATTTAGACTGGCACAATTACTATTCAATCCATGCCCATTTTCACCTGACATTCCTGTGATTAGCAGCATGTGTTTATCAGATGTTTGGTAAGAATCACTAGATAAAAGAATGACAGTTGCTGGCTGAAATGGGGAGACCAAACTCTTAATTTGATTGAAGGGGTGACCTTTCTCTGCGTTGGCCTCCCTCCGAGCCCTGTCGAATAAAACCAGATTGCTTTTGGAGCGGACTGGTTACCTATGTAATTTCCACAAACCAAAAGGCAAAATTTGATGTCCTTTCGGTTCAGATTTCATGTGTAGACACTTTAAGGTGGGATAATGTTTTAAAGCAATATGTGTTCTGTTTTTCCTTTCGGATTTCCTCTCCTGCACTGGCTGGACTGTTGCAGGAGCACCGTGCAGCAAGTCACCTGCGTGGTCCATTCGAGCTGCAGATTTGTCTGTCATCCTTGTACAACAGTGTTCTCCTCCACTGCCGCTCCAGGGAAGTGCATCACCTACCAGGTGAGAGTTTGGCGGCGTTCTCAAGAAAGTCTCAAGAAAGATGTTCTCCAGAAAGTCTGTCCTGGGGAAAATTGCCTACGAGCCTGCTTTAGGAGTCTGTTGACTCTTGACTGTAATTGTCATTGCAAACTATATTGTGTGGGAAATTGAGATATTGCCAGGAGAGGTTTTTTTTTTCCCTCAAGTTTGGATTAAAGCATCTCTCTTTTTGGTTGCATTTTTTTGCTTAAGGAAGAGACGGCCTTTGACTTTGTGATGATGAGGATGGCATGCTGGGACTTGAGTCATGTCATTTTATCTTGTCAACTTGATTTAATGCGATGAGGGTGTTCTGTGCCCAGACAGTTAATCTTAAGTCACAGATTTCTCACTCTTGATTTTTGTTGTAATCTGATTCATGAGTAGGGAGACAGGCCTGTTTGTTTCATGGCAATCAGTATTTGTTGAATCTTGACTTTCTTTGTGTCTGTTTGGATTTTACAACTTCCTGATTTACTCATGTAGAGTAAATTTTTCTGGCCTGGAGAGGCATGCAGACACAGGGTGTGTGTAGGATTGATGACTCATGGTTCTCTATTGAAGTGAGGACAAGAGGATACTGCCAAATGAAATCAGGAGAGATGGAAGTTAGGTGGAAGCTGGGACTGGTGTAGGCAATCAAAGGAGATTGTGAAATAGCTCCCTCTCTCAGTTGCCTGGGGAGCAGACCACCTTGACGAAGCTGTGGAAATCGACCACTTCAGAGTTTCTCAAGGCTGGCTGGGCAATGGACTTACCTGGAGAGCTTAAAACAGGTAGAATTTGGAACTCCACCAGAGACCTACTGAGTTGAAGTGCAGTTTTGGTCTCTGGACTCATACGGGTACGCTACGGGTTTGGGGGGTTGGGTGGCCGCTGGCCAGCTCTTTCCAAAGAATGTTGTATCTCCTCACTTGTAAGTCACACAGTCTTCAAGGGACTAAATCTGGATTTTCAACTCATTTGTTAGGAGGTAAAGATTTGCTTTACCAAAATATTTTACTTACTTTACCAAAGGTTTCCACCATAATTTTTGAAGAGTTCCGTCTCTTACACTGAAGGTCCAGTTTTTGAGTTACATAGAAATTCCTTGGCATCTGAGATAAGAACACAGGATTCTGGAACTTGCTGGTCTGCATTTAAAATCTGCCACTGTGACCTAGGGCAGTGCTCTAACCTTGGGGTGCCTTAGTTTCCTTATGTATAAGATGGTGCTAATTTACAACGTGATGAAATGAATGAAGTTCCCTGGGTTTGGGTTTGGTTGGTGATCCAGGGGCGTAAGTTGTCGTGGCGAACTTGTAAGTTCTCTCCCAACAGGGGGTTGCAATGTTCTTGTTTGGCGATGGTTGTTCCTGGACCATACGTGATGACAAGGAACAAGTCAATATATCTGTACCTTGGTCTTTGGACCAACACTGTAGACATTTGTGCACTGCAGAGCAAATGAGCCTTTTATTTATTTTTCTAAACTTCATGTTAGTCCAGTTTGCTTACCACGAGAGGATGTATAGGAATTATTTTTATATCGTTGCAAAGTGCACTAATGAGTTGCATGCCTCAACTGTGGTCTGAGTTAAAACAAGCACATGAACCTGAGCGCCTTCAATACTGTGGCCCCATAAATGGGTAGTCAAAAAGTCCTCTTGGGGTGGGGCAGGGAGGCAGGATGTTATCAGACACATTTCCTTGTGAAACCTGGAGCTGGACTCTTTGCATTTTATTGGCTGTGACTTAGGGGACTGTTCTTTAAAAGGAAATGGAGTAACCCCAGATTTCCATGCAAAGGTAGACTTCTTTAGATCTGCAGGTGTCAGGTGAATGGGAGGGGGTGAGATGTTTATTTGCTTCGTTATCTCTTAGGAGAGTTACCCACTTTATTGTGTTTATACTAGGCAGAAAATACCCACATTTCAGTTTTTGGAGAAGTAATTTGTCTATGTGATTAATATACATGCGAAATAGTGTAACCTGTGGTGTTTAAAGAGAGTCATTTTTTAAAAGAGAAATAGCTCGAGAATTTTGCTGTGAAAAAACAAGCAGCAAAAGTCTTATCTCATGGTCAATGTGTGCAGCTTATTGAGAGGAGACCCAGGGTTTTCTAGTATATTAGACGCGGCTTATGAATACTCATATTGTGCTACTGGCAAAGTAGTACAGAGTCACCTTGAATTCTAAGCAGCTGACATTTTCAATGATTGCATTTAAAGGAAGCTTATAAGCATTATCTAAACATTTTGCATAAATGATGGCCTCATTACAGTCCCCAAAGCTGATGACTAAATGTGGGCTGGGAAATAGTATCATTCACCATATAGTCTATATTCATTAATGTGGTTTTTTTGTTCCAAAATTAAAACCTAGATGACAATTATTTCAGGTTCTTGCTATTTTATAAATGTGGCACAGCTGTAGCAGAGTTACAACCTGACTTGAACGCAGGCATCATTTATGTAAAGAAATGACTGGTTGATTGGTTGGTTGATTGATTGATTCACGGTGCATTTTTCAAACTGCTACCTGGTTCTGTGGGAACAAAAGTGAGTAAGAGCGACGAGAAGAAAGAGTTATGTTCTCCATGGTCAGGTAGGGGAAAGAAGACATTCTCTCCAATAAAAGAACAAAGCAGAATGGGATAAGTTTACTTACTGGGCTAAATTCTAACACTGAAGGAATCCAGAAGAATGGTGCTGAGTAGGATGCTGAGGAAAGACTTTGAGGAGGAGGGACCATTTGAGTTGAGCAGTGAAGGCTGGTTAGCATGTCTGTGGGAAGAGAGAGAGAGGAGGAGGGAGACCGTATAAGTGGCTGGGAGGTAACGAGCAAGTGCATGCTGTGTAGCCCATGAGGCCATGCTGGCTGAAGCACAGGGGCTGCTGGACCTCTGAGTTGCTGGTGTCCAGTAGAAAGAAGAAGGCTTGGGGATAAATTGGCTGAATGGCCTGGTCTGGAGGTAAATTTGGAGAGTCTTCTGCATGAAAGTGATCTTTGAAATTGGGCTTTGGGTTCTTGTGCCTAGAAGAAAATTTGACAGGTAGGATGGGATGATTATTTCAGGGATGGGGTGATTATTTCAGGGATGGCATTAGCTGGTGTAGAATATGTAGAGAGAGGGTAAGAGGCAGATGGGTGGAGCTGAAATATCGGTATGACACGGCCTGTGTATGCTGTGTGTATGTTTCCCCTTTAAGACCTGGAATGAAGAGCATCCCTGGTGGTGCAGCAGGTTGAGCACCCTGAGCTATGAAGCAGCAGCATGGGTTCAATTCCTAGCCGGCCAGGGAGCTACCCACATGGTGCAGCAGACCTCTCCTGCCTCCCCCGATGGGGTAGAAGTGGGGATGATGCATGTGGGTCGTAAACAATGGTGGGAGGGTGTTGGGGGTGGGGGTGGGGTAGGCAGACTTCCCTAGAAGCTCAGGCACCTTGGAAACTCAGGGCTGAACTACATACAGCTCAATGAAATCTTGTTGAAACCTGTCTTCTTCTAAGCCCTTAAAAAATAGGAATTTGAGCTAATTTTAGCTAAATCTAATATGTGTGTATGAAAATGAATGCTGCTTTGGAAATTCGGTACATGCAGTATTTCTTCTCCTTTAAACAAATAATCCCTCTCTTTCCCTCTAAACAGTTTTATTACGATTTTCAGTGAAGCCCTGTGTATACTAACAACAACTCCAGTTCTTCCTTTGATCTTTTCCATTGTTGATTTATTTTATCTCATGTGATATGTGTGAATCACATCATGCCATCTCCCTGACTCTGGAGCTATTGTTCATTTGTGGTGATTCCTTTACTCTACTCTGATAAATCCCATTAGTAAGGGTGTGTTTGGTAACATGAGAGGTTTTATGTGGACTCTTTTATTTTTTTTTATTTTTTTTTTTTAATAGAGGCATGTTTTATTTATTTGTTTGTTTGTTTATACATGCACTGGGTACAGTCAGAAGCACGGGAGGGTGAGAGAATTCACCCGAGCCAGAGCGGGGAGCAGAGCAGGCAGAAGGACCGAAGTACACTGCTGAGGGGAGCAGCGGGCGGCAGGAGAGGTCTGCGCGCCATGTGGGACCCTCCTCCGGTGGCCGGGGAGCAGCCGGGGATCGAACCGGCGCTGCAGAGGCCGCGGGCAGCTTCGCAACCCAGCGCTCAACCACTGCGCCACCAGGGAGGCCCTATGTGGACTCTTTTAAATGTGATATGTGTTTATCGATGTGTGTGTGTGTGTATCTTCCCAGCTACTAATGGCAGCTTTCTGAACAATTTGGCCTCCCATGATTACTTTACCAAAAATAAATAGAGAATTACCAAGGTTTGGCCTTTAGGAGCGTCTTGATCCTTCTCCCAGTGAAGAAGGCTGGGAATGATCTGCTTACATTGCTGTTAGTGGATAGTCTGTTTTAATATAGTTAGAGGAAATCTGAGGGTGGTTAAGTTTTTTTGAACCTGAGTTTTTCAGATATACCGTGTCCACTGCCCAAAGTAACTCAGACTAAGGCGGTGACTTACCCACCTGTCGATAAAAGACGAAATGCTTGGCACAGGAGTGAGAGGCATGGAGAAACAAGTCCAGGGCTAGATTCTTCTACTGTCTGCATATTTTAATGAGCATCTATTGTGTGACAGGCATTATGCCACTTTGGCCCTAAAGGTAATAATAGAGGTGATCCATTGTCTATACTTACAATGTATTCACACATTTAATCCCCACTGCAGGTCTTTGAGGCAGACTCTGTTATCACGTCTGTTTCACAAATGAGCTGTTTCACAAATGAGGAAACCAAGGTGCAGAGAAGCTGAGTAATTTGCCCCAGGTGGCCTGGCTCTTGTGGTACAAGTCAGATGGGCACCCCCACTTGAACTGTTGACACCTGCCACTAGCTTGACTCCTGCCACAAAGTCCTGAGCCCTGTCTCTTAGGTGCTTAGGTCGATGGAGTGCAGAGGGTATGCCAGGGGGTAATGTTTCAAGGCATAGGCCTTCCTGGTGGCTCAAAGAGTTAAGTTTCAGCACTATGAAGCGGTGCGTAGCTACTGCAGAATAAGTTGGATCCCCAGCCAGGGAGCTGACCCACATGGCACAGCAGACCTCTCCTGCCTCACCCGCTGCTCCCCTCAGCAGTGTATTTCAGTCAGTTTGCCTGTTCTGCTCCCCACTCTGTCTCTGGTGAATCCTCTTACCTCCCCGCACTCTGGCCTACGCCCCAGTTCTTGTATGCATAAATACTCTTTAAAAAAAAAGGAGCAGAGATGCAGGGCGCTCTTAGAGGTCAAGATCAGGGAAGGGGGCCTGGCCCGGACCTTGCCTTCTTGATGCTTGTCTGTCAATTCAAACACAGCCAGGCCATGTTGATAGTGGTTTCTCCCCCCACCCCTTTTTTTTTTTTTTGCTCATCTTCATACCTCCCTGAGATTTTTATGTACTTTCAATAATTATTAATTGAAGATTAATGAAGGGGCAATATGCTTATCTGCATTTCAGGGAATTGGCTTAAGTTGGGCTCCAAATGTTCAGCATCCATAGTCCCAGTGAGACGATGAACTTTTGACTTCAGAGCGCTTCTCCGGGTCACTGCTCAGTGTGCAAGATTTGGCAGATAGGGGACTGTTTATCTCTGCAGTTTGCTCGGTGGTGGGGTGGCGCGACATGCGAGCTCGCAGAACAAAACGGGTGTTGAAAGGAGGTCACGCTTGTCGGGGTGGCCATCAGGCAGGGGGGGGTTCCCGGGGCCACCCCTGCTGCTCCCCACCCGCGTTTTCTCCCCATCCTGCACTGGTGAATGGATCTTCCGACTCACATCACAAGGATAGAGGGGACAGATTGCTTTTCTTTTAACCTGCATAGGGAAGGCCCGTTTGTCTGCCGCGGGTTGAATGAAAATCACCAAGGGTGTTTGTTTAAAGGCCTCCAGAGGCACCATCTCTCGCTTTGTGACGCATGGAGCAGAAGAGGGCTTGAGACTTACTCTCCGGGCCCTCGCCTGGCAGCCCAGCCTACACCCCAGCTGTAATCCTATGTGATGCATTTTTATTTACAGATTAGGAGGCTCTGACTCTGGCATATGACTAAGCGGGAAGCTCCTCCCTACAACAGTTGTATGTCATCTGCTTCAGAGAACTAATTGCTTGGCAATTCCCCTTTGGTAATTCCCTCTTTATTTTCTGATGAGTTACTTAACAGTGATGGGCTTGTTGAGCAGAGCTTCGAGTTTAATGCGTGCTCCAGAAACTCCACTGTGGGCCTGGGGGATAGGGTTTTTGAGTCCTGTTTGGCTTTGCCGAAGGAACACTGAAACCATTATATGGCCTGTTAATATTTCACTCAATACTAGGTTAAACATGAGCGGGGTGCAATTTTCCCCAAGAAATCAAAACCAGGCTGCTTTTTTAAAATGTGCCCCTGTGCATCGGAAAATTATTAAAAAGGAATTTAATATTTATAGAATGTTGAAAGCTGTTTTAAAACGATGACTTAAAATGGGAGGAGTTTTCTAGCACACTGGCATGTGAGCGCGGTGTGTGGACAGCCGTCACCCTGGTGGTTGGGGTTTCTGTTTGCTGCCCTGCTGCAGGGTGACTTGGCTCACTCACTGCACTTTGCTGGGCCTCAGTTTCCCCATCTGCGATAAACCAGGCAGTTGAAAGAAATGATGGCTTAGGCGCCTTTGCCTTGCTGACACTGTCCAGTTCCATGAATAGATCTTATTATAATTCTTCCTCTTGGCTCCCCCAGACTTTTGCTCTGTCAAACATCATTTGCTGTTGTTTGACTTTGTTAGGTTTGGTATTTAATTAGAATTTACATTTTTAGCTCTTATTATGTCATTATTTATGGAGTAAGTCATAAGCGGTGCCTGAAATCATTTTTCACCCCATCTATATTAGTTTCCTACCTGAATACTTCCTCGGCTCCTTCCTACTGTTCTTGCTACCATCTTCCAAAAAAACAGCATCCATTTCTGGAGTGGATACGTTGTTACTAGGAACTCAGCTAATTCTGGGATTATTTTTTGCAAGGAGGGCGCTGAAGCTCTGCTCTCAGCAGAAGTAGCAAGAGTCATATCCTGCTTTTAATTTGCAAGCAGAAACCCTTTTGATGTCATTTGGTTTTTCCTGCAGGTGCAGGTTTCAGTCTTGAAGTAATTCCTTTTTTCTTCTGCATCGGCTTTTCCAGTTAGCGTTGTGCAGTATTACCTGTTTTAGTGGTTAATATATAAGCTGTTCCTACTGATACCTCTTGATTTACTGCCATTTTATTAGCTTCTTTATATGGGGAGTGTGACTAGAAGAAGTGACATTTCAGAGTGGTTTGTGTTTCATAGGCTTGCTGAAGGGAGAGGCAGTGCTTAGTGTGGTCACAAACTGGACACCAAGTCAGCACCCTCCTTGCAAAAAATAATCCCAAAATTATCTGAGTTCCCAGTAACAACGTATCCACCCCAGAAATGGATGCTGTTTTTTTAGAAGATGGTAGCAAGCGCAGTAGGAAGGAGCAGAGCAAGTATTCAGGTAGGTAACTAATATAGATGGGGTGATAAGTGATTTCTGGTACCACTTATGACTTTATAAATAATGACATAATAAGACTTGAATCCCATGGGCCTCCCCAGTGGTGCAGCGGTTGAGCGCTGGGCTGCAAAGCTGCCCGCACCCTCTGCAGCATCGGTTCGATCCCCGGCCACCAGAGAGGGTCCCACGTGGCGCGCAGACCTCTCCTGCCGCCCGCTGCTCCCCTCAGCAGTGTGTTTTGTCAGTCTGTCTGTTCTGCTCCCTGCTCTGGCTCTGGTGAATCCTCTCACCCTCCGGCGCCTCTGACTGTACCCAGTGTTTGTATAAATAAATAAAAATAAATAAATCTTTTTTAAAAAAAAAAACCCAAAAAACCAAAAGAGCAAAGGAAAGAACTGGGTATATGGAACTACTTAGGGTGGGAGGAGAGCCAGAAAACCCCTCAGAGGCAGGGTCTGAATCCCAAATAGACCTTTGAAACTTTTGAAGGCCTGGACTCCCTCTACTCTGCTGGGTGTGATGATCTCTGTCGGTTCATCTACTCTTCAGAAGAGGGAGTTGGCTGTTGCAATACTACATTACATTCTAAATATCTGTTGCCTCTCTATTGTAACAATACAGGAAAACCAGTAGAGCCAAAAATTCCCCGTTGATTCTGCCATCCCAGACCATAAATCATGTTCACGTTTATGTATTGTCTTCTAGTTCTTGACAATTGGACATATATCTTTTTCTCAGTATTGATTTCTCCAGTTAGCATAAACATTCTCATTGGCAGCTGAGACTCTGCGATGATCATTTGCAAGGATTATATAATATCGTGTCATGCTGTTGTATCTTGAGTTTTGTATTATTTGTGAACATTTGAGTTGTTTCTCATTGTTTGCTGTTAGAAAGCCGCGGTGACTATCTTTGCATATTTAAGTATTTATTTAGGACAAACTCACTATTACTATGATAGAGGGTGCTTGCTCTGAATTGCTTTCTAAAAGGCCTGTTCCCAGTTACATTATTACTAGCAATATAAGAATATGTCTTGGGCCTCCCCTGGTGGTGCAGCTGTTGAGCACTGGGCTGCGAAGCTGCCTGCAGCCTCTGCAGCGCCGGTTTGATCCCCGGCTGCCGGCGAGGGTCCCACATGGCGCGCAGACCACTCCTGCCACGCCCCCTGCTCCCCTCAGCAGTGTACTTCGTCAGTCTGCCTGTTCTGTTCCCCGCTCTGGTGAATTCTCTCACCCTCCCGTGCTTCTGACTGTACCAGTGCTTGTATAAATAAATAAATAAATAAATAAATCTTTAAAAAAAAAAAAAAGAATATGTCTTGCTTCACCCTGATTAATTGTGGGACGTTCTATTTTTTGGCTAATTTAATTGCCTTCCTGGTTTTAAAATTTGCATTCCTCTTATTCCACCCCCCCGCCCCAGAGAGAGAATATTTCCATATGTTTATTTACTAATTTTCCTTTACACACTTAGCAAATGGGAGTCTTGGTGTTTCTAATCTACATACATGAGCTCTTCATGTGTCCTAGATATTAATCTTTATTTAAGTTATAATTGCTGCAGCTATTTCCGCCTGGCTTTCTTTCATTTTAATTCTATTGCTTTTTCTTGAAATGTGAATGTTCACATTTTTATGTCATCCCTCTCTTTGCTTCTGTAATTGTACTGAAGGCCAACCTGGAAAGAAGAAACAGGATTATTGGAATTCACGTTCTGCCCCAGGCTGCCCAGGCTTTGCTGGGAATGGTTCTCATTCTCCTCTGCCCACTGCTCCCTTTGGGAACTGTTCCCTGTTGACTTCCTAGTGCTTTTTATGGCCAAGGACCTTCTTTCCTCTTCTCCACCCACCTGCTCTTCACTTTCTGGCCTTTCCTCATCCTGGGCCAGTTTCCTAGCTCTTGTGTCTCTCCTGCTGCTTTCGGGGATTGTGTTGAGCACTTCAGGGACTGTGTTGAGCACCTCTTGCATCTCTCCTGCTGCTTTTGGGGTCTGTGCTGAGCCCTGGGGTGCCACCCATGCTGGAAGCCCAGATGCTGCCTTCACTTGGGCCAAGACGAGTGAGGAGTTTCAGGATGGAAGAAGTCTGTTATCCAAGGATAGGAGCTTGGGGTCATATCCATACTCATTTAGACCTATGGCCTCCTGGCTGAAGAGTGTCTCCTTGGGTTTGATTTTCATCTATGTTGGACTAAGAGGCACACTGCTGTCCTCTGCCCTTCCTGGCTTAGCTCATCCCTGGAGTGAGCTCTGAAAAGTGGTTGGGAGCTAATTTCTAGATATTGAGCTTTGGGGAATTCCAGTTGTAACTCAGGGTCTGAATCTGGGCTGGTAACTCATCAGGGCTGGGGTGGTTTGGGATGTCATATGCATCCTAAATGGCCTCTTGAGATACTGTGTTGTTCTAGCTCAACCTGTTTTCTCTCTGAAGCCAAACTAAAAATTGCTTTTCTTGCTTTTTTGTTTTAGTCAATTCCATGTAGCTTTTAAAAAATATTTCTGAGCATTATACGGTTATTTTCTCATTTTCTGATCTGCCAGTAGATGCCTTACATACATATTTTTTAATTACCAAATTAGGTATATCCAAAATGTAATGATTACACGTGTAACAATTCATAAAGCCTTATTTACTAGGATGTAGCCTAGAGAATTTAGTAACAGCCAGTCAGGAGGTATCTGATCAGATTTAGCAGTCCATTGTGTAGGTAGCCAAAAATAAATCTATCTAAACTCCCAGAGAAGAAGTTTTTGTAAAGTTCCCATTGGACAAAAGAGTGTGATGATTCCAATTTAGCCAACCTTGATAAACTTAATCCCAAATACTGGACTGTCCCCAGACTACAACTCTATAGCAAGGATCTCGGTTTGCTAAATGCCTAAGTCTCAAACTCTTGCACCGTTATGCATATAGAAAGGTTGTTTGTTAATTAAAAGCAAGTGAGACTGTTTGTTCAATGTCCACGCTGTGCCCCCAGCTCACCAGTCCTTACTGTTATTCCGTACATGTCACCTGTGTCAAATAATGACAGGCTATTTTTTACACACACACACACACACACACACACCCCTACACACATGTACGTAAATATGTACACATGTTCGTATACACACACATACAATACTAGGTACAAATGACAATTAGCTGCCCCTGCAAGAATAAATTGAACATCTTCCTATTAGACATTTGTTTGCACCCCTGTTTTCCTTCACTCTCCCCTGAGTTTTCCTGACCCTTAGGATAAAGTACAGAATCCTTAACCTGGCTCAGCAAGTTCTGGGGACCTTGCTTGTCTTTCAACCAGTATCCCCTCCTTTTCAAAAGTTTGTGT
This sequence comes from Talpa europaea, assembly GCF_964194135.1. Classification (NCBI taxonomy): domain Eukaryota; kingdom Metazoa; phylum Chordata; class Mammalia; order Eulipotyphla; family Talpidae; genus Talpa; species Talpa europaea. The sequence goes on from NC_140068.1 coordinate 150,861,162, forward strand.
TATGCCCACTTTGCTTTTATGGAAGACTTACATTAAAACCTGTTTTCACCAACCCAAAGAAATCTGAAGAGGTTTTTTGCTTTTATGACAAGGTGAGGAGTAAAAATAGCATTCAGTGTTGGTTTCGCTGCAACTGTTCTAGAGGCAGTGGCACCCAGGCAGCACGGGTGGGGGCCCGAAGCTCCTTCCAGGCCATTACTTTATACACGCTGTATATATGTCATCTTACTCCTGCTTTTACTATATGTTAAGATTATTTCAAGTTTTATGTCTTACTTGATAGGGGGGATCTGGAAATGCTCAAAATTTTTTCCATATGAATTAGTGGTAATTACTTTGCTGTATGCCATGGGGGCTTATGAAAGATTTCACAGGAAGGCTCCAGTTTTGGATTGTGGGGGAAATGTGTCTCTTATTGACAGGAGAAAGATGATCTGCTTCTTTATTTAAAGATCTCCTTCCCCCTGCATAAAACCTTGCTTTCTATTGAGCTTGAGGACTATACGGTGATAGCATCTATGCCCAAATTTTTATTTTATTTTGCCTTTTCTATTCTAGTTAATCCTCTGTAATCCCTTGTACCTTTCTCTACTCTTCAGAAGAAACAGGGTGTATTTTTTTTTTTTTTCATCTCAATGTCATCCAAATGAATACTACCGCTCCAACAATCTGTGTAAACAGATACAAAAGGAGTGAGGAAGACTCCAATCTTTTTTTTTTTCTTTTTCTACTCCCAGCAAGCTGCAGGTTACTGTTAATCCTCCTGGAGATCAGAATAGGCAAATGGAGTAAGAAGCAACATGACAATGAAAAAAAAAAATGTTTTTGGATGTGACCTTGAAACATGGGTCTTAAGCAGTAGTACATGAACCTTCTCCAAACCAAACTCTGGAAGTCACACTTCATACCGTCTTTGCGTCCTGCAGGGAGAGTTATTAATCTATGGAAATGAAAACACTATCTGTTTGCTATTCTGCTGTGCAGAGGACATTTAATGACCTGACTAATCTCAGCGTTGTTGTCTCTAAATGGTGCAGTTAATTTAACTCTTTGCCCTGAAGTGTCAGCAAATGATTTTCTTTTAAAGTTTTGAATTTTCCTATCTTAAAGGTACAGAGTCTTCAAAGACTTAAACTGTGTCGGGAGTCCTATATTTCCTGTTTCTTGTGTAGCACGAATCAAAACTACCCTCGTGTCTTGTGTCTTGGGACTGTTTTACAGTTGGAGCCTCTGATTTAGTAAACGCAGCTGTACCAACCACGGTCATCATGCACCGTGGCTAGTGGGTCATCAGTCTGCCCTAGCTGATAACAGCACATCTCAGAGTTCAGAGCTCCTTGAGTAAACTGCTTCACTGCCTAGTCATGAGGACTCCTGAGCAGAGCATGTGCTCCTCTTGTTCCAGATGAGGAAACAACTCAGAGGTTGACTGATTTGCTGGGCCCCAGTGGCAAGGACACATTTCCCTGTGCTGGGACCCTGGATCTCTGACCTGCAGTGCAGCCTTCTTTTCCAGCACCTTGCACAGCCAAGATACCCTGGGAATTACGCAGTTAAGTCTCTGGATTTGTAGACTGAAAAGCCATAGTTTAATTGAATTGGCCCAATAGAGCGATTTTGAGATAGAATTGGAAAAGTGAAGGACACAGGAGTCCAGCCCCTTGGATATGCAGACCCTGGAAACATTTGCTGTAAATTGAGCCGTCAGATGTTTCTGTGGTCCCCAAGCCTGAAGTTGATGGATAGGTAGAGAAGGTTTCCCCTTTTGCAGCCACTGCACCTTTCAAGTTGAGCTGCATTTCCTTTAATGCACCAGTGTCAGCAAGGTTAAAAACATCAAGCAATCCAATTGATCTCTTCTATGGAAGCTTGAAATCTGATGCGTCTTCCCTGAGAAGTCCTCTCCAGGTGGACGGCAAGGCTTGCTAGTCAGATCGTATCCAGCCTGTAGGTCCCCACTGTTGTTCTGCCCACAGCCTCAGAAGGCCACCTGTAATTAAATTTATGCCTCCTGGGCTGCAGAGAGGCAGGGCAGGACATTGAGTCCCTTCCATGATGAGTATCTACTGTGACATCTAGTGGTTAATCTTTCAGTAAAAACACCGTCAGTGTCTCGATGCAGAGGCATGCATGTAGAGCAGCTGTTAGGAAGCCTTTTCTTTCTTTGCAGAAGCAATTTGGTGACTGATGACACTGGTTTCAGAAATACTTAGAATCTGATTCACTCTGAGAATGCCGAAGCCAGACTGTGTCAGCGGAAGCCTTTACTAGTGATGCTGCAAAGGGCCGTTTCTCTTGCAGGCACCCCCCCCCCCATCTCTTTACAGCTTTTTTCTAGGAGTCACGCGATACAGCCTGGCGGGGGAGTTTTGATTGGTGATGGAGTAGCTAAGAATGTTTCTCTCTAACAGGTCCCAGAGAGTGCTGGTGGACATGTCTTCTTGCCCCAAGATCTTCGTTGGAAGTCCACGGGACTTGGTGTCTTTGCCGTTCAAAGTATATATGAACTCGCCAGGAGGCATAATGCGTCACCGTTTTATTCTGGGCCACCTTAAAGGATGACACCCAGCTCCAGAGACCTCCTCTTGGACATCATCCCTGAGAACCAGTGTTCTAGCTTTCGCATTGTCTGAAATCTGTTTCCAACTGATTTTGAGCTGGCTCAGGCTTAGTCATTCAATGGCCAGGATGATGTGGAAGGTTCAGCTTCGTCAGCTTGCAGCTACACACCTTTTGTCACTTTCAGAGCAGCGACTCCCTCTTGAGCTCTTGTTGAGTCTTTACACAGATATGCTAGGAAACAGGCAGCCATCCATTCTTTCCATCCTGGCCTTAGCCCACAGGCATAGTCCTGGGATGACCTGGAGGAGAGGCTGTGGCTGATAAATTCATCTTGCACAGACTTGTTCCTGCTAGTTCTAGCCTGTCTCTTGCCACAGATCTAGCCTTTAAATACGCAAAGTGGTTGGTTTTGTGTAGGAATGTGTGGATTGTTGGATTGGATTCATTTTCTCCCTGGATTTCTAGTGTTTATAGAAACAGGTATTAAAAAAAAAAGTTCTATTATGGATTTAAACAGCAGGGTTTATTTTAAAAAGTTATAGGTGCTTAAAGATGATACAGAATAAAAATGTAAGGTTTTTTTTTTATATATTATTATTACAAGTTATAACACAACCCAAAGGCAGTTTTTAATGCTTTGTCAGGAAAGGGTCAAAACTGAAAATTTGCCACAAAGACCAACTAGAATAGAACAAGAGCAAACAGAAGCTGACAAATATATGCCCCTTGTTGGGGGTTCAGCCCGTGGGATGTTCTGTAGGACAAAAGGAATGGAAGGGATATTTCAGTAACATTTTGTTCTCTGTCAAAAACCTTCTGAAATATAAATCTGCTGCGTATTAGAGAATGGATGCAGCAATTGATTCAAGTTGAATAGCTTTCATTTAACTAGACCATCCCACAGAAAGCCATTCTTGTTCTGACAACCGTGTTTTTGCTTTTCCTTGACTTCAAGAAAATTGAATTCATGTTTACATATCTTATAGGATTGTTTTATGGACAAAGACACAGGTCACAACCCATCCCATGCAGTGGCTATTGTTACAGCAAATTTAGAAACATTTCTAAATGAAAGGGAAGCATTTCTAAACCATGGCCAGTGACCCCTGGTAAGAATACTAGGTTGGTATGATGAACCATTACAACTATAAATAATTTGCTTGTGGCTCTCCTTTTTGTGGGGAAAAAATCATTTTTTAAAAAATGTTCTCATTTCTTGCCAACAATAGATATATTTTACCTATTTGCACAAGAGAAAAGGAAGACTGTGAATATATCTATATCTATCTATCCGTTTATCTACCTACCTACCTATCTCCCTTCTTTCTCATACATGTGTATATATATATATACCCACACATACATATATATAAGATATAACTTATATGTAACAATTTATCCATTCTCTTACATGTGTGTATGTATATATATGTATACACACACACACACACACACACACATTAGTCCCTATTTTCTGTAATTCTCAAGGAAACATTAGGAGCTAGTTGCTATTTTTTTCAATTCCCTGATCTTCCTGGCTTTGATCCTGGACTCACTGAATATAATTTTCAGCAATAACTATTCCTTCTGTAACATTTTGGCTCTCTTCGGCCTGTAGTCCAGTAGGATCAGAGGTTTCCAGGTACATCAAGGCCTTATATTTAGAACATGTTAATATTTGGGGGGTATTGATCAAAAAAAAAAAGCTGCTCTAGGAACCTCTTAGGGTTTCTCTCTTTTCTGTCTTCACAGTTCTTAGCTGGATGCCTTATATATATATATATAATTTTTTTGAATGCCTTATATTTTATTTCTTTCTGTGTTTATACCAATTTTCTCCTTAGACTTATTGTTTTCTCCTTGGGACAGACCTTAAAACAAACAAAACAAAATTGCTAGCTCTTAAAAATTTAGAGCATTTCCAGCCTTCTCCAGGGTACCTTGACTATCTTTTCTGTCTTACTGCTAGACTATTGTTTCTCTTTCTCCTTCTCTTCTGGGATTTTATCTTGCTCAGCGATTCTAGTGTGTGATTCTGAATACTATGGTGTGAGTTTCCTGACCAACTTCTCCTTGCATCTGAGTCCATTTCCTGTGCTTAAAGCTTTTGGCATTCCATTCAACAGACTGAGTCAAAACTGAAACTTCTGGTGCTAATCAGGTTAGTCCTTACAACACGATTCATTTCTTCCTCTCCGATTCTTCCTCCCTACTTAAATGTCAGAGATGAACACTGCTTGGTTATAGAACTTCATTTCGATATCACTTCCTGAAGACTTACTGGATTTTCTGTTTTACTGAGACGCTACAACTTGACACCGCAGCAAACAACAACAGGTCTTTGACAAATTAGTTGTCCCTACCCATGGTTTACGGCATTACCCCAGCTGTTTAAAAATCATTAAGCTGCTCTCAGTGTTCCTTGCTGTGGGTCAGCGACTTTCCTCGTGTTGCCATCCAACACAGAAGTTAATCACAAATGGGGCTTCTGAACCAAATAATTAAAAATAGAACAAAGTTTCTGAACCAGGCAGTTGGCAGAAAAGTCTGTACTTCCATCTGCGCACCGTTAGGGAAATATTTCATGATATTTAAAATAGCATCAGCTTTGCTCTCTTTTGTGTGAGAGTGTATCTGTGTGACGGTATTTCATTTCTCTGAAGGCTTGTTTGACTGTTAGCAAATCATATATAAAAAGTCACTGGCAAGGAAGCAGGAAAGCAAATCCAGGGGTTTGGTGCACAGATTCTTTATTTGCCAGTGTCTGTGAAGGAGGGATGGCCTTGCTTTTGCTTTTCTCTTCAATGAGTTTTCCCCTCAGCATGTGCCTCAGAAAACGAAAGAGCCTTATATTTTGACTTTATGTCTTGAATTTTCTACCTACGATAACTTCAGTGAAGAGCTTCAGGAACTGCTCTTAGATACATGAAATGCTGATGAATTCCTTTCAGTTTAGCATGGGTCCGATTAGGGGTTTCTGCTTTCTGGAAGGGGATTTATGCCTGGAATATACATTAGACTCATAAATACTTTATGACATGGGACAGACATGTGAGTTAACATGTTTTGAGAAAATGTTAATCCTTCAATTTGAAATTTCCTTTTGTTCTTAGCAATGATCGGTATCTCATCAATATATTCATTTTTGGCTATGCTATGATTTAAAAGTAAATATTTTTTATTGATAAGATTTTAATTGCTATGTCATACTATAATGATTCCCCTTGGGTATTTTTCTGTTACAACTGTCTCTTTTTAATCCCTGGAAAACTCTTATTTTTAGGTTGATTTTCCTTCTCCCAAGAGAGCCATTAATAACAACTAATGCTCAATAAATATACCAAAGGGAACTTAGAATTATTAAAAGAAAAAAAGGGAAAAGGTCATAATTTTACTCCTTTGGCTCTGGAACATGTATTGCTTGGAGTTGCCAGTTTCTGTGTTTTTCTCAGAACTTAAAGAGTATAAGCATATTCACAATACATAGAGTTGAACACTGAGCTCCAGAGTTATGGACTCTCCCTGCTCTCATGAATTGAAATTAAGGAGGAATGACTTCAATAAGCTTTAGTATTCATGTAGCAGGGAACTCTCGACTTTAGCTATGAAGAGCGACTATCATCAGTGACAGTCTGATCATTTAGGCAGCTTATCACTCATGAAATTTAAAACCAGGAGGGACCTTAATTATCTTCTTTTTTCAACAATTTCATTTTTTAGTCAACTTGTTTCTGTTCATTTCTTGTAAATCTACTATGTGCTAGGCAGGGACAATAAAAAGTTGAATACATTGTAGCCTATGCCTTCAAACAGGTTAATTTTTGATTTCCTTTTCAGGGTATATAGCTTTTTTTTTTTTTTTTTTTTTTTTTTTGTGGGACACTCGCCAGCCCCCGGGGACCGAACCAGCACTGCAGAGGCTGCGGGCAGCTTCGCAACCCAGCACTCAACCGCTGCACCACCAGGGGAGGCCCTATAGCTTTTATTTTTCATTTATTTATTTATTTCTGTACTATACATTCTCTGAATTTATTTATTTTTATTTTAATAAATTTTATTTTTATATTCCCCATACAATTGCAACCCCTTATTTTTTAAAATGATCGTTGTGAATATTGCTAATTGTTGTTCTTTGTCACTATAAGATATTAGGAGTTTTAATGTATTTTATGAAGCCTAAATATACATCAAGGTGAATGGTAGATGTCTTTAAACTTCAAGTTAATTCTGGATTGGTTTCCAAGACGCCTAACATTCCTATATTAATGACACTGTTCCATATGGAACAATGTACTGGAAAGTCAGGGTTCTAATATTTTTTTCTTGTGGCACTATTAGATTTGTTTCTTTCATTTATTCGGGCAGTTCCTAGAGAGCCACATAGGGAGTTTCACTTTTAAAAACTGCCTTTGCTTGTTGCTACTTTATTTAATAGATCATTCAGTTAACAAATATTTATTTTCCTGATTGAATATCTATCAAAAACGGTTCTAATACTTCTTACACTTAAGAAAGGTCTTAGTTCAAAGGACCTATTCTTTTACTGATAATAATAGTTGGCTGGCATTTTTGAGGCTGTAGAATATGCGTGTTACTGTACTAATCACTTAATCCTCGCAGTAAACCTCCATGGTAGTTATTATTTCCACTTTACAGATAAGGTAACTGGGTTAGTAACTTGCTCAAGGTCACAAAGCAAGTAAGTGGTGGCACTGGGATTCAACTCATATGATTGTAACTGCAGATCCTATGCTTTTAACTAATTATACTAAGTTAATTACTACCCATGTCTTTGTGGGAGTTGTGAAATTGTTGGTCTTCATAAATATTGAGTAGATACAAAAGCATTGTCACAAAATGAAGGCGACTTACAAAGAATAAGGACCCAGTGAGCATTCAAGTAATTCTCCACCCAGATTTCAAAATTTCCATGAATTTCAGTCTCTTTCATGTGGGTCTTCCCCAATCTTGTCATCTTTCTTCCCATTGTAGACGTTAACCACTAGAGAAAAATGTGGTTTTAAAATATTTTTACTTTGGGCCTCCCCTGGTGGCGCAGTCGGTTGAGCGCCACACTGTGAAGCTGTCCGCAGCCTCTGCAGCGCCGGTTCAATCCCCGCCTGCCACGGAGCAACCCCCATGGCCTGGCAGACCTCTCCTGTCTGGCCCGCTGCTCTCCTCGGCAGTGTATTTCAGTCAGTCTGCCGGTTCTGTTCCCCACTCTCTCACCCTCCCACACATCTGGTCTGTGCCCCAGTTCTTGTATAAATAAAATAAAAATAAATCTTAAAAGAAATTTTTGTTTATTTGTTTTTAAGATTTATTTATTTTTATTTAAGCATACAAGAACTGGGGTGTAGCACAGAGCTGTGGGGGGTAAGAAGACTCACCAGAGACAGAGTGGGGAGCAGAATAGGCAGATACACTGCTGAAGGGAGCAGCAGATGAGACAGGAGAGGTCTGCTGTGCCATGTGGGTAGCTCCCTGGCCAGAGATAGAACTCATGCCACAGTGGCTGGTGATAGCTTGGTAGTGTAGTGCTGAGACTTTAACCCCTGATCCACCAGGGATGCCCCGGTTTTTAAATATTTTTAACAAAAGTGCACAATAATGTATCCCAACCAGATTATTCTTTTGTTTGCCTTCCATTTTCTTTCTCTTTTTCTCTGTTCAGGTAATATTGGTTTACAGTACTGTGTGTGATTCAGAAATATAGGAACCGGCTTCCCCTTCCACATTCTTGTCTCTCCTCTCTGCTCTGTCCTCTCTTCTTGCCCTATTTTTCCCTCCAATGGAGCATAATGATGAGGAATCAGGAGGGTGGGTAGGGAATGTGATGTCCAGGACTATATGCCATAACCAGTGTTGGGGATTCCTGGTGAGGTGATGGTTTCTCTGGGGCACTCAGTGTCACAGTCCCCCCCAAGCAAGACACGTGTGGAGGGATTATACACCCCACCAGGGGTGGAGGGGACAGGTCTCATAACAGTTCTCCTGAAAAACTTGTCCAGTTATAATTCACAAATAGTTGCTCTGCAGACTAGTGGTTCTTAATACTCTGACTTAAAATAGCAATGCATTTTTGGTAACCAATGTAAGGGCACCTCATAACACAACCAAAACCCATTGAATGGAACATATTAAAATAATGTAACCTCCTTGTCCCTTAATACTGTAATGCAGTCTTTTAGCAAGTAGCAATACCTGGTGGACTGTAAAAACCAGTCCTGGTAGAACTAATGTAATTATTTTATGGTTGGAAAAGATATTCTAATAATTAACTACATTAAAAAAATAAACAGGAGGTTTTTGTGTTTTGTTTTGTGTTTTGTACTCTACTGCCTGAAAATTTTTCCAAGGACCATGCAATTTTGTAGGAGGTGGTAATTTAGTGCTATCTTAGCTGTTAAGGATGTAGAACTATGTTACTTTTAAGTTGCTTCCATGTAATTACAAAAATGTGTAATGAATTTGAAAAGGTTAAAAAGAACCAACATCCAGCTCAACCTAAAAGTGCTTACAAAAGCCTGTGTGTGTATCTGTATATACACATACACTCACAGAGGTGTATATATATATATCGTATTGATGAAGGTTTTCCAGGGCAACATGCATTTGTATAATTCTAGCGTGCACCCTTCCTAGCATGCATGCCAGGGGACCCTTTTATGAACCAACTGTCTGACTGGAAGCTTTATCAAATGGAGTGATATTGTCACTGGTCTTGATTTGGGTCTGTGCCATAATGAGGTTGAAGTGTGAATGTGTCTGTCTGTCTATCTGTATCTTCTTCCTTTTTGCTTAGCATCAGATAAATCTCTGTTGGAAGATACCAATGCACTTATTAAGCTTCAAATATGAAAAAAAATCAGTCACAGATGACACTTTGTTGCACTTTTGTCCATTGTCTCAACAACATGCCATGGAAATATGGAAACTAGAAAAATCTTGGCAAATGCAGCCTCAGAATGTAGCTAATTTGAAAGCTGCTTTTGAGTGTTCTAAGGACTCTTCTGTGACAGCTATTACTATAGGAATTGGCACCAGCAAAGAAAACTTACAGTTTAATACTTTAGAGCAAATAATTGCTTAGGATGCTTTAAATAGCACAGGAAATGTGTAGAGTGTTTACTTGACATTTGCTATATTGAACACTAATACTGAAACAGATTCTTTGACCACAGAGAATGCCAGTGTAGGTGGGGTGGAGGAAGATGGGAGAAAGAGGTAGACAAAAAACAACCAACGCGACGAGATAAAAAATAAATGACAAATGAGCTTGTTCACGATGTAGTGATACCAGAAAAAGAAAAACACACCCATTTGGTCTATCAAGTAGTCTTGGAGTGTGGTAGCAGAGAGCAAAGGAAAGCAACGCCCTGGGATAAGGTTTCTCCTGGCTTTAAGGCACTGAGCGATGCTCAAGGCCAACTGACCAGGATGGGTGTGGGGAAAGTGGTAGGAGGAGGCTACTCTCCTGCCCTTGGCCACTCTGGTTTAAATTTTTTTTAAGGCTCAGAAAGCTAAAGGAATGACTTCCCTTTACATATAAAAAAGAAAGAAATTCTTGTTATCTGTTTAATCTGCACATGCTTGTGAATGTTTTTTTTTTTTTTTGACAACTCTGGCGCCCTCATTTTTCATGTTGCGCCCTACTTGTGATGTTTCCCACCCCCCCGAATGTATCTTTCACTCCCAGACTCTCCTCTTCACCTTGCCAGACGCTGTTCATATGGGTCTTATCTCAGAATGGGGGCGAGTGCAGTTCCTAAATGCAGAGCATTTCTTGTTACATGAACTGCTTACTGTGCATCGTGATTCAGCTGCATTTAATTGGGAAAATAGGGTATATTTTCGGCTACTAAACCCTCTCCCATTCATATGCATTTGAGTCACTTATACAGTGTCTTTAAGTGAGTTTTTAAATGCATATGTTAAAAATTAATTGACATACTTGATAGGTCCGGGACTATGAAATTGTGCAATGTAAATGAGATTTGTTAAAAGCTTTTTCCTCCATCGTGTCCACATGAGCTGCTTTTACTTACCCAAGGGAAAACAACAATCAAAAGTCAAAACTTCACTAGATAGTATGGTCCAGCACCCCGAACACTCAGCAGCAGCAAGCCTTATTTATGGCTTTTTCACTGACTTGAGATTTGATCTTGAATAAATCATCTTTAAATTCTCTATGCTTCAATTAGCTTTTGAAAGATACGTGTGGTTGTGTAGCGCCTGTGGGAAGGCGACAACTGACGTTCACAACAAAAGGAGAACTTGAAGGAGAATTTTATTAGCAAAAAGCAGTGGGCATGAATGCAAGCCTCTTGTAGAGAGGTACTATTAATAAAAAGTCTTTGCATACGCCCCTCTGAGAGGAGGGAGGGGACTTTCTTCTTATGCTCTTACTATATTTTGTAGAAATTATATATGTGTGTGTAGTTTATTTTATTTTTTTAATTTTTTAAAAATATTTTCTCTGTTTTATTAGGATGTCTTTTCATTTTTTTAAAAGATTTCTTTATTTATTTATACAAGCACTGGGTACAGTCAGAAGCGCAGGAGGGTGAGAGGATTCACCAGAGCCAGAGCGGGGAGCAGAGCAGGCAGAAGGACGAAGTACACTGCTGAGGGGAGCAGCGGGCGCAGCAGGAGAGGTCTGCGCACCATGTGGGACCCTTGCCCCGCAGCTGGGGATCGAACCAGCACTGCAGAGGTTGCAGGCAGCTTTACAACCCAATGCTCAACTGCTGTGCCACCGGGGAGGCCCTGTGTGTGTATTTTATATATGTATGCGCGCGCGCGCGCACACACACACACACACACAATCTTTACCCTTTAATTCCAGAAAGTTTTGTGCTACATCTTTTTTTTTTTTAAAAAGATTTATTTATTTATTTGTTTGTTTATACAAGCACTGGGTACAGTCAGAAGTGCGAGAGGGTGAGAGAATTCACCAGAGCCAGAGCGGGGAACAGAGCAGGCAGACTGATGAAATACACTGCTGAGGGGAGCATGTGGGTCAGCTCCCTGGCTGGGGATGGAACTCATGCTGCAGTGGCTGCGGATACCTTCATAGTGTTAAAACTTAACCTCTTGCACCACCAGGGAGGCCCAAGACATTTAATTTTTAAAGTAAATTCTGAGTTATTCAGTTAAAAAGATATTTCTTCATTTTAAAGCCATTTTAAGAATTAAGCTTATTTTAAAATGTTATCTAACTCTTTGCATTTCTTTTCTTGCCACCCCGAAGATGACCTGTGTGCTTTCTCATTTCTTTGGGGAGAAAGGAAAAGTGGTCATCATTTATTGAAGCCCTACTAGGTGCCAAACACAATTAAAGACTTGGTCCCGAAATTCCCCCACATGACTGATGTCCAGAAGGTTTGCTTCCTTTTCTAGTGTGCCAAGGCTCATTTGGGAGGAACAGAATCCATAAGAGAAAATAAAATACGACAATTGCAGTTGATAACCCTAAGGAGAACTTTTTAATTAGTGCCACCCAGAGCCTGGTAGGAACTAGTCCCAGAGTTCCATGCACTGGTTCCTACCAGGCTATGGGATCTTAGCAAACCAAAGGTAGGTACAGCCTAACTGAGAGCCCCCCACAGGGGTAGAGAACTAGAATGCCCAGCAGCTAAAGTGATCTCTATGGTTAAGCCATTGCAACTGTTGCCTCATTTAAGTTACTTTGCTGTAAAAGGACATAGGTACTGCAAGTTGAAATGCCTAACATTTGAACAAAAGGTTATGTATGAGCTTTGAGTTGTTGAGAGTCTGACTCTGGAGTCTATTGTGGAGTTTGGGGTGAGTAAATATAAAGCCAACAGCTGCAAATTTGCAGGAGAAAACATTTGAAAGGAAGCCGGAGAAAGCTTGTGGATTTTATGGATTTAACACAATATCCATGACTCACTTTCTCTTTGCCTTCTCAGTCCTGCGGTTACTCATTTATGGCTCACCCCACAGGAAGGTTCTTTTTGAAGTTCCCTTTAGCTGCTTTGCAAAATAATAATAATAATAATATATATATATATATATATACACACACATATATGTATATACACCTTGGGAGAATAAGGATGAAAAAGAGAAAAGATAGAGGTCACACTTTTAATCCTGGTTCTGCTGATAACAAATTCTGGGACCAGATACTTTGTACAGCAAGGGAGGATGATTTTAAAACACCTTCTCAATGGCACATGGCAGCCTGCACAGTGGCCATGAATGCAAGCCCAACTCAGGCAGGTGCACATGATCACCGTGCTTGGGTTGCTGAGGACCCTTTAGACATCCTTTTGGGTTCTTTCTCGCAGGCCGTTGGAAAAAACCCTGGAGTTGCGGCGGCAGCCTTCAATGTCTTCAGCCATTAGGAAAGAATCATCAAAAGAACAGGAAGAAATAAAGGCTGGGTGGTGGGGAAGAGGGAGCCAAGCTTTTCTGAAGCTGCTTTCCAGATTTGTTGGAAAGTTAGGCCCGTGTGTCCAGTTATAGCTGGGTATGCAGAATTTTGATAACTCCTTTGATACGATAGATACCAGCCCTACCATTTATTGACTTGGCCAAGTCGCTTACCCCACTTAGCAAGTGGAGATTATAAGCATTGCAAGGATTAAATAATTCAATGTAAGTTAAACATCTGGAAGAACACTTTGGCACTGTCTGTGCGCTGCCTGCTATTGTTGTTTTTGTACCCCATTTGCAGGTTTTCAATTTATTTGTATAGCCTTTAGGGCAAGATCCAGCTGTGTGGGAGTGGGTGGGAGTAGGGTTGCTGAGAGCAAGTCATAGTGTTGTTAGAGTGTGGACAAAACCAGTCTCAGACTTGCCCGTCCACACCATGGGCATTTCTGACTTCCAAGCTTGTTTATCTAATTCCCTTAACTCTGCTGCCTTTACCTCGCCATGTTCTGCCCACCAGGAATGTCTAGCATGAGCCTCCCCTTCCCAGGACAGAAACGTGTCCCTGGCTATTTCAGCTCAAATGAATCTGACTCCCCACTGCCCTCAATTTCTGGGTACTTGTCTGCACAGCTTATTCTGTCGAGATGCTTATTGCTGCATTTTGTTCCTCAGATGTCTTCCCAGTGAACCTCCTTGTGACTGGCGGCTCTGGCTGCCTCTCAGTATCCAGGAGGCAGAAAGAGCAAGGAGCAGATTGCCAAGAAGCCTGCTCTCCTCTCTCTAATAAACTCCTCACGCTCAAGGCAGTTGCTCTCTCTAGTCCTCAGAGCTTCTCAGGTGAAACGAGGGTCCAGACTTGGTGACCTCTAAATTTTTCCTTGCAGCTTCCTCATTTTGAAGTAGTGAGTGGTGAATAAATATGTGCCAAGTGAGGAATGTGTACAGTTTCAGGTTGCTCCGTTGTGGCATTTTTTTTATTCTTTTTTTGTGCCCAGTAGCTTTTCTGCTGAGAGAATGGAGGAAAAGTTTGAGGTGGTGAATTATTCTCTTTTGCTGACAGAAATTTGATTCATTTTGATTTTTCATGGTCTGAATCCATACCTGCATTTGAGTCTCTATTAATATTTTTGTCTATGAAAAAAGGTCTTCTATTCTACAAAGTCATGCAGATAGTATCACAGACTAGTAAATGTTAAGAATACTTAAGACTTTAGAAGTCCCTGTGTGCATGCAAAATATAATTTTACTATAATTGTATAATAAATCTATGTAGAGTCTCTCAGTCTATTAAGTAATTTGCTGATCATTTTGAGGGTTTTTTAATGAGTACTTAACAGGTAAAATTTTCTTTTTAAAATTTTAATATTTCTTTTCTGATTCATATTAGGTACTTGAATCTAATTTACTCTTTTTTCTTGATTTTTAAGATAAGAAATATAGGGTGGTTGACATTTTCAACATCAGATATACATGGTAGTCGATATATATGGTGGTTAACATTTTCAACATTAGTCTTATTTTGTATATTATTTTTTCTCTTCCCTAATATATACATCTGGTTTCAAAATTGATTTTTAAATTATATTTAAGATTACTATTTAGTTTACTATTTTACTGATACTTGAGAATTTCAAAAAATTATGAAAGATTTTGGACTTATTGATCTTCATTTACTAAGAAAGGAGCCTCCCCTGGTGGCGTAGCGGTTGAGCGCTGGGCTGCGAAGCTGCCCGCAGCCTGTGCAGTGCTGGTTCGATCCCCGGCCATCAATGAGGGTCCCACATGGCACAACAGACTTCTCCTGCCGCGCCCGCTGCTCCCCTCAGGAGTGTACTTCAGTCAGTCTGCCTGTTCTGTTCCCTGCTCTGGCTCTGATGAATTCTCTCACCCTCCCACGCTTCTGACTGTACCCAGTGCTTGTATAAATAAATAAATAAATCTTTTAATAATAATAAAAAAATTACTAAGAAAGGTTGGGGGAGGGAAGGAGAGAGACTAGAACCTGGCTACTTATTTATATTTGTAACTATCTTTGTACATAGTGTAACAACAGAGCAATTGAGAAGGATTTTTGGTAAAAAACTTATTTTTTCAAATTGTACTTTCTGAAAAAGAGCTTTTGCAATACCATTTGTCATACTAGTTCAGACCAAGGAGGGTGTATATTCACCATCTAATTAGGCTCCATAAGGCTGAACTCTTGGGACATCTACCTGACATAGGATCCTGTTAAGTTATTATTTAGTGTCATACATAACGGGGTTCAAGAGGTCTTGATAATTTGCATTTAAAGTTGATAATTGGCATCATCCTCAAAGACAAATTCTATGACCTTAGATGTTTTCTCATTCAGTGTAGCAGTGCCACCAAGATGTACACAAAAAAATCTCTTTTAATATTTTTAGGAACTTTTTATGGTTCACAGAATGTCATAAGCTCCTCCCTAGTATTTCATCTTAATTCATTGACTAAGTCCCATGTTATGATCAGAGGGAAAATTTAAGTGGGTGTTATGGGGCGGAGATCCTGGAGGACAAGGAGGAAATAGGGTAGCCAATGTTTACTTATCACTCATGCCTGTGTGCTTTTACTCCTTGTATGCTTGGATCTGAATGGATGGAAAAGGTCTACAAGCATTGTCTTCTCTCTTAGAAATACCAAGTATTTGGTATTTCACTTTGGTGCTTTTTTTGCTCTTCTTTTGAAATGGTGCAGAAAAATGTTGGAATAAATGTGGTCCATTTGTGTAAAAATAATTCTTTTTCTTATCTAAGCGTGCATATTATTGGAGGAAGAATGTGGGTAAGGTATGAGTCAGAGGAGTACACTGACTGGATGTGATAATTGACTTCCCTGACTAGAGAAAGGAAGAAAGATAGTTAACCTTATTTTTCACAGGCTATTTCAACCCAGATATATTTTTTTTTCTTCTGAAATTGGTTTCTCATTTGAAAACTGGACGTAAGTTGTTTTTTGGTCTCATCTGAACACATTGAACATGAATTGAAGGGGGAGAGTGTTTTTTAAGACTCCATATGTAGCAGTGAGTCATTTCCATGTTGTTGAGACATTTTCTAGCCTTTATTGCCGTGTGTAGTTCATGCTTTTCTCTCGTTGTTTTGACTCCTTAAGAAACGCGCAATAACAAATTAACAATCACACTCCTCTGGAATGAAAACACGCGGGAGTGGGGAAATAAATAGCAGTTCTGGAAACCTGAGTAAACAGAAAAATCAGCTTTCATACTTGAGAAGGCTCTGGGGAAGGAGACCGATGTCCAACAGCTACAAGCAAGATGCAGCATTTAAAGCAAAAAGCAACAAACGTGCTTTCATTTTAGTTCTGGAAAAGATTGTGCTGGAAAATCATATAGCCTCTTCTGTCCTCAAGATGTAATAAGCAACTATTTTCAGTCTCCTGACCTTCCTTCCCTCGAATGGACTGTAAGAGTTGACTAATTAAAATGAGTTGTATTTGTTTGGGGAAGCCCATGTGGATTTGGATTTGAGTTCCTGTCTGTCTTAGGTGAAACTGGGTGTAGTGTGGGGACTCTAGACTGGAGTGATCTCTGAGAGGAACTGCTGTGTGAGTCCTGTGAGTCCTTGTGCAATGCTGGTCTGTCCCTCAGTTGTCCTTTTAGCATTTATTTATTTATTTATTTTTACTTATAAGGTCACCTTTTGGCATTTTTATAGTAGGTGAGCTTGTAAGTAGACACTGCTAACACTGTTCGCCCCAATCCATGGGCAGCTTCCTCTGGTTGTGGTAGATGGAGAAACTGTATAGTTTTCCAGAGATGAAGAAGACTTGATTAGAGGCCATCATCACAGAAATGTTACAGCTTTTTATTGCTATGCACACTTGGATTTGGAGTTGGATTCCCTTTAATCAGAAAGACACAGAACTGGATGAGGCTTTATGAATTTTCTCTAGATTAACACTGAAGATTGGGGGCTAAAACTTTATTTCTCCCTGTCTGGCCTGTTTGATTTTTCTTCTGAGGGTTTTCCATAGTTAGCCTGCCAAGTTTAAAGGGAATGTCGTTCACATTGTGCTTAGGACCGAGCGGCTTGTTCCTCACCTGGCGGGAATGACTGATTTCATTAAGCTTCTAGTCTGAGACATGTGAGTCACACAGAGGCAAAGATTTAAATGTTATTAACATGAGAAAAATCTTTTGAACATGAGGTCATCATGCTTGAGGTTACTTTGAACTTTCCTCAGAGTCTCTTTTATGATTTGTACCAGAATCAACATGCTTTAGTTTTATGCTAAAAAGCACAGTGGGCATGAATTTGAAATTACACAACAGCCAGAAACTTTCATATTATAGAAATGGTAGACAGTGATAAATATTTAGTGAAGTTGCTTGGCTCATGGACTATCTTTTAATGGCTTTTTGGGTTCAGGAATTTTGAAAGTCAGATTCTTTATAATTTAAATTTCCTTCTAAGCAAGGAAGTACACTATGTTATTAATTTAAAAAAATATATATACTTAGAAGTTAAAATTGTGTAATTATCTTAATGCTCCAGAGCCTCTTTTCTGACTAAACATTGGAACTTATTCTTTTGCATGCAGGGAATTTGTCCAGAAAAGCTTAAGGAAATTTAGCCTATGCAGGGAAATTTGCTAGATTTATAAATAAAAGGTTTAACTAAAGGGATGATACATAATACAATTTTATTTTATCTACAAAAGATTGTGTTTGAAATTTGTCTCTTGATCCTTCTTTTAGGATTAAGTAGTAATTGTAATTTACTTTCTGTACTTGATTTATAGTAGTCTCTTATGTGTAAACTAAGTGTAATTGAACTCATATTAACTAGATTGTCCCTTTTTTAAAGGTTTATTTTATTCATTCATTCATTCATTCATTTTTATCATAGAAGAACTTGAGTGTAGGCCAGAGATGTAGAGGGGAGGGCAGTGAGGATGTGTGTGTGCATGAGAGGATTCACCAGCCACAGAGCAGGGAACAAAACCAGCAGATTTACTGAAATATACTGCTAAAGGAAGCAGCAGGTGAGACAGGAGAGGTCTGCTGTGCCATATGTGGCTGGGGATAGAACTCAGGCCATAGGGGTGATAATGCAGAGACTTAAATGCTAGGCCACCCGGGAGGCCCAGATTGTCCTTTAAAGGATCACAAATAGTTATCTTTTTTTATAAGGTTAAAATATTCCCAGGGATAGCACACCTGAAATCTTAAAGGTTCAAAGAAAGGTAATACAGTATATGTCAGTCTGTCTTTTAAAAGAATGACCTCTTCTACTGAAAAATAACTTTAAAGAATTCAAAATTTAGAACTTTTATGTGAAATAAATTATAAATCATAGCACTTTTATTTCTTAGTAGAAGTTGCCTTTATTTCTAAGAAGTCTGCATAAATATTTATATGACCATAGTATTAAGTATTTTCAATGTAACATGCCAACATTACTTAAAGACAGCTTTATAATAACACACATTCAAAGTTTTTAGGTAAAAATGCTTAACCTTCTTTGGAAGGAAAGTCTCATTTAGCTGTGTGTGTGTGTATGTGTGTGTGTGTGCGTGCGCGTTAAACTTTTCAACATACCTGACCTTTATTTTCTTTTAAAGATTTAGTTATTTATGCATATAAGAACTGCGGTACAGGCCAGAGGTGCAGGGGATGAGAGGATTCCTCAGAGACAGAGTGGGGAGCAGAACAGGCAGATCTGAAATACACTGCTGAGGGGAGCAGCGGGCAAGTTAGGAGAGGTCTGTTGTGCCATGTGGGTAGCTCCCTGGCCGGAGTCCAACTCATGCTGCAGAGGCTGCAGATAGCTTGACAGTGCTGTGCTTAACCCTTTGCGCCATCAGGGAGGCCCCATACCTGGCCTTTTGGAGCAGGGTGTTGTTACTCACATGTACACCCAGTGAGGGAAGAGCAATGTAGATTTAGCAACTTGGATGCATCAGCTTTCTCATTCATAAACCTGAGTGGCAGAACCTCAATTTTTTTTATTGTAGAAGATATTAATAGTGTCTCATAAAACTGATATAGAATCAGGTTTGGTTACTCTAATGACTCAGAGGCTTTATAATGACATTTTCTCGATGTAATTTTGGATTTTTTCCCCTGTTATTTTGAATTTTTTTCATTATTTCTTGTGTGCTCAGCACCCACATACCAAGAAAAAAAAACAAGATAAGCAAGAGTGAGATGCCTTAATGCATAGAATCCGTGTTGTTGAAATAAAAGGAAAGAACCTCTCCTTTGTAATTAGACTATCCTTTGGCTTTCATCCATTTAAATACACTTTATCCTTATCACTTCATACATGCCCAGTATATACGTGCATTTTGAATTTAAAAAGAGCCAGACATTTAAGTATAATTAAGTGTGCAAAATTCCATTTTGTTGTACATTTCCCAGTCATTCTTGGTTGCTAACTTGGGTCCCTTTGACAGGGGATGGCTCTAGTTACTACCCACACCCCCTGTTGCTGGTTCTTGGAACCTACTGCTGCAGTAACTCTCGAGTCCTCCCTTGTGTCTTCACCCTCAGCTAGTCCTCACAGTTTGAGATGACAGAACTGACCATTGTGCCTCACTGTGTAGGTAGGTTGCTGGGGTGAGGATTATGCATGGGTAAACCAGGTGAAGAGGCTGTATGAGGGACCCTGCTGGCTAACACTATAATAAGGCAGTTGGAGATTCTTCCTTTCAGGTCACTGAACTTTTTCAGAACAGCCATGGCTCCCCAGTTACTCTACATGTCATGTGTTTTTCTGGGGAAAGCGGTATAGTGTTCATCAGGCCCTCAAAGAATTCTGTGCCCCTCAAAAGGTCCAAAAGAACCAGTAATTTAGAATTAAGAGATATGCCTGTATTTGAAGAAAAGATCATAAGGCTGAGTTACAGAAAATCAGCCTGAGACTTTTTTTTATTGGATTGAGTATGACAGTAAAATGAGTATGACATGGCCACATGTGAACTGAGTTAAGCTGGTATTGCAAACATGCCCGGCACAAGAGCAAAACGCAGTTTGTTGATTTTGAAATGATGAAAAAATAGTGCATCTGACTTTGTGGCATGCATTTTTGAGATGACTAGATGCTGTAAGTCTTGTTCATGGTACCTTCTGATTTTTTTCTGTATGAGAAATGGCTCAGCATGAGACAAATGAGGGGCATCTGAGAAAGGTGTGAACAATTGAAGACTGCTGTCGAGCCCTTCTGGTTTATATTTTTATCAAGAGATACCCAGATCCAGGAAAAGTGAATGGCTGGGAACGTGGAGCTGGTTATATTGGTGCATCAAGCACACATCTTACCTACCTTTATGTGTGTGTGACACTTTACAGTTTGCAAAACTGTAATCTTAGATGTACATTTGATAAAGATGGTCATTTCTAGTTGGGGCTGTAGCTGAGTCAATGTGCTGGCTCAATATTTGGTCTCCACGATATCTGAAGAAATATTTTGTTGAATAAGTTTGGTTGGTTCTCAGGACAGCCCTGTGGATTTAGACTTAGCAAATTTTAGCATTCCTTTCTTGTAGGCGTAAAGAGAGCAATTATTTACCTAAGGTCATATGGCTGGTAGATGAAGGACCTACCTCTCTCCTGTATACTACCCTTTATCTTGACCCAAATGATAAAAATGGAAAAACCACATTTTGGCCAACGGAGTTTTAATAGAAGAGAGTGGGAGAGAGAACTCTCAGGGATTCTCAAAAATAATAGTATCATGCTTGACCGGTAATAGAGAGAAAAATCTTAAATTAATATCTCTTGATGGTGCTAATCCAGCCATGTTTTTAGAATTTACTGGAAGAAATGAAAAATTATTTAGGCACCCTTACAGAACCAGGTACTTACTGACTGTCTCCTTTGTGTCAAGTGTAATGTGTGCACAGGAGCTGTAACTGAGACTTGCATATCCTAAGTTCCCATCCTTAGAGAGCTTCCCTCAGGGGAATGACAGACCACAAGCCCACCAGGGGGCTCTATAGTTACAGAAAAATATGGGACAATATATTAGGGGGCAACAGTGATGGTAGCAGGTCAGGGGACGCCTCTAGTAGGATGTGAAATTGTGTAGAAGACCTCAGTGACATGAAGGGGTCAACATTGGAAATCTGGGATGAGAGGGGATAAAATGAGAATTGGGAATAGCAATGCAGCTGGAGCACAGGGCTGAGTAAAGACCCTGATATCTAGAAGAGTCCTTGAACCTGGAGCTAGAGCCAGGAATATGTGTATTTTATTCTTGATGAGAGACTCCATTTTTTTCCTAGGGTGACCCCAATAAGTTGTCATAACCTCGGTGCCTTAAAATAACAGAAATTTGTTCTGTCACAATTCTGGAGGGTGGAAGCTTAAGATCAAGGTGTCTGGAGGGTCACACTTCCTCTAAAGACTCCAGGGGAGACTCTTTCCTTCCCTCTTCCACTTTCTGGTGACTCCTTGTGTTCCTTGGCTTGTGGGACCATCATTCCAATCTCTGCCTGCCTCTTAGTTCACCTGGTCTTCTCAGTGGCTATGTTTTTTCTTCTGTCTCTTATAATCTGTCAGATTTAAGGTGCACCTACTAATCCAGGATGATCTCATCTTGAGATCCTCAACCTTATTACATCTGCAAAACCCCTTTTTCCATATTAGGTCACATTCATAGGCTCTGTGACATGACATATTTGGGGGGTCCACCATTTTCCCCTTTGAGAAACTGTTGGGGATATTTAAACAGTGAGCTGATGGCATATATACTGCATTTTGAAAAGATGGGTCTGGTGCTGGGGGAGAAGGATTCTAAGTAGTGAAGAATTAACCAGTAAGATGCAAATAATGAAAATGGGAAGACCACATTTTGATCAACTGAGAGGCTCTTGCTACAGTTCACATGAGCTGTAATGAAGGTGGAGAGGGAGGGGAATGCGTGGGTTTCATTTCTGCATTACATGGGGGACAGATGAATCCTGTTGATGGATTAGAAGTGGCAGGAAGAGTGCTAGTATGTCTGCCAGACAAATCCACGATGGTGCTGCCTTTCACCGAGGGGGAGAAGACTGGCTTAGGAACAGATAGGGCAGTGATGGTGACTTCCAGAGGTCTGAGTGGAGCATCTCAACTGTGAGAAATGGAGATGTTGGGAGGAATGGGCTTATTTTAGAGTCATGGATCTGTAGCTCAGTGGTATGTCAAGTTGAGCATCATCAGCTTAGAGAGGGATAGAATTTAAAGCCATGGGACTAGTCATCTGTTCTAGAGAGAGGGCTCCTTATGGGGTGGAGAGCATGATTCAGCCTGTCCAAATGAACATCCTAGAGCTGATGACCACCAGTTTCAATTTCTCACCCCATTCCCTGACACTTCTATTAGGGCCTGCAGGATCGAGGCAAGGTGGCATGTAAGCCATACGCAAGCCTGACTCAATGATCAGGCCATTGTGCACTTAACTTTTATTTCATTATTATCACTGTTTTCTTTTAAATCTTTCATTCTAAGCCCAGCAAGCCAGATTGGCAGATTCACTGTCTGATTTTGCCAGTTTTAGATTATATGCTTTTTCTTACAGCCACCTTCATCTATTAACCTGTATTCATTTTTTAATTTTAATGCACCGATCAATAATTATTTCACTTGTCAGTTTTTGACAGTCTGCTGCTACACTTAGTTGTTTAGCATGAATTCAAAAGGTGATCTCTCAGTTTGTACAAATGAAGGGAAGTTGCTCTTTTATTCTGTGCTTTGGGGGATAAAGAAAAATGTGCATGTTTACTCTGCCCTGGGGAGTTTTCGATAAATAAATACCTAATAGTTTTCTCTGTAAGAAGAGAGAGGACTACAGAGCATTAAAATTTTCTGGTAAGCAGCATTTTGATTGTGTCATAAATTCGCAAGAAAGGCCAGCTATCTCTTAATTGGAATTGATATTGTGGGATCAGCACTCAAAAATATTTACTGAGTACTCATTGGGGGTAAGGCATTATGCTCGATGGGATGGGAAATTAATACAGCTTCCAAGAAGAATTGTGAGCAGGGTAACACAGTCACCCCCAAAATTTTGATGGGTAGAAATACTCAGAAGTGATCATTTTTATCTTGCACTTACTTTATCTACACTTATGATAATCCAGCTGGGAAACTCAAAATGAAAAACTGGAAGCAAGAGTACGCGATCAACTTTGCATATACATTATCTGCACACATGTGAGCATTTTATCATCAAGGACAAACCTAGCTGAAGACTAAACAGCGGGGGGAAATGTTCTTTCTCACTAAAATCACAGTGTTAAAATTCTTGGCAGTTCAGATGGTCTCCGCTGTAGCTGTCGGTTTACATTTTGATAATTTACCCACGAGCATATAATATTTAATTCCTAGTTGGATTGTGCAACTGAACACAGCATTTCCAGCGAAACATACTGCAAATGTGAAAGTAAACGTTTTCTTGGGAACAAGCAGCTCACTTACTCCATCGGTTCTTCTGCGTGTATGAGCATGACCTGCAGGTTAGCAGTTCTGGAACAGAAAGAGGAAAATGGATCACATCACAGTGAACAGGAAAGGAGGGACTTAATATTCCAGCTCTTTTGCAGTGAGCTTTTATTTCCCTCCTTGGTCTGGGGCCTTAGACCTCGCAGATCTAGGAGTGACTTAGAGAAGTAGGCACTGACCTTCCGATAGCCTCTCTTCCATGGGGCTCCAAGCATATTCATATTAATTAATTTTAAAATCCATTGTTGTATTTCTGTGTCTAAAATATTTTCCGACTCAGTACTGAGCCTTTGTTTTTCAGCTGAATAGGACAAAAGGGCTAGTATTTTCTGGACATCATTGATATTTATTATTTAGGCTGTTTCTTTTTTTTTTTTTTTTAAATAAGCATGCATAAACTCTGTTGCACCTGGTGGCAGCCATGCCAGTCACTGATTGGTACTCTGGGTATTTGGCTATTGTCCTTACTTACTTTTCTCTGACTTTTAGATTACTTGATTAAATTTGGGGCACATTTCCAATTTACATAAGGATACACATGGAAATGCAGACCTATACTTTGCCTGGAGGCATCGAGTTCTTTTTCTTTCTTGGCCTGATAAATACCATGGAAGTCAGTTGAAAGTGTCTGGAGCTGGGAGTGGTGTCTTTGCTAGGTCATCAGAGAGGGCTGTCTGCATCTTCACACGCTGGCTCTCTACCCTTGGCCCCTCCGACCAGATGGCTTCAGGCCTGTGTCCAGGGCTCACCCCAGCTGACTCAGAGGGCCAGAGAGCGCATGCGCCTGAGCTGGTGTCCCTGTGCCAGCCTGGCAAGTCACAGTGAGAAACCACTCTAGCATATTCTTAGGCTCATCCACTCACGCTTTCTCTCTGTGTCAGGTTACCTGGAAATGGAAATCATAATTGGAAGGCACTTTATCGATTTCCCTCGAGAACTGCTGTTCTCGGGCTGCAGACAGCAGTCATAATCACAGGGCACACGTCTCCCGAGGAAACATGTTACATGGAGTCAGGTGTTCGCTGGGTGAGCAAAGGAATCAGAACAAGGGAGTGGGCTGAGCGGCACCGAGCAAAGTAGGCTGCTGCTCTTTTCATCTTGGGAGGCGGAGAGTTTTCTGTCCTGGAACCAGAAACACTTCGGTTGTGGCTGCAACTCCCTACAGCCATCTCAGGAAGGTGGCCACCCTCGTCCCCAGCCTCGTTGCTGCCCCCATTAGCTTTATTGACACCCTGCTTCCTTGGCTGAGCCAACTTAGGCCTCCAGGTCCTCAAGACATAGTCTTTTCCCAAATATATGGAGAGAGTTCATCAGGCACTGGCTGGGGGCGCAGGTGGTGGCCCTGGTGCCAACTTCATTTGACTTTGTATGTGCTTGTTCCCATCCACGAAATCTTGCTCTTACCTGAACCTCTCTGAGGCCATCTCTGCCCCTCTTCCAGCTTTTTAGAGGTGGAATGTGGGGTGTGTCTCATTGCACTAATCGTTGTCCTTTTTACAAGCCCCCTGGAGACGGTGGGGTGGGCATGCCTTGATTACACCTTCAGATCAAGTGCTGTGGACGATACAGCAATATGAAGGCATCTGTCCAGGGTGGAGCCATGAGCCAATTATCCTTCGGCTGAATCCAGCCTCTGGCCTGCTTCCTTAAATACAATGTTATTGGAACACAGACACATCCTCTCATTTACCTAATGCCTGTGGAGCTTTCACACTTCAACCACAGAACTGGGTCGAGTTGTTGTGAAAGAGCCCGTAGGCCAACAAAGCCTAAGATGTTTACTATCTGGTGCTTTTCAGAAAATATTTGCCAGCCTGCTCTATAGAACTTGCAAGTCATAGAATTGTGGGAAGAACTAGAAGTCCTGTCCCTCCCCCATTTATTTGTCAGTGAACAAATAAATGGAGAAGCAGAGAAAGACTTGCCTCCTTGATCTCAGAAAGGGTTGATGGGAGAACCAGACCTGAAGTGCTCTTCCAGGTCCTGGTGTGAGTACGTGCGTTATGTTTATAGGGGATCAGCCATCAGAATATAGTGAAATAAAACTTCTTCAGTGGTAGGTGCTATTTTCCAAAGACTTTCCCAGGTATAATCACCAGCCACCTTAGTATCAGTATCCATTCATTTATCTTACAAAAAGCACTTAGGGTGCCAGGAATGGGGTTGGGGCCAGCAACAGTGATGAGCAAATCTCACCCTCACCCTCAGGACGTTTGGAGGAGTGGAATAGTCATACTCCTGCATCCTTTTATTTGCAGGGTGTTAAATGTCATAATCGGTCTCTGTGCAGAAGCTGCCATCATGTCAAGGAAGGATGTGCTAATTTGGCCCCTGGGGGAGTGAGGTTGTCAGGAGTGGCTCCACAGAGAGATTGAGCCGTGTCTCAAAAGAGATGAAGTTCTTCAGGCAGAGAACTACAGTGGAGCGGGCTGGGGCCTTCTGGGTTTGCGTGTGCTTGGGAATATTGTCCATCACACATAGAGGTGGGCATGTGGTCTGTGCTGAGAGGGGCACAGGAAACATGGTTGAAAGACAGATTTGAGGCAAATTGTGGAGCCCAGGGCACTTCATGCTAAGGAATAGGGGTTTCCTCTTACATTCTGGGGGTTACTAACCTGTAGATTCCAGAGTACATCCACAGGCACGTTAGGCATTATCTGTAGATTTCGTAATTATTATCACTAATGCAGAAATAGAAGCCTTCTCCCAAATATACGTAGCTGGCAGACGTTATGATTCATCCACCAAGAGCTCACTTAAATTGTTGCTAAATTAAGCTGACCATAGTAGATCTGAGACATACAGCAGAGGAGGGGGCAGAGAGGGGTCAAAACAGGGGAGGGTAGGAGAACAGGGGTGGATGGGGGAACTATGCGGACTAAACTGGAGGGGAGAAATCGAATACTGTCCCAAAATGAATACCAATATAAGAAAATAAATTAATTTTTTTAAAAATGTTGTTAAACTAATAGTATCTTTTTGGCCGTTGCATATTTTCTTGATAAACTGATATTGAGTAAAACATCTGTTACCTGAAATCTGCAGAATTTTCGATTAAATAATACCAGGAACTACTGTTGTTGATGGTGGACAGTCATGGAATTTTTTGCATTAGAGGTTCCACAATTAAATGCCTTCAAATTTTATTAGCTCTTTAAGAAAGTGATTTAACCTCTTCAAGCTTTTGAGTTCTTAACTCGAAGCATGAACTAACATTTGCCTGGGAAGATTAATATAAAGGTATAATAATGTATGGAAAGCACGTAACACGATGCCAGGAATGTTAGATGTTGCATTCAATAAAATAATAGAAGCTACTTTATTATTTTTGGCATAAGCAGGTGTGTCTTGTAGCTGACCCAGTGTGGAGAATGAGTTTAAAAAGAGAGTTGTAAGACCTTTGTTGGAATCCAAGTCAGAAATAATGGGCCTGGCCTTCGGGCAGAGGTAGAAGATTAGGAACGTGTGTGCCTGTTTTAGAACTTTCCATTCATGCCTACAACTGTGGGCCTAGCAGAGGTTAGAGCTGAATGAAACCTTGTTCTGGGACTGCTGGACACATGTGGTAGAAATTATCTGGCAAGTTCCATGACTCTTTAATTTTTGAAAATGGTCTAGATAACAAATCACTTACAGCATTTTATTTTTAGTTCAATGAATTGATAGCCCCTCCTTGCGACATCTTAAAACTAGAATTAGCACGTAGGTTTCTTATGTTGTTATGATTTAGCATAGCCCAGCAGTTTAGCCTTTGCAGTGTAGGCAAAGACATTGGAGATCGAGTGGCATTTGTGTATGAATTAATATGAATATCTTTAGAAAAAGTCAGAAAGCTAAATTGTTCAGTGTCATCAGAGACATTTTCATTTCCTTCTTTGTCATTTCTGCTTTCTTCCAAAATGATTATCTGTATTTTCAAAAATACTAAAAAAGGAAAACAACAACACAAAGGGGAGGGCTGGGAAATGCTCCAGGGAATTGACCATCGCTGTGTTTTTGAGTGGATGTTTATCAGTGCTCGTGGGAACAAGTGCCCCCCCAACCGTGTTTCATTTCAGTCAGATGGTGTAGACTTCTAAATCGGGTGGTGTGGGGGCCAGCGCAGAACGGTGGGTGGAAGTGAGAAATGAGAGTAGAATCATCCATGCTGCTGGGGCCCGTCAACATTTGACTATTGCATTTATTGAATTATTTTTCATGCCAAATTAGAGTTCAGGGTAAGACTGTAACATATGAACCCCATAGTACCCTCACCCCTCAGTGGTCCAGCTCCCATACACGTGGCTGTTTGCACGCAAGCCTGGCACACACAGAGGGGAACACACAATGGAGGCGCCAGGCCCTCACCGATGGCAGTGAGTGCACAATCCAGAAGTCAGGACGTGACATGTTACTTCACTGACCTGTTGTTGACCTCCCAAGCCTGCCCAGCTTCTTCGTCTGAGTGAAGGGTGATCATAGCAGTCCTGACTCCCTCACAGAGTTATTTTAAGTTTTTTAAAAAGATTTTTTTTATTATTTTTTTAAAGATTTATTTATTTATTTATACAAGCACTGGGTATAGTCAGAAGTGCCGGAGGGTGAGAGAATTCACCAGAGCCAGAGCAGGGAACAGAACAGGCAGACTGACAAAATACACTGCTGAGGGGAGCAGCGGGCAGCAGGAGAGGTCTGCGCACCATGTGGGACCCTCGCCCGGGGGCCAGGGATCGAACTGATGCTGCAGAGGCTGTGAGCAGCTTCGCAGCCCAGCACTCAACCGCTGAGCCTCCAGGGGAAGCCCCAAAGATATATTTATTTATGTATACAACAACTGGGGTATAGGCCAGAGGTGCGGGCAAGGGGGGGCGGTGAGAGGATTCACCAGAAACAGAGTGGGGAGCAGAACAGGCAGACTGACTGAAACACACTGCTGAGGGGAGTAACCCGTGAGTCAGGAGAGGTCTGCTGCGCCATGTGGGTATCTCCCCAGCTGGGAATAGAACTCATGCTGCAGGTAGCTTCCTAATGCTGTGTCTTAACCACTTGCACCACCAGAGAGGCCCCTCACAGGGTTATTTTAGAAGGCCACTCTGAACAGAGTAGGGATCACCACGCATAGGAACATGGATTTAACGCTGCCTCAGCCACTCTTTAACTTTGCAATTATGGGCAGTGTCGTAAGTTCTCTGGACCTCAGTGCTAAGTCAGTACAATCTTAACTTTTTGTCCATCCAACACACCTGAGAGATGCAAGGTTCAGCACTGGTGAGTCAGAGGAGCATATCCAAGGGTGGGGGTTCTCCACCTGAGCAGGAGTCAGAATCACCTGGGAGAGCTGGAAACCAAGATCCCTGGGCCTTATGCCACGGGTGTCTGATTTAATGACAATATGCATTTCTAGCAAATTCCTCCAGGATACCCATGCTGCTGTGCCCGGGAGCAAGCTTGGAGGGTGCTGGTGGGTGGTGGGCCAGGGGAGACCTGCACAAGGTGTGCAGAACACCCAACCGAATGTTCCATCCACAGCCCTGCCCTGTACACACGGCCTGGAATTGTCTGAATGACGTGTTTTCTCAGATGCCTTCCTTCTGAATATTAGTTCTCTTGATATTTAGCCAGAGGAAACAAGAGTTTTTGGAGTAAGCAGTTCTCACTCGAGTAGCCCAAATAACATCCACAAATGGTCACTCTGCGGCATCAGCTTGAATCAGAGATGCTTATTCACACACGGCTGTGCACCAGAGGCCAGCGATGCCTGTGATGCCTTTTGGCTCTGTTCTCCTTTTAAAAAATACA
This sequence comes from Talpa europaea, assembly GCF_964194135.1. Lineage (NCBI taxonomy): Eukaryota > Metazoa > Chordata > Mammalia > Eulipotyphla > Talpidae > Talpa > Talpa europaea. The sequence continues at coordinate 150,890,374 of NC_140068.1, forward strand.
GTGAGTAAGCTAATTTCATAGGAATGTTTCAGAAAGCAATTCCTGTAAACCCGGCATGGGTACGTGGAAATAGAGGAAGCAGAGCTGATTAGCACAGTCTTACTGAAACTTCATCGTGTCAAGTTCCCTCTAGATTAGGGACATTTGGACAAGGAGCCTCCTGCTTGTCCCTTATCACCCAGTTGTACGGTAAAGTTAATTTGCTCACATGGTATCTGCTTTTTCAGCCAGGGTGAGTACTTTTACGTGATTCTTTCACTGGAGCAGATGAGTAAGAGCGGGAGTTGGCATTAATTGCTTCATCGACTGTGTGTGAGTCATCTCCCGCTTGTCTTATTAATTCAACTGGAAGGAGGAGAAGCTTTATCTCTGGTTCCTGGGGCCAGCCTGGGCTTCAGTTAACTAGGGTACTTCCTCGGAGGGACCCATGAGCAGAGTTTCATTCACTCACTCAGGGAATGAATAGATTGTGAATCTCATTATCCTCACATATATATATAGAATATAAAAATGGCAAATGCAGTACCTGCTGATGTTTGTATCAAAGATCAGACGCCATGGAAGGGCATTATATTCAAAGTGTTGGATTAAAATTATAAAAAGGGGCCTCCCCTGGTGGCACAGTGGTTGAGCACTGGGCTGCGAAGCTGCCTGCAGCCCCTGTAGCGCCGGTTCGACCCCCGGCCCCCAGCGAGGGTCCCACATGGCACAGCAGACCTCTCGTGCCGTGCCTGCTGCTCCCCTCAGCAGTGTATTTCGTCAGTCTGCCTGTTCTGTTCCCCGCTCTGGCTCTGGTGAATCCTCTCACCTCCCATGCTTCTGACTGTACCCAGTGCTTGTATAAATAAATAAATAAATCTTAAAAAAAAATTATTAAAAGGAAGGGGAGGTGTGGAATGTGTTCAGTTTCGTGCCTTTACCCAGTCCCCCTGACCTTGCCTTGCCTCCAGTTAGATGCACAGTGTGCTGAGGAAGAACAAGATGATTTCCAAGTAAAATTGCCTTCTGGTTTTTTTTTTTTTTTTTTTTGGGGGGGGGTAGAGGGGTTAGCACGGCAACTGGATGGTTATGAAATAGGCTTGATCTTATTTTCTGCTTTATACGTTCGGTTCACTCGTGTCTTCCTGTTTGGCTTGTATCTTCCTCTTCTGACTCAATCTTCTCTATTTTTCTTCTCACTCTAGCAGACCACTGTCCTTCCTCTGCCTCTTGCTTTCCTCACTGTCTTTCTTTCACAGCCCTTTTTCACCGAAGCACATTTGTTCACTGCTCCTTTACAAATAATTCAGACCTTTCAAATGGAAAGTGCATCTTTCTCTTAACTAATATATTTATTTTTTACTTGGAAAGAATTTACCTTCAGTGAAATGAGTACATCTTTAATGTAGAGTTCAGTGAATGAATAACTGGACATATCCAGGTAACCAGTACCCTAGTCAAGATACAGGATGTTTCTACCACCCCAGGGACTTTACTCCTTTTTCCTCTCAATTTTCATCCTCCACTCTTCAACCACTGCCCTGATTTCTTTTACCATAGATGAGTTTTGTTTATTTGTGTACTGCTACAAATGGACTCATTCAGTATGTCCTTTTTTTATGTCTACCCTTTTTTGTTCCACTTATTTTTGAGAATATATATCGTGCCCCTCTCCCCATGGAAATTTTTTTTAAGATTTATTTATGCATACAAGAACTGGGGGGCAGAACAGGCAGGTCTACTGAAATACTGCTGAGGGGAGCAGAGGGCAAGACAGGAGAGGTCTGCTGTGCCATGGGGGTAGCTCCCTGGCTGACCGGGGGTCGAACTCATGCTGCAGTGGCTGCGGGTAGCTTCACAGTGCTGCATCTTAACCCCTTGCGCCCCCTAAACTCCCCCTGCTGTGGAATATAATATTGGTCAGTATTAGTAACACATTATTTTTTAAAATGCTGACCAAATATTCTTCTGAATACACACACACACACACACACACACACTACAGTTTATCTATTAATTTGTGCATGAACATTTGGGTTGCTGAGACCTTTTGACCCTTAAGACAGCCACTATAAACAATTGGGTTCATATATTTTCTTTGGACAGATTTTTTTTTTTCTTGTTGCAGTGGAATTCCTGGACCTTATTAGAAACTGGCTGATTTCTAAAATAGTATTTTATGTTCCCTCCATGAGCACATGGAAATCCAGTCATTCTGCATCCTCACCAACATTTCGTGTGCTCACATTTTTAAAACTTTAGCTATTCTTGTGGTTAAATGAAGTAGTATTTCATGGTTTTAATTGCATTTCCTGATGACTAATGATGTTGAGTATCTTTTTTTATGTGTTTATTGACCATTTGTGTATTTTCTTTCGTGTGGTATCTAAGTCCTTTGTCTATAAAATGGAGCTGGTTGCCTTTTTTTGAGGTACACATGTTCTTTGTATCTTCTGGATGTGAGTCCTTTGTTAGATAGATGTGTTAAAAGACTTTTCCTGAGTGGTTTGGCTGACCTTTAAATTTTTTTAATTGTGTTTTTGGATAAGCAGTTTTTAACTTTAAGGAGTGCTATTTTATCCTTTTTTAAGATAAATATTGTTTTCTGTACCTTTGTAAAATTTTTGCCTACCCTCTGGTTACTAAGATGTTCTCAATTGTTTCTCCAAGCTTCTCCTAGAAGCTCTTTAGTTTTGCCTTAACATTGACATTGACATGTGTCCCATCTCAAATTAGTTTTAATATGGGTCTGAGGTATAGGGGTCATGTTTCAGTTTTTCTTGTGCAGTTATTGGGTATCTGAAACAACAGGTATTGAAGAGATTTTCTTTCGTCATTAAACCACTCTAGTGTTTTTGTCAAAAATCAGATAACTGTATTTGTTGTGTTTCAAGACTTTTATCCCATTGATCTGCATGCCTGTCCTATGTCAATACCATGCTGACTTGATCAAAATTGCTTTTGATTAGTTAGGTAACGAGAGTTCTCTAAGTTTGTTCTTTTTCAAGATGGTTTTGGGTATTCTTTAGAGCTCCATATAAACTTTAGACTTGAAATTTAAAAAAAAAAATCTATCAGAAGTTTGTTGGAATTGCTTTAATTAATGGGAAATGAATTTAAGAAATAGTGACATAGAACAAAATCAAGATTTTCATTCTAAGAACATAGCATGTATGTGCTTGGCCTTTCATTTATTAATTTCTGTCAGTGTTTCTCTGTTTTTGTGCAAAGGCATGTATTTTTTTTGTAAAATGAAACTATTTTTTGATACCATAATAAATTTAAATTTTTTGAATCTCAATTTCAAGTTCTTTAATTTTTAAGTAAGGAAATGCAAGTGATTTTTGTGTAATGACTGTATCTTGCAAACTGTTATACTCACTCACTCATTGGCTAGGATAGATTACCAGGCCTTGCTCCCTTGCTTATGGGGAAAGCATTCCCTCTTTCATCATTAAGTATGATGTTAGCTCTAAGTTTTCCATGATTATCCTTTATTGAAATGTGGACATTTCTTTCTACTCTTCATTTCCTGAGAGATACTAAGCTGTGAATTTTGTACTGCTCTTATTCTGCCTCTAATAAAATGTTGTGTAGTTTTTACCTCCTACCTGATAAATTACAGTGATGGATTTTTTAAATGTTAAACCAACCTTGCTTTCCTGGGATAAGACAAGTTATCATGATGTATTATTCTTGTCATCTATTGCTGATTTTTTTTTTGCTAATATTAAGGATTCTTCTAACTATGCCTATTAGAAATATTTGTCTATAATTTTTTCTATAATTTTTTCCTTTAATATTTATCTATAATTTTTCATATTTGGTATTGGCATTACGCTAGTCTCATGAATGTGTGGTGGAGTGCTTCTGTCTTCACTACGTCCTGAGAGAATTTGTGTAATTTTATTTCTTTTAAAAATAATTGGTGAATTTCAGTAGTGAAACCATTTGGGCCTGGAGTTTCTTTTATGCAAAGGTTCTGAAAGTATTTAAATTTAATTTTAAAAAGAATCATGCATTAAAATGTCCTTTATTTGGCATACTGTTCTGTGAGTTTTAACTCATTGTAAGTTGCATAACTACTTACCACAATTGGGTATGGAAAAATTGTACCACAGCTGGCCAAGGATTTTGATAATGAATTCAATTATTTTAACAGATATCAAACTATTTATATAGCTTGTTTAATCTTGGGCTGTGTTCTGCATTGTTCAAGAAATTGTTCATTTCATCTAAGTTGTCAGATTTGTTGGCTTAAATTTGGTTGTAACATTTCCTTCTTAATCTTTTCATTGTCTGTAGAAGCTGTAGTTGTTCTACCCTTTCCTCTTCTGATAGTGATAATTTTGCCTTTTCTTCTTGTTTCTGTGACTCATCTCACAAGGACTTAGTGCATTTTATGAATCTTTGCAAAGAACTAAATATTATTTGTTTCATTGATTTCTGGTCTATATTATCTCCTCCTTTGTTCTTATTACTTTGGGTTTAACTTCCTTCCCTTTTTCTATATCATTGAAAATTTTCACCTTTTGTGTTTCTAGGTACACATGCTTTTAGGATTTTCATATCTTCCTAATGAACACCCTTCAGTTATTATGAAATGGCACTTTAAGTCTGGTAATTCGAATTCCTTGCCTCCAACTCACTGATGGGCATACAACACAACAGCAGTAGGCAGCTCAGACATCAGCCACTGACTTGTGGTGAATCTTCATGTGTTAGCAGCAACACACCAGTTTTGATATGTAATACTCTTACTGCGACTTAGCTCAGTATTTTGTAATTTCCATCTCATTTCCTCCAGGGGTTATTTAATAGTAAGTATTTTCATTTCCAGAAATATGGGGGATTTTGAAACTTTTTTTTTTCTCCTTGATTGCTTATTACATTTTTGATGTATGTGATTCGTTCCACAGTTGTTGCTTTAAATCCCTGGAGGCCATTTTGAGTAGGTGCATATATGTTCATCATCGTCAAATCTTCTTTATTGATTGTTTCTGTGCAAGTCCAGAATGTCCCTCTATGTCATCTGTAATGCTTATATTCCATTTGTGTGATGTGCAAAGTGCAACTTGGGGTTTTCTTTTTTTAATCCTTTATTTTCAACTTTGATATATACTTTCATTTTAAACAAGTCACACTTTTTTCCTGTGTATTCTGTGTGTAGTTTAAGTTCAACACAAGTTTCTGTCATTTGATTCATGATTTTATATTTAATTAAATTTGTTCTAGTTATTTTATTAACACTTTGCTTTATTAATGTTTTCTATTTCTTTTTGCTTTTTAAAAAAATCCTTTTCTTTCCTTCCTTTGGGTAGATGAAAAAAAAAATTCTTATAGTGTTTACCTTGATGTTAAATTTAGTTTTCTCTAAGACTTATCAATAAATTTGTTGTTCTCCAAGTTACTCTCCACCTCATAACCTTCGTATCCCTCCTGTCTCAGTCTGCTCTTTTCCCATCCTGAAACTTAATTTTTTCCTCCAGGAGTTTTCCTCAATACTTTGTTAGTTAGTGGACTTAATGCTGAGATGCATCAAACCTCCAGTCCTGGGCAACTGCCCATCTTTGGAACCAGAAATGACACTTGTACTTTTACAAAGTTCATACTTCTCTGACAAAGTAGAGGATGTAATTGCTTTGGGGTGACATTGTAGACAGACAGATCATTTAGGGGTCCATTGTAGTGGTCTAGGATCCAAGTGAGGATAGCAGTCAGAGTGAAAAGACTGGGGAAATAATCAGTGAGTTTTAGTGTATTTATTTACATTTGATTGTGTGTGTGTGTGTGTGTGTGTGTGTGTGTGTGTGTGTGTGAAAGCGAGAGAGAGAGACAGACAGACAGACAGGCAGAGAGAATAGTGTGTGGAAAATATGTTAAATTTCTTTTTTTTTTTTATCATATTCTCTCCCCTTCTAAATTCCAGTTACACGAGTTCTCTAGAGATTTTTGTTGGCAGGTTTAAGGTAAAACATGTGAAGTAAACGGTGTATACCCTGTTATAGAAGCAGTAATTTAAAAAAAAAAATTGAATACTGACTTTCACATTTCTATCTCACATGACTATATGGATGAGCATAGGTGGATTACAGGTGATCTGGAAGGAAGAAGTGGTTTTTTTCAAGTCTTTTTTTTTTTTTTTTTGCAGTGTGGGGGAGGCAAAGGGAAATGTAATTATTTTATTTCTTGTTATTTTAAATTTGAATTGCCAATAGCAGATAATGGGGCATGTAAATCTAAAGCTGAGAGGGGAAAGGAATTTGAGCATATTTAGAGTAAGAGAGAGAGGTGATCCTTGAAAAACATTTATAGGTTAGATTTAAAGAAAGAAGTGTCCTGAGGGAAAGTTAGGAGACCTGGATTCTCATCCTAGTTCTGACATTTACCTGGTTTATTTAATCTTTTAAAAAGCTTTTAATTCATTTGTCTTTTGAGCTCACTTGGCCCCCATGTGCTGTGCTGGGTCCCCTCCCTGCTCACTTCCCTCCTCTTTTCTATTTTTCACTATTTTAACAACTGTTTCCTGCATTCTTTTTATATAGTACATGTCAGCTTGTGTTCTCGGTACTGGGGTTAAAGTATCAGATAAGATGTGGCCATTGACTTTCAGTGATGGACCAGGCAACAAATCCAGCCATTACTGTGTTAAACATTATGATAATTGTAAGTTACCGAACCACAGAGAGGAAGCAGGTAACGCAGATGAACTGGGGAAAAGGTAGTGAGAAAAGGCTTTCCCAGCATATGTCCTTTATTTTTTTTAAATTTTTATATTTTTCATTTATGTACAATGTATGCATTTTCATCTTGGTTATTGTCCTCGTAAAATTCCCACTCCCCTTACTTTGACCCTAATTCCTCCTCCCTCTTCCCCCCATAGTGTGTCTCTGGTTTATAGTTGCCTGTTGATTTTGATTTTTACTTTATTATAATTAATCTTTTTCCTGATCCCTTATTTAGGTTTTCTAGATTCCTGCTATGAGTGAGACCATCCAGTATTTTTCCTTTTCTTTCTGGCTTATTTCGCTGAGCATGATCCCTTCTAACGCCATCCATGTTGCTGCAAATGGCATGAGTTTATCCTTTTTGATTGCTGAGTAATATTCCATGGTATATGTGTACCACATCTTCTTGATCCAGTCATCTATTTTTGGGCATTTGGGTGGTTTCCAGAGTTTACCTGTTGTAAATAGCCAGCACATGTCCTTTAAACTAAATTTTCCAAATGAGGATTAGTTTAGACAAGAATGTGCAAAGAAAGACCGAGAACTTTTGGGTAGCATAAGGATGGGCTGAAGAAGCAAGAAGCAGTTTGGTTTGACCAAAGGGAGGTCTGACAGTATAGAGGGAACTGTCAGGAGGGCCTTTGAGAGTCTGGCTTTGGGATTGCATCTAAAATGTAACACAGACACATTGAAGGCCTTTCAGCAGGGAAGTAAAAGATCAAATGTGTACCTTGAAAGCCCATTCATCTCACGCCATGGAGTTGTCTTGATAAGGGACCAGGTGGAAAGCAAGCAGAGCAGAGAGGAAACAGATCTAGAAATTCAGGTGACAGAGGAATGTTTACTCAACAATGTGGAGCACCTGCTCCATGCTAATCACTGGGCCTGTGCTGGGGTTCCTGACTGAGGCTGGGCAGGAGGAGCCCTTTATTTTCAGAGAGCTTGAAGTGGCCATGGACAGGACAGAATGAAAAGAGGGGGGCAGCTTGGAGAGATGTTAATGAGGCAGGAACCAGAGGACTTTATGACTAATTAGATGTCAGAAGTGAGTGAGGGGGGTGGATTCTAGTTTGGGTAACTGGGTAGACGTGACCCCACTCACACTGATTGATGGGACCCCAGCAGAAGAACTGAGGGGGGCTTCCAGGTACAGATGTTCAGCGTGCACTTGGATGAAGACACCTAGGCCTCAGGAGGGGCCTTTGCAGCAACTTGCTCATTCCTAAATGAAAGAATTGAATGAGACACTTAAGTCACTCGATTTTATTCTGTTCTATGATTCAGTTTCAGTCTCTGCCTGTTACAGTTGCTTCACTGAAAACCAGACTTCCTTAGATATCTCCCCAGGAGCTCCTGTGAGGTCAGGCATTATGTAGGGTTAATGGTGAGAGGTGGATCTGGAAGCCAGTACCATCGGTCTCACGCTCAGCACATTCTGCTTTCCCTCCAGTCCCAGCATGAGTTTGCTGCCTGGGCTATGACAATTGTGTCATATTCATGTCTCACAAACGTAGACTGCAGAGCTACAGCGCTCCAGCTTGTGGGGATTTGACGAATACTGGGCCCAGTGTCTGCATTTTACAGATGCGAGTGGGGCTGTGGGGCTGCCAGAGTGCTTCAGGGCCCAGGGTCCACCTCTCTGTTCCTGGCCTCCCCTGCTATAGTTCACACTCAGTGCTTAGAGAGCCAGGCAGAACTGCTCTTAAGTATATATTTGCACAGAAGTTTGGAAATGACTAAGCTTGTGTGTGTAACTTGGAGACTTGTTGTAAAGATTGTCGAGGAGAAGTGGATTACTTCAGCTCTGACGTGGGATGACCGTGTCCTCGGGTGTCACCCTTGATTCAAACAGCTTTCTACCTGTGCACCCTTTGGGGTGCCCTCAGAAGTCTCACCGTATGGAGTCATTTTATCCCAGGTATTGAATCACACTGCACTGCATCTTCAAAGACCGAGGAAAACTACTGAGTTGAGTGTGGGAAGCACTTCTCGCTGGTAAGAGTTTCAAGTGCTAGAGAAGAGATGTGTTGAAAGGACATTTACTTTCATCAGCTTAGAACATCTGTTTTTTATTCTTTAAAAAGAAGCAACACCTCAAATTATGGCAGTCCCTAGGCAAGTAAGCACTTGAGATTTTGATCTGTACAGATTCTTAGAGGGAGTGCCTTGCAGGAGCTTTTAGGAGTGATTTGTAGCACTTGACTGATTCTGTAGAATGACAGCCAATTTTGGGGGTTGGGGGGGTGGAGAGCTAAGAAACTGCTTGGCGGAACAGCAAATAAGCCATTTCTCTCCTAGCTGGGCAGAAGTGGAAACAGCTCAGCAGGCCTTCGATACCAAATTAAAGTAGATAGGAAATGAAAACTAAAATCCATGGTGTGTTTTTTTTTTTTTTTTAACTCAGTGCCCAGTTTTCCTCTCTGTTTTATATAGATTTAATTTTTTTTTTTTAAAATTCTGGTAAAAGAAACATAGCACACAACTTGCATCTTTAATGTGAGATTTGATGCCATGCAAAGTACCACCCCACAATCCTGTAGCTATTTCTATTGCGGGCACAGCTTCCCAAATTGAGCCACTTGAAAAGAGGGGCGATTTCTCTCCTCACCCCACAAAATCCCTTCCAGCAAAATCTCAAGAGTTAGAATTAAGATGTTTTCTCCGGCGATCATGCTTCATACGATTTTTCTTGCAATCTAGTTGCATGACTGTTCAAGGAGAATCTTAGAGTTGTAGGGGAATTCAGACTAGGTTTACTCACCCCCCCTTTCTTTTTCGAGGAAGAAACCAATGGCTGAAAGGGACAATAGCTCGCTTAGCTGGGCAGTGGCTGGGCTGGGTGGGGAGGCCAGGTGTTCCATGCCCTGGGCTAGTCTGTTGTCAGTTTTAAAATGCATTATAAAAAATTCACCAGCAGTTTATTTTTAGGGTCATCTTCCCTTTTTTTTCTCTCTCCCTCTCTCTTTGTGCTGCTTCTGTGTCTGCATTTTTTTTTTCTCTCCAAATGGCGTCTTCACACTGGAATTTATTTCACACAAGAAAATCACAACCTTCGTGCAATTCCCAGGATTTATCCCTTCTGACCTAGCTGCTGACTACTCCCCTCTTACCCTGCTCAGATACTACTGTCTCGGGGCTATGGCTGTTTTCCCTACCGACCCCCCCTTTATTTTGCTGATTGTAGTAAAACCAAAGTTGAAGGTGATAGTCATCTTCCCAAGTTGGAGCTTCAGCCAGTTTCTTTTCCTTCTTGAGATCTGTTTTCTACTTGCAAAGCAGATGAAAACTAAGCAGAGCCTGACAGCTAAAAGCAGACTGTCTGCTCACTGCTTTACTCCCTAGGGCTGCACCGCTGCTAGATCCCTTTTCAATCCTCCCAGCTTCTAAATTTCCACCAGCGAGCAGTTCTCACCTCCTCCGGCCACCTTGGAGGTCTGTGGGAGGCTGTTGGGGAAGCAGGAGGACTCTGAGCTGGGGTATATTGTTTGGGTCGGCCATGGCAACCGCAGCAGTAAAAGGAACCGGACTAGTTCTGTGCTGCTCTGTAAATAACCAGGATTCAGCCGTTATCTTGGGACTTTCGCTTGGCACCAGACAATCTGATCTCCTGGTAAGGTTAAACTTGACTCTCCTATCCTGCTCTTCTTTGATCACACTGTCAGCCTGCCAGTAGAAATGCGTAGGAAAGGATGTGCCGAGTCCAGAACCCAGCTAGATCTGCACCCAGTGGGAACAGAATAATAACCACAGTGTCAGAGCAGGGAGGGTTTTCTCCCTGGACCCCAGTTACAGGGAAGCACATTTGCAAATCCTCGCCAACACTCAGTCTTAAAGAGTCGAGCCCCTCCTGGGAAGAGCCTGTCCAAATTGCCAGCCCCACTGGCAGGGAGTAGCAGCCGTAATGGAAGTCCAGGCAGACCCCAGAATTTGTACAGTCAGGGAAGCTGAAAAGCATGCACCGCCTGCCACATGTGTTTCATAAAAATGTAATTGAAGAGGAGAGTGAGAATACAGAGGAAGCCTCCATCGCCCTATAATAGCTTACTTTTTGACACAGAATAGCTTTTCTTTTCATTCAGCAGATCATCTGAGGTGTCATTCAGTTTATTTTAAGCAGTGTGTTTCATCCTGAGCAGATTAAGAATTTTATTTTTTAAACTCTGTGCTGTGTTGCTTCCTACGGGGAAATTTACTTTTTTTTTTTTTTTTTTAAATGTTGATGAGCAAAATCTCTGCGGTCAATTACTGAATTTAGAATTTTTTTTTTTTCTTCTAAGGGGTAATGTTGATTCTTATTCAAAATCAGGCGAGTGAGTCTGACATTTCTTTTGGGGAAGTCTGAGGAAGCTGGTGAGGTCTTACGTTAATAAAAACAAGTGCCTCTTTTTCTTCTTATCGCTGCTGGGTATCTGGTTTGCTGGCTCAGGCAGTGTGGTCTGGCGCTCTCTGGAAGTCACATTGTGCTTCAGAGCTCTCTTTACTATGACCCACAAACAGTTTTCAGACTTCACTGTCAGGAACCAAAGGTAAAAAAAAAAAAAAAAAAAACCAAAAAAAAAAAAACAAACACAAATAAACAAACAGTGAAACATTTCCACTTTTCTGACCAGCCCTCCCTGGGACACTTGGGATCTGGCTGTTTGCTCTCTCACCCCACCCTGCTCCACCCCTATCCTATGGGGTCCCTCACCCCTTTATTTCTATTTTTGTCATTTTAGTAGTAACTCACAGGGAAATAGTTACTCAATTTGTAAAGTGTTGGGTGGTGAGGTCACAGATGCTGAGATTAGCCTGTAATTTCTAACAGCTTCAGGCGGATGACAGCAAGATTTCACTTGCTTCTTACTGAGCTGTTTCTGTGGGTCTTCTAGCGATCGATGCAGTTCAATTGTGAGCAAGAGAGAAGTTTCTTTCTGCCGTGGAACTACTGAATCTGTCAGCATATCCAGATGAACTTCATCTCGTACACTGTTCTTGTCTAGTGGTAACTGAACTTGGACAAAAGAAAGCAAAAGTGGAAGTTTTCTGGAAGTGAAGAGCAGATGAGCATTTCTGGAAAAAGTTTGTGTTGCACTGAGTTAAATTCTTCTAAGTTCTTTTGGGTTATATTTTCTTGACAGATTTGAGCTTTTCTAAAAGCCTTTTAAAGCACAGCTTAGTTGAAAAAGTAGGTCATATTCAACACAGGGTGTTTTATCTTACTGAATTGGGAGGGCAGTCATAGAATTTTAGAGTTGATAGGGCATTAATCTCACCTAATGTTCTAATTTTACAGATGAGAGCTCTGTGACATGGTGAGGTTAAATGACCAGTCCTACAACACAGCTTGTTTGTATGAGGGCTGAAAACCATCTCTCCAGAGATGCCTGGTTTAATGTTTTTTCTACATTGGGCAGAGTTTTGTAGCACCAGCTCAGATTCCCTTATATTTTTGAGATTGTTTTAAAAATAGGTTTGCCCCGAACGTTTGTTATTTCAATTTAATTGTTTTCATACTTTGAGGACCACAAATCTTCCTAAACTCAGTATCATAACCATATATATGGCTATGATACTGAGTTTAGGAAGATTTTTAGTATATATGTATATATATATATATATATACACACACACACACACACATACACAGAGGTATAAATATCTCTCTATATAAATCTGTGTAATTTTTTTCCCCACATTATAACTATATACTGAACAGTAATTATGCTGAGCAGTTTATAGTGATTTCCAGTGTCCCAAAGCTATTTAGGTGACTTAATCCACTTTAGAAAAGGGTTTATTTGTTTAAGAAAAACCCAGTTTTGTGTTAAGTGTAGACGGAGAACAATGAAGGTGTTGGCAGTAAGTGGGAGAGGTAGGGAGTGGCTAGTACCGTGGGCAGCTCAAACCATTTTTGTTCCAGCCTTCCCATACACTAATACAGTAAATATATCGGTGAAGTCCTTCTTCAGCAAGTCGCTAATGATTGAGTGATGTGTTTAGACTTGAATGCTCTAGGTGCTGCTCACGTAAATAAGGAACATTGTCAGTTTGCAATGTTTGTGAAAGTTAATCACAGAGAGGTGGAACTGTGCTTCTGGAATGGGTGATTGAAATGGACAAATATTTTCTCCTGGGACCTTAGCAGTAAGAGAGCATTGTGAGTGAGCTGGGTGTGCAATCCCCCATAGGGATCTCGTTCAGTCTGTGGGCACAGAGTCCCAGGACCTGCTGATTCTCTTCCTGGCCGTGTAGACTTACACTATGGCTATTTACTGGAGAGAACAATACCTATGACCCACTGGCTGGTAGAACTTGATTATTTATTTGTACTTAGGCAGTGTGAAGACACTGATTTGAAGTTGTTCAATCCATGCGTGGCTTTGTCTGAAGTGTTTAAGAAAATTCAGAAGGACAAAGTGTTTGTTCCCTTTGGGGAGACAGGTCGGTGGTTTATCTGGGGAGCAGCATGAGTGAATGAAAAACTTTTGCAGATTAAGCCCAGGATAGTTTTGTCTTTTTTATGAGAGATTTGGTGGTGATGAAGGTGGGGATAACTATGAGGGGGGAAAAAAAAAAAAACATAGAAAAAGAGAATCTAGGAATAGGAAAAATTTGGCTGAGCTCTTTTGATGAACCCTCACCCCTCACAAATATTTAAGTGCAAAGAAGCTTTAAGAAAAAAAGCTTTAAGGAGCTTTTAATACAAAAAAAAAAAAAAAAGAACAAGAGAAGAGCTTTGAAGGAGATGAATAAACAGGAGTTTTCTAAATTGTATCTCAGTAACCAGAACTTGAAGAGAATGGAAGGCCTGCCTAGGGCCTTAGAGAAGCCTCAGGGAGGAAAAAGTAAACAGAAAATTTAAGAAGTAGATATTCTAAGTTTGGTGACAGTTGATTTATTTAGAATTATTTTTTCCTTAATATTTGATAATGTGCTAATCATATGCTGAGGAATTTTCCTGATTTAGAATCTAAAGTAAACATATTCGATATATGTGTTGTTACAACATTTTTGTAAAATGAATGTCAATAACACTGATATTTAGGTGTGTTACTCCTCTGGGGGGTGGGATTATGGAGCTACCTAAGTTCCAGTGCTGGGATTTTAGGGAGCAAAGAAACTTCACCAGAATCTCCCAAAAACTCTTACGGAAGTATCATCATGTCCATATAGCAAGGATATTTTTTGAAAGCTTAATATTTAATTGGATTCTGTTAGGTCATACATATGGTTGTGTGTTTTTTTTTTTTTTTAAAGATTTATTTATCCACACAAGAACTGGGGTATAGGCCAGAGGTGTTGGGGGTTCGAAGACTCACCAGAGACAGAATGGGGAGCAGAACAGGCAGACTGACTGAAATTCACTGCTGAGGGGAACAGTGGGCGAGACAGGAAAGGTCTGGGGTGCCATGTGGGTCACCTGCCTGGCCAGGGGTCAAACTCATGTACAGTGGCTGCGGATGGCTTCATAGTGCTGCATTTCAACCTCTTGCACCACCAGGGAGGCCCTGGTGGTGTTTTTTAAATATTTTTTTATTATTTAGCCAAATTGTATGGATGTGTCATTCATTGACACAGTGCATCATTTGTGGGGTACAGTTTCACACATGCCTCACTTTTCAACCCTCCACAGGTTGAAAAGATATTTTAAAGAGAACTGTTGAGAAAGAGTGGCACTACACAAAGTCCCTAGTCTTTTCCTGTCTTAGCTCTTTGGGTTAAAATCTTCCTTTCTTTTGGAATTTGGAAGTGATGAAAACCTTGCATCCTCTGTCCCTGTGAGAGAGGTTTCTAGACTCAGTCCACTGAAGCATTTAGGACAACGGGACATCTGGCCAGTAGGTCAGAAAATTAACTCATCTCTTTCCTCCACAAGAGCAAAGCTGCAAGGAATATTTACTTTTGTTCTTACGTCCATAATTCACTAGTTAAGAATTAAATATTTGATTTTGTGTACTCCTGGAATTAACTGCTTTCATCATAAATTTATTCCCGCCAAGTTCTGCCATTGTTGGAGGCAAAAAAAAAAAAAACCAAAAACACACAATGAAAAACAAAACAAAAACCTCTCAACCTTTTCAGGCAGAAATCTTTGTGAAGTGCAGTATCAAGTTTCTTACCTTCCTAAATAAGATCTAGTATAACATAACTTCTTTTCTTGGAAATTTGTTGTCATTTCTCCAAAGTTATTACTCTGATGTCATTTGGTCTTGAGGCCCCAGAAGCTCAGAATTCTTTTTGAAGTCGTGCTCTCAGTGTTACTACTTTTCTTACTGCTCCTTTTATTTGCCTGTACCTGATTTGTTGTGAACCTCAGGGAAACCAGAAAATCAAGCTTATACAATCACTGGGGAGAGTTGCCTACCTTATTTCTAACCCTTGTTCTCCTTACGTACACAGTTTGATCCAAGGCGATCATGGCCACCACATTCTGGGTGGTGGAGGTTGAGATTTGTGAGAAGTGTCCAGGGTTAAATGGGACATTAATGTGGAAAGTGAGGGTTGTGAGTATACATGGCAGTTTTTTATTTAGTAATAGTTCAAATGGATGTTGGATAACATGATAAAAATAGTCACTTCTCTGATTACACCATTCATGTTTCAAGATGAAACTACTCATAATATGTTTCACAGGATCTCAGTGCTTACACCAAGACAGAAAGGGAGGCCTAGGTGTCTTCGGAAGCAATATCAGTCCCAGGCTGGGCCAGGGCTCTTGTCTGGCTGATATATCCGGGTACTTAGGTGGACATACCTGGAAAATGGAGACCTATGACTTTGAGAACTCTGTGATTTTTTTTTTTTTTGTCAGCTCCTGATAGCCCCAGAAGCAGAAGAGAGGTGGTATTCTGAATAGTATGATTTTACTAGCTTTGCCATTTCTGCTTCTAAGTCAGTTTCTTTCAGCTGAAGGAGGAGCAGCTGTGGGATTTTTATGTACAAACCAAAATACTTCCTTGGCTCATAGTCTAGGTAAGAAGACAGAGTGATAAATTATATCTTGGTTTTATTTTTTTGAAACATGTTTTTCCCCAAAAGTTGAAGCAATGATTTATAAATGGATTTCTTTTCAGAAAGATTATCAGTCTGAACTTTGGAACTCAGAATCTATTTCTCAGAGAAACAGTATGTTATAGTTGGGTCCTAAGAAAGTTCACAAATTTCATCATGTCTTAGCATCATGTCCATCGTGGTATCCATGGAAACCTGGTGCTCACGCCCCTTCAGCTGGTGTAGGAGGTTATGAAGAATAATCATGGTGGTTTAAACAAGGAAAAATGAGTAGACACAAGTCATTATTTAACTGATAAAATGAGTGCGTTTAGCCAAGGACCTGATGGGAAGTGAAAACGCGTATTAAACTATTCCAGAGGCCATACTGAGAACGAAGAACAAGGAGAGTTAAAGGTAAGGAGAGTTAGAGTTTTTCCACTTGAGGAAGAACATTCTAGCAATCAGGACTGCCTAAAAATAGAACAAGTTGATTGATGAGGTAATGAAACCCCTGTCACCCAAGATGTTCAAGCAGAGGTGGGAGGACCCCCTCATCAGGAATTCTCCAGAGGGGAGCCGTGTGGTGAATAGAGGGTTATAATAAACGGACCTCTTCTTTTTCTCCTAACACTGAAATGTAATACTTAAGAGTTACATTTGTGTTCTGATTTTTAATTGGGAAAGATAGTAGATAACAGCCTTGGAATCATTTTAAAAAGGCAACCAAATAGCCATCCTTTAGAACCCACTGCTCCACTATTACTTTTTACTTTACATATTGTGTTCCTCATTAGCATTTGTAGATTTTCTTTAAAACCAGGGAAAATCTAACAAATAGAATGTTAATTTCCCATGCTGAAGAGTATCCTATTCGCTATTATCTGTTTTTTATACTTCTAAGTACTGATAATTATAAGATATCTAATAGTATTTCATTGTTGAAATCATATTTAAAATGTGGGAATCTTAACATAGTTTAAATTTTTCACTTTTCCAAGATTTTGACTGCGTTTTATAGTACAGTCTGATAAAGGGTGACGGGGGAGTAGGACAGAGAAGAGAGGCTTCCAGACCGGCGAACCTGACTTACTAGGTCACCAATTTTCAAAGAATCTGAGTATAATTAAATACACTTTATAATAAACTAGGCTGAACATAATTTAATGTCTCCCTGAAGGTACTTCAGAGTCTTGGAGTGCTTTGGGGTCACGATGAACATCAATTACCTTCTCGCGGTGGGTGTGCAGGAGGAGGTTGTTAATAGAGTTCCGTTTGATCGAGTCCTGAATGACTGGACATTTGTTCTATTACTATAGGGAGTCCAGTGTCAAAAATGTGAGATCCGAAGCTCTATGTTAAATTCTCAGGCTGGAGAGAATTTAAAAAGATGACCTCTTTGGTTTGGAGAGAATGGAAGTTGATGGTAATAATTCACATGAACGTGGTGGCGCTTTTCAGTTTCCAAAATAGTGTCTCTTACCTTGTCATCCATTATTTTCTCATGACAATCCTGGGAAGGAAGCGTGGCAGATAGCATCCTGTTTTTACCGAGGAAGAAAATGGAGCTCAGAAAGTTGAACTGGTGTGAGTAAGATCATGCAGTACATAGGGAGCCAAGGCCACTTGACTCCAAGTTGAATGCTTTTTATAACATTTCAAAGGATACTGAACATTTGTATGCAGTAATCTTTTTGGTGCTTATTATATTCTCTGTGCTGTATAGGCATCAATTCACTTAATCCTCCAACAGCCAATGAGTAGGTAGATAATGGTTCTTTGGGTACTAATAGAACTCCCATGTACAGACATGAGGACACTGAGGCACAGATAGGTTAAGTAGTGAGTGGCAGGGCTGAGATTTGAACCTACGAGCTTGGGCTCCAAAGCCCAGTTTCCCCAGGATGCCACATGCCTCAGTGTACCAATGAAGCCATCAGCACATCCGTGTCCATAGGTATCTTCTTGTCTACAAAGATGTCTGCCTGGGTGCTGGGACTGGTATTATTCTACTGAACTTTTGAACCTAGATTTCCTAACTTGAGATCTTGGGCCTCACTTTCATCTCTGAAATGAAAATACAGAACTTCTAGTCTCCTTGTAAGGAAATGAGGTACATACAAAGCACCTAACACAGTCACAATGCATAGTCCATTGCCTTAATTTTTAAAGTGGTTGCTCTTTTTGTGACTGTTATTGTTGTTATGCATTAACAATGGCCAAGATCATACTAAAAATTTGAAGACTAAGCTATTTGTATTTATTCCTCATTGTGTGAATGAGTATGTGTGTGTTAATTGCATATAATTTTCTCGAGTCTTTAGAATAGGCAAATCTTACAATTTTATGCGTTAATATTATTATACCAGCCAATACTTAACTGATTTATAATTTTACTTCACCAAAGAGCTAGCAAGCTGCTTGAAAACCTACAGTAATCTTCCAAATTAATTGTCACATTGTTCATTTTTTACTGTGATTTGGCTGCTAAGATAGGGGCTTGAGTTGAGAAGCGCAGAGAGGAATGTCGATTTCAAAGGTAGCAAACAGGTCAAATTATACAAACTATATGGAGTCTACCAGAAAATACACAGTGAGCACTTATTTTGTCTGGACACATCAGTGCCTGGAGCTTCCATTTATACTCTATTCTAACTATGATTACTTGTTTTTTGTTTATTTATTCAGGGTGTCTTAGTCTATTTATTTACCGCCTTATCACATGATTTTTGACGTGGTGCTTTAGGCTGTAAGCGCTTTATAACACAGGATCTGTGCTGGTCTCACCAATGGAACCTACTTAATAGCTGGAACTGATGGTGACTACTTAATAGGTACTTTATATATTCACCTTTTTATAAATATAAAAATATCGCTCTTTTAATTTTTTTCAGTTTTAAATAGGTATGTTTTATTTTCCCTTACAGAAAGTGATAAACCTATACTGCTTATGTATTTCCAGACTATGCATATTTCTTCTCCATTCCTCATTGGACTATTCATCCTTTCAATACATTTTACAGAACATTCATTTTGTGTGGGTTCCTCTCTAAATTGGGGGGAAGTAACAGTGGACAGGACAGAAACATTTCCTGTCTGCGAGGAGTTTTGCCACTATGCTTCGTGATGATCATGAGGACAGAAGCAAATTAGGATTTGGGGCTTGCTTCCCAAGGAATATTTCTCTGACGCCTACAATGGAATTTCTACCCCACACCTTCCTGATCTCACCAGAATACACAAAGCTGGCATCACCTTATTTCATCACGCATTTATTTATTTTTTAATTTTTTTTTCCTTTTCAAAGATTTATTTATTTATGCATACAAGAGCTGAGGTATAGGCCAGAGACACAGGGAGTGAGAGGATCCACCAGAGACAGAGTGGGGAGCAGAATAGGCAGATGGACTGAAATACACTGCTGAGGGGAGCAGCAGGCGAGACAGGAGAGGTCTGCTGTGCCATGTGGGTAGCTGCCTGGCAGGCTGGAGATCAAACTTTTGCTGCAGAAGCTGCAGATTGCTTCATAGTGCCATGTTTGTGCCATAAGGGAGGCCCTCATCATGCATTTAAATGTAATGAAAGGTACAAGTAGTACCTGGAAAACAGTAAAAGAGGTTGTCTTGACTTTGACTGTTTCCCATCTCATCTTCCTTTTTTCCTTTGTCTCATTCTGCTTTGAGAGCTTAGTCATTATTTCCTCGTCCATTCCTAAAATGTAATCGGGTGACCTCAGGGCAGGAGGTCCCGGTTGTTTGGTCTGTGCCAGCAAGATTTATGAATGCGATTTGATGGGAAGAGTATTCTGTGCCCCTCGGAACAGTCAGGTCTTACTTTAGGCAGCCCTAACTAAATTTGTGTTGAGTTGAGTAACTGTCTGGGCAAGTTGCTCTCCTCTTGCTACCTCCATCTTGTCATTATTGTATAAGAAGTTGAAATAGAATGATTTTGAAAGGGCCCCGCCAGTGCTGCAATTCTGTGATTCATACGTTCCTGAAAAGTCATGCTTTTTTTCAGTAAGTGAAATATATTTTCCAATGAGCCTGGAAATCTAATTTCCAATTATTCTCTCCCCTGGCTTATAACTTATCATCTGTGTGTTGTGGTTTTTAGCACCGTTGTTGCTCCAGGCCCATCAAGAGGTTAATTACCTGTGAAGAATGAGGACCTGCTGGAGAGCTGTAAAACCTTCAAGAGAACTTTGGAGTTAATCTCTTTGGTAATGGGAATAAATAAATGTCCTTCATGTGTCCAGTTTTCAAGTGGGGACATACAGTCCTAGACAATATGGCCTAGACAAAGTCAAGTGACTGATGGCCTTGAGGACTGGAGTGCTACTGAAGACCATGATCAAGCTCCTTCCTAGTGTCCTCATCCTTCCAGAGATGATCCTATCAGAATATAGACAATACTTTAAAAAACAGCTGCATTCCGCCTTGCTTCCCTAGGAACCCAAACTATTTTTGTTCCTTGTGTCTCCTTTTCTTTGAGTGGGTAGAAACTCCAAAGGACGAAACAAATGAGGAATTAGTAAAAAAAAAAAAATAATAAATTTCTGATAAAATTACTCTTCCCCACTCTTTTCTATCTGGAATAGCACACCTCCAGGCCCCAAGTGTGCTTTCTTATGTCTGAGCAGACGCAAGCATGGCAGTCCTGTAACACTGCCTGACTCACTGGCTCTGTCCTGAAGGGAGAGCATTGTCTTGATTTGCTCTAAACTCGGCCCAACAGGAAATTCCTGCTGCATATAGGAAAGGTGATGTATTTAAACACACACACACACACATATGGTCACCAAGCATGTCATTTTTATGTTTTCTTTTCAGTAAGCCAACCCGAGAAAGGAGAGAAGTGTCTAGCAACCTAGTTGGGGATCTCACTAGTGGGAATCTTGAGATATAAAGTTAATTTTATGAATTACTTTATTGGCAGTTTTAGACGGTAGCCTCATTTGTAATTGAGCAAGAGAAAAGCAGATTGGACATCACCAAGAAATTCTGTGGACAGTGCACATAGAGAGATTCTTTCTTTGCCTCATTACCCTCTTGAGTTTACCATGTGGTATTGAGTCAGACTGACTGCCCTCCATCCACAGGGGGTTACAACTTGCCAAAAGTTTTTAAACTTTCGCTGTTTACCAAGTACTTCATTAACCACTTGTGAAGTGAGCTGGTGCTCTATAAAGAGGGCCACAGTGAAAGAGTTTTGCTTCTTGAGATAGAGGTGTCAACCATGGAAGCCTTGAATGATGAACTCAGTTGATGTTCTAGTACCAACTTGCCTCTGGAATTGATCACACAACCTACCTCTATTTATTCTTTTTGTGGCTTCAGAGCTTGAACGATTTTTTTCATTTACTTGTACCAAGTGTATTTTCTCAAGTTAGAGGGAGGGATAAGACTCCCAAGAGATGCATGTGGCATTCATCCTTTTATTTTTATTTTTAGCAAGTAGCTTTTCCTGGTAAAGCTGCTAAATCATTTCTTCTATATTCATGGAAATTCTTCAGTATTGCTTTTGCCTGCTGTCCTCTGTTTTGCTACTTTTTACTTTAGGTAACCACTGCGATATTGTATATGCAAATCCTGAAGCTTGAAAATATATTTGAGAGTCAATGTTATTTGTTAAATTCTCAGCTCATAGTGATATGGGAACCAAGTGACACATAATCCACAAAAGGTCCCTGGATGAGCTGGCTGTTCATGGGAACGCTCATACATTTGCTGATAGAAGCACGATAGTGTCAAAAGTGAAAGTACAGTTTCTTTAGGCCTTGTGTTTTATTTGGTAAGGAATTCTGTCAGGATTTTTTTTTTTTTTTTAGTCTCCTGGTTGCTATGGCAACACTGATTTTACAGAGCTTCGATGACCTCTACAAGTACCAAATAAAGTTAGATATGATGAAGGCATGAAAAGATCAAGGAAGCCACGTGTATTCTAAATACAAGTATATAGATTAAATTTGTATGCATCTTTGATCTCTGTCTTCATTCTTTGTGTGTGTGAGTGTGTGTGTGTGCATGTGTGTGTGTGCTTTTATTCCTGACCGCTTGGAGAAAATTGCTGATTCATAGTGTCATTGTCTTTTGTTTTCCCAGGGAAATTCTGGGCTTCTTTCTTTTTTTTTTTTTTTAATTAATTATGTTCCATTATTTTACACCCTTGTTTGTTTGTTCACAATATCGAATTTCTCTGGAAATCCTCAGGTGTGGACTAGTCCTCCACCATAGTCCATTGTGCTCTCTTCCTCCTTTATTTTCTTCCCCTTCTCCCTGTTCTGCCTGCTCCCACTCCCCTCCTGGATGCCTCAGATCAATGGTCAGCTTTCAAGAGTCACTTTTAAAGTTTGTCTTTGTCTGATCTTTATTTGATTTTTCTATGTTCCACTTATACCTGGTACTATCTGATATTTATTTTTTTTCCTTCTGGCTCACTTCACTGAGAATAATCCCTTCCAGCTCCATCCATGTTACACAAGTGGCCTGAGTTTATCTTTTTTGATTCCTGAGTAGTATTCCATTGTGTATGTGGATCATGTTCTTGATCCATTCATCTGTTTCAGGGTGTTTACATTTTTTCCGTATCTTGTTATTATAAATAATGCTATAATAAACATAGGAATGTGGGTTTCCTTTCAAATTAGCGTTTTTGTGTTTTTTTTTTGAGTAGATTCCTAGGAGTGGAATTGCTGGGTAATTCCACTGCTGGTAAATCCATTTTTAATGTCTTAAAGAATCTCTAACTGGGTCTATTTCTAAGTTTATTTTTCTGCAATCCCAAATTTAGTCTCTTGGTAAATCTTATTTTCTCCCATCCTTACAGACACAAGACAATTTGTTTTGTTTATGGTAATAAAGTCAGGCTGGTCCAAAAGAATTATAAGAAATGCTAGTAAATTCTTGGGTCTTTCGCATATGATTTCCCTCCGTTTGTTAATATAATGCATCTTTTAGAGTTTAGGTATATAATGTGATATTAGAAGTTTCTGAGGTTTTACTACTGTCTTGTCATCCCTGATGAGCTAGATAGACCCTTAAGGATATTTTATCACAAAGGTAGAAAGTTTAATTTTGGACAGGAGGAGCTTTTTCTGATATATCACCTAATGTTGCCATAGCAAGGTGCAGTCAATGAACACTTCTCATGTACTCACCAGCAGACAGCTTGGCTTCCTGGTTGTAATTACATGCCAATGGCTGGATGGCTATTATTTTAGAAGTTGAGTTCATCATGGATTCCCCCAGCATGTGGAGTAGCACACCCTGATTATTCACATTAAGCTTGTAATTCCATCCAAGGTTTATAATGTCATCACAGAAACTAGATGGAATTACAGCCCCTTGCACACTTTGGAAGACTACATTATTTATTGAAATACTTTAGAAAGTTAAATAATTTTATAAATATCCTGAATGTTCATGGAACTGAAAACACAACCCTGGCCAAATAAAAAGTTCTCGATAAATATTTGTTGTTTATTTGATTGATTTATTTATGTCTTTAAATAAACTTTTTTTAAAGTCTAGAGAGGTTGTCCTTAAGTATGTGTAGTGCTTTAAAAAAATGTTCCCTTAAAATGCTTGTAAAGTTTCTTGCTTGTTATTGATGGAAAAATTGGCTCCCTATATGAATATATTATTTAATCTTTTCTATTTCTAGTCTACAGCGTAATATTGAATGGTTCTAGTAGCCAAGAGCTTTCTTTCAGGGACATTTGTCTGTCCTAAGTAATTCCTATCATGTAGACATCTTTTCAGCAAATCCTCATAAGCCAGTGTGTTGCATGCCTTAAAGGTGGGACCCCTATGTAGTGAATAATTGCATAGCCAGAAATTTTGGCTGCCAGTTGGATTATTGGATGGATGCCTCCCTTACTGGTCTTAATTAGAACAAGGACTGTTAAAATAATTCACTAATTCATGGTGTGTTACCAGATTTGAAATGGCATCTGTTTTATATCCTCTGGACAGACTGCTTCAGTAGAGAATAAGGTTGGAAGTTCAGAAGGATACATTATGTGTTTCAGAGTTTGATAGGGTTTTAAAATTTTAGGCTTTGTGTTATATATTTTAGGATGATTACATATAATCTGTGTAACAAGTCATTATGTTGTGCCTGTGCCATCATGCCCTGCAAGATACTATAAGTCAATATATTTTGAGTAATTCTTTAAAATTTACATTTTTGTGAAGTTGCATGCATGTGTGGAAGAGTCTCCAAAAATACAGAAATTTCAATTAAGGAAATTTAATTGTTAGAACTATTTGAAAGTGGTGCGAAATTGTAATAATCACCTGTTGTCTGCTTATAATGTTTGTCCCTGAAAATACTCCATTTTTAAAAGTCTGTATGTGGAAGAGAGATAACCTATAGATATATTGGTAGAACTAAAGTCTGTTTTCTGCTCTTAGATAATTTATTGGAAAAGATAATATATTTATGAAATTATATTTTTGTCTAAGGACTTGACACTATTTAGAGCAAGAAGGTTTCAGCATTTAACAGTTTAAAGATTGAGCAATGACTGGTTTCTCTGTTTCGTAATTTGTTTCAATGTAAATTCTAATCTCTTTTTTTATCACCTGTAAACATCTTATGTTAGCTATAGAAAATTAGACTCAGAGTTAATTAAGTGTAACTCCTTGATATGCCTTGTCATTAGCAAAAAAGTAGATTCTCTAGATCTTAAATGAATGAGTGACTTTAAAAGTGGTGGTTTGTGTGTGTGGTGTGGGTGCAGCAGCAATATTATGCATTCTTTTCAAAATGTGCAGGATGCCTCTCGGTCTGTGGGTGGAGGAACTACCTATGGTGCCCTCACTAGTTACTCATTCAGCTTTTCCTCCCCGGAGGAGGGAAAATCCAGAGCTCCATACTCTGCTCATTCTGAACAATGGGAGGAGAGGGCTGGTAGATGGTGATGCCAGTATCAATTGGCAAATAGCTGAACAAAATGCAGTTTATTATTTACTACCTGTGCATATTACAAGCTAACATATAAATACTAGTGAGGGCCTCTCCTGTGGTGCAGCGGTTGAGCGCTGGCTTGCGAAGCTGCCCGCAGCCTCTGCAGCGCCAGTTCGATCCTCGGCTGCTCCCCGGCCACTGGGCGAGGGTCCCACATGGTGCGCAGACCTCTCCTGCCGCCCGCTGCTCCCCTCAGCAGTGTACTTCAGTCCTTCTGCCTGCTCTGCTCCCTGCTCTGGCTCTGATGAATTCTCTCGCCCTCCCGAGCTTCTGACTGTACCCCGTGCTTGTATAAATAAATAAATAAATAAATCTTTAAAAATAAATAAATAAATACTAGTGATCTGAATGGAGCTCTATAGTGAAAAAAATATATATATAGTACACTTATCCATTCACCTGAAATGACAGAAAACACATTTAAATTCTTTCCCACATAAGAAGTAATTCCTGGAGCCAGAAGTTGAAGTGTGTGTATGTGTGTGTATGTGTGTGTGTGTGTATGTGTTTGTAGACATTAATAAGTATGTGAGTTCATTGACCATTTCCTTGATTTTCTTAAGGAAAAAATCCATTCAGTGTGCATTTGATATGTTTCCCATGAAGTCTCTATCCCTTTTTAAAGTTGACAGTGAATTAATGAAGAACCCTTCATTCTTCCAGAAAACACTCCTAATTTGAGGATGGTGACACTTGTGTCTGAGACTCTAAACATTTATAGGTTATATAATAAGTTCAAAGAAATTGAATTAGGTATTCATTAAGACTGCATTATCATTATCATTATCATTCTCATTATCATTACTAGCAGAGATTAATTGATTGAGGTTTGACCAAATGCTAAATACTTCAGAAATACGGGTGAAGAATCCACTGGCCTGGCACACCAGGAACTGTGTTCCATTTTAGGTCTTGTATTAACTGTTGTATGGCCTCGGGCAAATAATCTAGCTTCTCTGGGCCTTAGGCAAATGAGGAAGTGGATGATAGTGGTTTTCAAATGTGGCTTCTGAACCCCCTGGAGAGTGCTCTTTCTCCCACTAGGCCTGTACTGAATTAGCAGAGAGTTGGTGGAAAGGGTGGACGGAGGCCCAGGAATCTTTATATTACAGTAACTGCTAGGCAATTTCAGTTTACATGACCACTAAATCAAATGATCTTTGGGATCACTCCCAACGCCTACATTTCAATCCCTAGGAAAAGGGGCCTGGTCAGTGGGAAGCTATGCATTAAGCAATTGGATCTCTGATAAGGAAAACTTTAAAAAAAAAAGAGCGGTGGGGGCTATGGATTTGCTTATCTCCAAAGGCTTCTGCGTGCTCACTGTTGACATCTTTCCAAGGGATTAGAACTGAGAGCTGAGAAAAGTTATTTGTCTTTGAGCTTGAGGATGACTTCTAGATGTCCCTGTACCTTCAAGCTGTCAACCGCGGGGTGGAGTTTGCTGGCCCTGCGGGCTGCGTTGGAGTAAGAGACAAATGCTGAAGAAAATGGCCATCGCGTGTCATCCTGCCAAACCTAGTTGGGGCCAGGGGAGAGTGGCCTGAACTGTGCCCCCGCCAGAGGTGCTGACAGCTCCTTGGCGCCCAGATGCACAGTCTCCGCCCCTGCTGCCTAGCACAGATATTATCTCAGGGGAAAGGGACTAGGGAGTAGGGGAAGAAAGGAAAGTTGGAGGGATCCCGAAGTGCTAATAGCCATAGTGGCGGTGGAGAGGTTGCCAAGAAGAAAACTCTGGCACTGGGTGCCAAGCATGTTTGAACTAGAAGGGGATTCAAAAATTCAAACAGAACACTGTCTGTTTTTAAGGACTCGTGTGAAAGGTTTGTTTGTCCCAAGCTTAAATCTGAGAGTCTGTGTGTCATAAACACTCTCACGTAGTCCCCAACCCTTGAACGATCTCCAAAATGTGGAAGACAAAGGACCCAGGTTTGCAACTCCCTAATGAGGAGCGAGAGTTTTCTTCTGAACATCTCTGCTTTATGAATATTAAGGAGGCTCCATGTCAACAGGCCCTGCAGGGTAGTTAACAGAGGTGGGGAGTTGAAATAACCTTTAAGGCACTGAGGCTGAGAAGCAGCCCTCTTTCTCCTAACAGCCACAATTAGTTTGGGGAGGCAGTCTGTGGGGAAAGTCAGGGTTGTTCACTTAGAAAGCAGCAATGTCAGGGGCCTCCCCTGGTGGCGCAGCGGTTGAGCGCTGGGTTGCAAAGCTGCACGCAGCCTCTGCAGAGCCAGTTCAGTCCCCAGTTGCCAGCAAGGGTCCCACATGGCACGCAGACCTCTCCTGCCATGCCCGCTGCTCCCCTCAGCAGTGTACTTCGTCAGTCTGCCTGTTCTGTTCCCCGCTCTGTCTCTAGTGAATCCTCTCACCCTCCCACACATCTGGCCTGTACTCCGGTTCTTGTTTAAATAAATAAATAAATCTTAAAAAAATAAAAGAAAGAAAGCAGCAATGACAGATGCTGCGATCCAGCAATTAGACATCTGTGTCACTCCCACACATTGCCAAGGCCAAGTTGAAGAGATCTGCATTATGATTGAAGCTACACTCACATATGGGCATGGAGTTTTGCACTCTGACCCCACCGGGAAAGTGGTTGGTTGGATTACACAAGGAGGAGTCCTCTGGTAAATAAGCTTTTTTTTTTTTTTTTTGAAAACGCCAGATGGAAGGGAGCAAAAGATGCCTTTTTTTCCCTGGTGTTTTGGAAACCTGGATCTCATCAACTTTCTGGTTGGTTTTGGCTGTCAAGACCCCTGTGCCAGAGCGACGGAGCCAGATTCCCGAGGCTCCTCCTGACCCTTGTTGGCAACCTCTTAAAAATAGCTGTCATTCCAAGTTCAGTTAAAATATATCTCAACAAAAAAATACATGGAAAGTATATGAATAGAAGTAGGAAAGTGAAGATTAACCGACCGAAAAGTCACAGCCGTGCCATGAAAAATACTATAAAACACTCTCAGGAAGGTTCTCACTCATGTTATTACTTGTGCAGTAAATGTAGAGACTTTGACCCATTTCTCATGGCCCATTGTGTCCCACTTCGCTATTGGAGGTTTCGAGTGACTGATTCTTTGCAGATTTTGTTTGGGGGGCAAAAATCAACAACAAAAAACTCCCTCAGGTTTGCTGGTGGTTTATCCCATGCAAGGTGTGTCACCGTGGATCAGCATCCTGATGAAATGAAATGCCACTTCCAAGCTTCCTTCTTCTTCTGGAAATGTTCTTCATTCTTCGAGTAGGAAATCCTCAAATATATCGGTACAGATTTTTACACTGATCTTGAAAACGAAAAACGAGAACAGATAGCAGAAAGGAGAAGGGAAATTCTTCATGGGGGACTCAATATTCGTTCCCTTCAGATGTTGATGGCAAGGGAGGGGTGTTGTGATCTGCTAGTGAGAGTGAGCTCAAGATTGTGTTCCTGTCCTTGTCGATTGGATTGTTGCCTTGTCTCGAGGCTCCTAGGGACATTACCGTAAGGGGACAAAGGTGACCCTGGAAACAGGGAGTTATTTGTTGCACAGGCTGATTTTCATTTTCCAGACTCTACTACAATCAGAAGACATTGCTGCTTTCTCTTTTTTTCCTTACCCCTCAACTTCTGTTGTCTGCCATGCATATATTTCATTTGACATTTAAGTGCACGGTTCTTAAGATCTCTGGCAAATAACCTCCATTTCACGTTTTGCTGGCACTGTGGCCTCACTGTAAATGCTCTCTGTATATTCTTGGGAAGTTGCATAATTGCAGTTACTCCAGTTTACTGTGCAATACGCTCAGTGACTAATGGCATAATCAGGACTTGAAAAATATATAAACAGTTCAACAGAAGCAATTGATTCACTGAGCTCTTTTCATCCAGACAAGGGTGAGCTAATGGGAATGAAAAAAGACGGAGGTGTGCAGCAGCTTCTTTGATGTATTGGAGACGGAGTGCTCCCACAAATCCTGTGCAGTGCTGCTCAGGGAATGGCGTATTCTCTTTCATATGCATGAGCCTGCCGTGCCAAGTGGTCATCCTAATTGGCTCTTGCTTGGTATTCCTTAATGTGCATGTTACATGTGTTACAGCTGTTTTTTCCTTTGCTCCGAATACTACTGACAGTGACAGCTCTGAAGAAGCAGCCTGTCTCGCGTGTCCCCTGTGGCCTCACCCTAGCCCTGGTTTCTTAGGATAGGATTACGGTGGAGGCTGCAAGCAGGACCGGCTGGCTGACCTCTGCACATCGTTGATTGACACAGAATCTTCTTCTCTGGCCCTCAGTGGCATCTTGTCTTTCTTCCTGAATGTCTAGCTGAGATGCACAGAAGTAGAGATTTTCAACAGGGACTACGTAGCCAAAAACAAAAAAACAAAAAACCTTAACCCTAATTCTACTTCCTCACTGTTCAGTCAGTGAGGAATGATAATGATCATAATGTTCTTTCCTTGGGGATTTATTAGCTAGCTGATAAGCTTTACATCTTTTTCCCCATCCAGCCTGTTCTTATACAAAATTTTCTGTCTCTTAATTCGACCACTAATTTAATTTATTAAATCTTTGTGATGACATCAC
This sequence comes from Talpa europaea, assembly GCF_964194135.1. Classification (NCBI taxonomy): domain Eukaryota; kingdom Metazoa; phylum Chordata; class Mammalia; order Eulipotyphla; family Talpidae; genus Talpa; species Talpa europaea. The sequence continues at coordinate 150,919,586 of NC_140068.1, forward strand.
TCAGTCTGTAGCAGCAACCTCTCATTGAAGCAGTTAATTCTGGACTTTTCCAAAGAGATAATTTGCAACGAAATATTTTTTCTCGAATAAGAAATGGATTGTGACGTACATGCCTGTGCAATCATAAAGTCCTTTTGCGTGTCCTGTGTCCCATGTCATGGTAATGCTTGGACTTTGTTCTGGTATTTAAGAATTATGTGGCCAGGAAGCTTCCTGTTGAATAGCGAATAATCTCCACCAGTGTTATTTGTTGCCCATTAAGTTTCAGCTGCTGGATCATAAGATAGTAGCTGATTTTCCATGCCTTCTGGCTTCCTGTCCTTCCTCATTCCTCCTCTTGGGGAGACACTCCGCTGTACCCCTGTTTTGGAGCTGTGTTGTACATCTTCCCTCGAAGGGTCTCATGAGTGATTACGCAGTGTGGTGTTTGGATCTTTGTTCAGTCCTTCTTGGAGAATGTAGTTGTAGAAAAGTACAGTGGATAAGATTTTTTTTTTTAATCTCAGACTATTGTGAATTAGGGATCATAAAAAGAAAAAAATAGAAGAGGTGGTAGTGGATGTTTTGGGTCAAGGTTTATCACTGTGCCCCAAAATTGCCTGCAGCTCTGCCCACCGACTCCCCATGCAGATAAGTTTGGGGGCTGCTCTTTCCAGAAAAGCTGGGTACAGAGCAAGGAGGCCAGGCAGCATCCTCCCACAGTTATTTAAATTTTACACATTCTGCTAGAGTTTTATTATCTGGGAGGAGACCACAGTGAAATACTCCAAGGCAGTAGATAACAAAGAGAAAGAGAGGGATATCGGATTTTGGGAAATTCGGGGCATTTTAATTTAAAAAAAAAAATAACAATCCAATGAGGTGTTTTTGAAAGAAATTAAAGTTACACTTAATATCACCCTATTAAAAACCTCAAGATAGGAAGCCACTGTTTCTCTAACCACAACAACAATAAATACATAAATATGCAGTAAAATTAAAGGAGCTTAATTTTATACAGAATGACCTAAATGTAAAACCTGTTGAAAAGCACTAACACTAACCATTCTTCAACTAATCCCTCCATTTTTTCTTTAGAGATGTAACATTTATTTTCAAAGGAATGGTTTAAATGATCTGACATTTTTGTGTGAATGTTCATTCAGCTTTTCTTATTGTTCACGCACGTGTTCTTACATGAAAGTTGCTTGAAGGAGTTGTATACACAGTTAATAGTTACAGTATGTTATGGGAAACTTAAGGAATTTTCTTTTTTAAAGATTTATTTATTTATGCATACAAGAGCTGGGATATTGATGCATACAAGGCCAGAGGTGTGGGGGTGAGAGGATTCACCAGACACAAAGTGGGGAGCAGAACAGGCAGACTGACCAAAGTACACTGCTGAAGGGAACAGCCGGTGAGACAGGAGAGGTCTGCTGAGCCATGTGGGTAGCTCCCTGGCCGGGGATCAAACTCATGCTGCAGAGGCTGTGGATTGCTTCATAGTGCAGTGGTTAGCCCCTTGCACCACCGAGGAGGCCTGGGAAACTTAAGGAATTTTTTTTTTAAAGATTTATTTATGCATACAAGAAATGGGGTATAGACCAGAGGTGTGGGGGTGTGAGAGAATTCACCAGAGCCAGAGCGGGGAGCAGAACAGGCAGACTGATGAAGTACACTGCTGAGGGGAGCAGCGGGCAGCAGGAGAGGTCTGCGTGCCATGTGGGACCCTCGCCAGTAGCCCGGGATCGAACCGGCGCTGCAGAGGCTGCGTGCGGGCAGCTCAACCGCTGCACCACTGGGGAGGCCCAACTTAAGGAATTTTTAAAGTTAATTTCCATTATATATGAGTTCTACTTAAGTTTTTTTTTGGCTTTTATATTTTTTATTACTCTATTTTTTTATATTTTTTACATCATTTTTCATTTTTGCATAACTTTTGATCTTAACCTCTGAATAAAAATTATTTTTTTCTCCTTGCTGAATTCTTCCATCTTTCCTTCTTCCCTCCTTGCCTTTTGGTAGATTAACTTCCACAGATGCTTTGTGAAATTAAAATAGAGGTGTCTATATTCAAGTCAGAAAATTGCTAGTATGGTAATATTCAGATCTCTCAGAAAAAATTAATAATAAAATATTTTGTAAATATCTATCTGAATCCCCTGTCCTGTGCTCTCGCTCACCTTCTGTCCTCAGTTTCCTGTTTTTAGCTGGGAAGGTATATCACTCAAAAGACAGAAGGTTCTCTGTGCAGCAAGGCACACCAAACCACCTGTAGATAAAAAATGTAACAGTTTGGTTTAAAAGCCACCTTCTAATATAATGATTGATGTGGTAGACTAGATGGCATTGTTAGTGCACATTTGAAAATAAGATTAACTTAAGTAACTGAAGACATTCAGTCATTGTATACAATTTACACGATACTCTTGGATTTCTTGGGTCCCTTTGAGAAAGAATTTACTGGAGTCCCCATTCAGTGGCACATGACAACTTTATTAAGTAAAAAGACATTTGCACAGACACAAACAGGCAGTCTCAGGGCAAAAGCTCAATTTTGTCAGAGCAAAGGGGTGCCCTTTATTGTTCTTTGGTGAACTTACCACTTTGTGGTCAGATTGGGTTGGTTTTCATCCTTTCTTACTACCACCTCTCACTGATCATTGCTTCTGCCCCCATCTCTGTTTTTTGATCTAAATTTTCCACTCTAAGCTTCTATTTACCACCCTTCTGACCCCTTTTGGCCCAAAAATCATTCGGGGAACTGAAGGGGAGGATTCGTGTTCTGTAATTGCTTCAGGCTGGAGTGGGGTGTAGAACTATCCCACCTAAGAGGCCTGAAATATTCTTTCTAATGCTAGCCCCTGAACTGACTGGCGATTAATCCTTTCTTCTGGTTCTGGAAGGAGGTGTAGGTGGAGTTGAAGAGGTGGGATGTGTGGGCCAGCTGTTGTCCCTCTTGAGGGAGTTGGAGTTTAATAGCCTCTAAGTGAGAAGAATCAAATTTATAGATGAAATTGCATATGGAAGGTCTAAAGAGGGGAATGAGAATATCGTGGCTTAGGGGCCCAGAAAGATCAGTATCCATGGGCGGGTCCTATTGTAGATACTTGCCACCAGGGGAGAGAGAAGAAAATTTTTACTGGTGCTGTGAAGGCCCCATATTGGGTACCCGATGTTGGGGTGCCATGAGTGGGGTTCTTGGGTCCCTCTGAGAAAATTTTGCAGAGTCTCTGCTCAGCAAAACATGGCAAGTCTATTAAGATAAAGACACTTGCATAGACACAGGTGGGCAACAGTCATGAAAAGCAAGAGCTGCATTTTGCCAGAGCAAGGGGTATCCTTATTGCTCTTTGATGCAACCACTGCAGAATTTATTGGTTTGGGTTGGTTTTCTTAAAGAGTGATAAATCTCTCTGCCCCTACCTCCTATTTAAGGCCTTGCTTTGTGAAATTTCCATAGCCATTTGAGACTTGTTAATCTTTCCTATCCCACCCCTGGTTAACTTCCACCTTCTTCCATCAATACAAACATTTTCTCAAAAATCAAGGGAAATTAAGTTAGATACTCAGGAAGTCAGATTATGAAGAACTAAGAAAGTCAACAAAACTCCTAAAAGCAATTTGAGTCCTGGAATAGTATCTGTATTTCATTTATATCTCTGTAGGTTAGAAGAATGACCCATGTGACATTAGCCCTTCAATTTTATTTCGAGCATTTCAGTTATTTCGAGTGAAAATAATTCAGTCTAAAATATATGGTTCCCTCCACACACACACACACACACACACGTTGGTAAAATTAAACTGCAAATGAAAGATATATCTAGAGTTACTGCCAGCCTTTAGAAGAAAGCAAACTACATATTAACATATTAACATATTAACCAGAGGGCCTCCCCTGGTGGCTCAGGTGGTTGAGTGCAGCACTATGAGGCTGTCCCCAGCCTCTGCAGTGCCGGTTCGATCCTGGCTGGCCAAAAAAGGTCCCACATGGCGCAGCAGACCTCTCCTGTTGTGCCCACTGCTCCCCTCAGCAGTGTATTTAGGTTGTCTGCCTGTTCTGTACCCTGCTCTGTCTCTGGTGAATCCTTTCATCCTCCTGTGAATCTGGCCTGTACCCCTGTTCTTGTACAAATAAAATAAATAAATCTTTAAAAAAAAGACATATTAACTAGAGCATCCGGCTTTTTTAGGCAAACAGCAACAGGTAAAAGTTTCAAGAAAACTATAAACCAGAGACACACTACCGGAGCGGTGGTAGGGAGAGGAGGGATTAGGATCAAAATAAGGGGGGTGGGAATTGGGGAATATAACCAAGATGAAAATGCATACATTGTGCAAAAATGAAAAATGATGTAAAAAATATATATAAAAAAAGTTGCAAGAAATAATAAATTTAAGTTCATTATGCATCACTTTTTAGACAACCATTTGATTTTTACAAGTGGAACAATTTTAACTGCATTTTAAATCCAAAAAGGAGGGTGTGATGATTGATGAAAACTTAATAAAATAAGAGCAGTAATAGAAAATTGTAAACAATCACATCTGCATTTCATCAATTGTCTCTTATTTACAGTCACAATAAATCATCTAAAAACAGATACAGGCAAACATTTAGCTGCTTAAAAAGGAATTCGTGCTGGAAGAGACAAATATTCATATTGAATTTACCTGCAGATTAACCCTCAAAACTACTGTACCCACATGTCAACCTTCACTGGTGCTGATGAAGTGGAACACAAGTAAAATCGGTAAAATAAACAGGATTTGGAGAAAAATCCTAACATGCCCATTTTGTCTCTCTACCCTTTGTGGAAAAGCTACTTAAAAAACAAAACAACAACAAATATGCTCCTGCTTAATAGTGAGACCATGGAGCGCAAATAAACCAAGTGCTGCAAATTTAAGTACTGAAAATCAAACATGGTAGCATTTTGACTTTTAAAAACAACATGCATAAGTTTTACGTGCCTCCCTGTCCTTTTATGTAGGTGGGATTTTCAAATTACACTCATTCTGGGGAGGGGAATTTAAAAATAGAAGATTCCCTTACCCCAGGGCACATATAATTAATAGCTGTGCTCCAACTTGGAGCCCTCCCTCTGCCTGCAGTGTTCTGTGCTCTCCCATCCCAGTAGCATCTGCATTCCCCTCCATTCACACCTTACTGTTTATTTACATGTTTGTCTCCCGGACTATCACGTTAGAAGCTTTTTTAAGGACACAAGGACAAGCTCTTGTTCCTTTTTGCATATCCCATGGTGCTTTGCACATAGCCACTCAGACTTTATCCATTGAATAAGAGAGAAATTGTCAGCTAGTAAGTGAAGTTAAAATAAAATAGCAAAAGAAGATAAAAGCTCAGCTCTGAAACGTAACAGAATATTGTGGAAGATGCAGTAAGTACACACAGGAGAAAGCGCACACGGGGAAAACTCCAGATGTGATGGAATAGAAGAAAATCAATTATTGATGCTGTTGTAAAACTTCTCTTTGTCAGCTGAGCATTCCAGAGTAGAGGCCAATTTTGTAGTTAAATTTGTTATGGAGATGTTTCCAACCTAAAAGAATCATATTGAAATTCTTTGGTTACCACAAGCAATCCACAACAGAAAATATAATTTGTGAGTGGGGAATCAGGGCAGGAAACCTAAGTTTATATTCTTTTTATAGAAAAATATTCCTCCTGCCACTTGTACTACTTGCCTCTTTTACATCCCAGGCACACTCTTGGGGTTGTCCCACCAATAGATGGAGAATGTTAAGGGCCATATTTTATTCATATTTATCCTTGGGGCCTAGGACAAAATAGGCACTCAGCAAATGTCCAATGAAGAAGGAAGATGTTTCAATTCCCTACGAGCTGAAAGGACATATAAAACCAGTGCTAAGACCAGGAAGAGTTGGTTTCATAGGCTGGTAATTGTGGGTTTTGCAATAAGGAGCTACTTTATGTATTATTTTTATATGAATATGCTGTATACCTGAGTACCTTTCACAGTAGAAACTTATGGCTATAGGATATTAAACTTGGCAGGACTTCAAACCTGTAGCTCAATCCATTAGGGGAATTCTGCTCTTCTCAACTAGCCTATAAACAAGTGGTGAGTATAGGTTAGTAAATATTCTCTTCGAAATCTCAGCTTGTCTGTTTTTTTCACCAGATTGCAACCTGGCCTGGACTTGCTGCTTTAGTACCATGATGGCGGGGTCACTACTCAGAAGAGGGAGCCAGCTTGGAGATACTTGCTCCATGCTGTTACCTGTCTTGGGGCTCTCATTCATATAGCAACACTTTGGAATTTGGTATTTTTGTAGATTGGAGACAATGCATAATGATGTCCATGTTTCTTTTCTTCCGACCCCCTTCCATTATCTTCTTCCCTGACAGTGCCCTGTCCCTCACTTTTAGATTTATTTATTTATTTATACAAGCACTGGGTACAGTCAGAAGCACGGGAGGGTGAGAGAATTCACCAGAGCCAGAGCAGGGAACAGAACAGGCAGACTGACGAAGTACACTGCTGAGGGGAGCAGCGAGCATGGCAGGAGAGGTCTGTGCTCCATGTGGGACCCTCACTGGCGGCCGGGGATTGAACCGGCGCTGCAGAGGCTGTGGACAGCTTCGCAGCCCAGCGCTCAGCTTCTGCACCACCAGGGGAGACCCGTCCTGTCCCCCACTTTTAAATTGCGTATAAGCTCCCTCTCCACCTCCCCCTATACCTTCTCTCTGTCCCTTTACCCTGCATCTGTGCTACGTGTCATAAATGCTTGAATTTAAGAATTTCAAAACAAATAAAAAATGAATAAAACCTTCTCAAAAGCTATAAGGAAAAGTTCCTGTGATTACCAGAATTGACTGTCATAGTGAGTGTTATTACATGAAAACTCTCCTCACCTTAATTTAATTTTAAATATCTGAACACCGGAAAGGGAATAGAATCTATAATGAGTATTGTGTTTGGTTCAGGAGTTTGGCCTCTAGGCGTGCTTTGGAGTAATGTGATATTATTTTCAGATTTTTATTAGAATATTGTGCACTTGGAAAAAGGCCTCTGAGAGAGAAACGTGAAATTCTAAAGTCTTAGAATTAATGAACGTGGCAGTAGTTGATGGTGGATTGATTTACAGTGGTCCCAGTTAAGTCGGTCTCTTAAAAAGCTGTGGGTAACCTTGATCCGGGGATGTCTAGGTTACCATAGCTGGAAGAACCTTCTGGAAGGCTGCAGTTCGGTCAGCCACTCCCTTCTAGACTGTGTCAGGCTCCATTTAGCTGGAGCTTTGGGACTAATTCTGCTCCTCTTGCTTTAACATACAATCTGGGAAACTAGAGTTTGAAGATTCCAGCAAGAGCAGGAGTTAGGGTGTTTTCCATTTACTGTTTTGCTATCTTGAACTTAAAATGGGAAATTCTGAGTGGAATTAAGAGCAAAAAAAAAAAAAAAAAACCAGCCTCTTTCAGCATCTTTGTTTAGTTGTTTTCTTAGAGAGAACTTGTTGGGGAAATCCTCTGGTAGACTGATTCCTGGACACTGATGGTTTCCTTGGATTTGACTCCCAGATGTCTATTCCGTCATCAGACTTCTCAGTCAGACTACATGGTGCTGACCTTCTGGTTGAAAGGGTTTTTATTAATGATGTGGAGGTAATAAAGTTCTAGAGAGCTTCAGGAACTTCTTTGTGATAGTCAAATAGCATGCCTTGGCCCACGTCCCCTTTCTAACAGCTCATTGGCAGGGTTGGGTTGCGGGTCGCTGTGGAAGGGCCATGTTTCCGTGGCCTGTGGCTGAAAATAAGTGTCGTGGGCCCATTAAAAAAGCCTGTGGTTGAATTTTGACATAGAGCTGTTTTGAACTGCCAAACAGGCCGAATTCATGGGAAACTCATTTGAATGAGGCCAGCTGCACTGTAAGAGCATATCTACATGGGCCTCCCCGGTGGCGCAGCGGTTGAGCGCTGGGTTGCGGAGCTGCCCACGGCCTCTGCGGCGCCAGTTTGATCCCCGGCTGCTCCCCGGCCACCAGAGGAGGGTCCCACATGGCGCGCAGACCTCTCCTGCCGCCCGCTGCTCCCCTCAGCAGTGTACTTCGGTCCTTCTGCCTGCTCTGCTCCCCGCTCTGGCTCTGGTGAATTCTCTCACCCTTCCGCGCTTCTGACTGTACCCAGTGCATGTATAAACAAAACAAACAAACAAACAAATAAATAAATAAATAAACATGCCTCTATTTAAAAAAAAAAAAAAAAAAAAAGAACATATCTACACACACGCACGGTGGCTTCTCCCTCCACGGGAGTTGCTGGTGGAAAGAACAGAAGAATCAAGTAGAGCCACGCATCTCAGCCGGGGCCGCACGCAGAGGACACTTGGCCATGTCTGGAGACATTTTGGGTGGTCACAGCTAGGAGAAGGGGGTCATTCTACTGGCATCTAGAAAGTAAGGGCAGGAATGTTGCTTAGTAACCTACCAAGGGTGGATTGGTTCCCACAAGAGAGGCTTTATCTGACCCCAAACCCAAGGTGCTGGAGTCAAGGCGTAGTCTCCCTTCCATAGATTCCAAGGTCCTGAACCCGTCTGTCTTGCTGGATGGCGAGATGATGAGCTGCAGGTCTGAGTATGAAGAGCAGGGTAAGGAGAGAGCGTGAGAAGGACAAAAGAAGCGGCATCATTGTTGGGAAATGAATTCTATGAGCCATTTTGCACTTGTGCCCAAATGAGTACTGGGGGTTCTGTAGGTGGCTCCTGGACCATGCCTTTGTGTTAGAAAGAACCTGTTGGTTTGTTTTCCAAAAAAAGAGCTAGTATTTGTTTTTTATGGCCACTGTAACCCCACAAAGCAGTCAGTGCCATGGAACAGCACACATTTATTCTTTTACAGATGTAGAGTCAGAAATCCAACACAGGCTGAAGTCACAAGGCTGGAACCACGGCGTCAAAGGGCCTGCTGATTCCTTAAAGGGTTTCCAGGGAGAATCCACACTCTTGCCTTTGCCAGTTCCTAGAGGCCCTGGATGTTCTCTGCTGGGGGCTGCCTCCCACTTCCTGCACTGTTGCCCAAGACACATCTCCCTTGAAGCTCTTGTTTTGCTCCTTCTTAAAGACCCTAGCACATATCGGGCCCACCCATGCCAGCCAGAAAGTTCTCTCCAGCTCAAGGCTCATAGTTGAATCACATCTTGGAAATCCCTTTTTGCTATCCAAGGTGATGTTCACAGGCTCTGGAGATTAGGATCTGGATCACTTTGGGGACATGCGGGGGGCAGGGGTGGGGTGGGACATTTTTCTGCACACCCTGCACTCCAGTGCAGTTAACATGGCTACATTTTGCTGACTCAAGCTAGATGCAGATAAAGAGGGGTTATACAAATGATGTGAAATAATCTTTTCACTGGTATAATTTCAGTGCTTTAGAACCACCTTTTCCTTTCGCTAATGTAGTGTGACACAGCAGACATTTGGAGGATGTTGAAAAGTAATTGTTGAAGTTGGCAAAGGCACATTCCAATAAAGGAGGTAACGCGGGGGAAACAGACAGGTGGGGAAGAAGCTGCAGACAAGGGGGTTGAAAATTTGAATGTGAATTTGACCAAGTAATGTATAATAACTGCTCACTTGGGAGTGAGGGTCTGGCCTGTTGAAAATTCAGATTCTTGGGCCCTGAGCACCTGATCAGGCAGGTCAGATCTGGGGCCAGGAGATGTATTTTTATTGCACACTTTCCTGTGGTGTATTTAACACAAAAGGTTCTTGGAGCTCACTTTGAGAAACAAAATGTGAGTAATTATTTTAAAATAAGTATGTATTTTTCATAATGAAGCGTGAAAGGAAGCCATTGCAAAAAAAAAAAAAAAAAACCCACAGCAATGGATAGAGGACATGAGAAGTATATCAGATTCTTGACATTCGTATCCTTTCAGTTACATTTGTGGAACTGTGATTTGTTTTTGGCATAACTTTATCTTTGTTATATCAGGCTGTATTTGTATTCAAAATGTATAATGATTTTGACCCTTGATTGTTCCTGTTAAGACTGTTGTCTTCTCTGAGTGATTGTTGTGTAGATATAAAGATTTTTGGCTCACTCATAATCAACAGAAACTAATTACTCTTGGGGATGTCAGTGACTGAGTCTATCTAAATCAGCTCTAACCAGGCTATCATTACAGGATCGTTTGGAAGCTTAGAGATAATATTTATGAATTTTTAAAACACACAATAGTTGCTCAATCAGTGCTAACTCAAGGAATAGATGGATTAGTTTGAGCTTCTCCTGGGGCTTTCATTTTAGGAATCGAAACTAATTCTCATCCATCTGTTGCCTGAGGTCCTCTTCTCTGTGGAACTTTGCACGTGGTTCCCTCTACTGAGCAAAATGTTTTCCTCCATAGCTCTTCTCTTACTGTATGGCAAAGACTTTGTGCCATTTATATGCATGCTGTCTTCTGAGATGCAGCGAAAACTCCTCCAGGGCATTATCCATACCAGATACTTCCTGCTCCAATATCTGGCAGAATTTCTTTCCAAAGCACATATTCAATGAGACTGTTGGTGAATTGACTAGTGTTTAGACAGTTTTTCAGATATTGTTTCTCATTTGCTTAGAAATGCAAACTTTGTGATGACTTGTATAAAATCAAACTTAAGAATAATTATTCACCAAGCTTTTCTGTTAGTGATGTCATAATATAAAAACATAGCTAGAGTACATCTCCCTGAATGGGCATGGTTTGTGATCTGGATGATATGTTCTACATGAAATGCCCAAATGAAATTAAAAAAAATGGAGCTGTTGGCATGAGGTTGTGGTGAGCAGTAGCAGTTATTATACATTACTTGGTCAAATTCATATTCATATCTTGTCAGTTTATAGTGAGCCAGAGATGAAAAACAACATTTGTTTCTGTTTTAGTAACTGCTTTAAAAAATATCTTTAAAAATCATTTTATTTTCTTTAGCTTGACTTCCAGTAGTGTTTTTAATATGTGGCTTCTCAAGCAGTAATGAAATGCATCCATGCAACTTGGCAATGCATAACAGGACATACTTCTAGGATTATTTTTAATGATTAAAAGTCAAATTGAATTTTTTACAAAAACTGACCCAAAATATAGGAGAGCCAAGTAAGACCAGAAAGAAATCTGTGAATGAAATGGTTTCTGGCCCTTTGCATATTCTTGTGTTTTCTCTGACTCTCTTCTTTCTTGTTCATTCACAACCGAAGGGGGGAGGGCACTGGGGGTGATCTGCAGATGTGTTCTCTGCAGTTCCTCTTCCTCTCCAGTGGTCCTTTGAAGGCTGTGCCTGTAAGTTGCCCCTGGTTTTTCGTTTGGAGATACAGTCAGATCTGTGTTGTCTGTGGCCGCTTTCTGTGACAGTCTGGAGAGCTGATTGGAGGAACCTAGTACAGTTGGAAATCTAGGTGGGTGACTGGGGGGTGGCATGGTAGAGAGAGCAGATGCAGAAGTAGTGGAGCGGTGCAAAGGGAAGACTTCAAAGTAGTAAACCCAGCAGCAGAACTGAGAGGATTTGGTACCAGCACACTTGTGTGGGATAAGGACAAATGCAGACGTTTTGACTCTGGTGTTCGGGCATCTCAGTGATATCAGGTTCAAGACTTAGGGGATCCATAAAAGTGATGGCACCCCAAAGTCTCTCTTCCCAGTGAACATTGCTCCACTGCTTTTCTTGATCCTTCAGCTTACCTTTCTTGATTGGGGAGCATGGCTGGTGACACCTGCAGCATCACATGAGATATTTGGGGGGGTCAGATGCTTGAGGCTGAGAAAGGTGAAGGGGGAGCATATGGACATTCCCACTGATGTGAATGTGAAGGGTGGGGAGAGTATGAGGAAACTATTAGCCTAGAACTTTCCTAGTGTATAATATGAAAGGGAGTTTAAAAAAAACTTTTGACAGGCAGCGTGCTGCTTACTTCAGATTTTGAAAGCAATGATTGAGTTTGGTCTTCAGCAAATAGGAACATCAGCCCTTCACTAAGTAATGATAGTGATTCAGAGAACTTTCTTTTGTGGTACAGCTCGCTGAGGGGTCTACCAAGGTGGAAAAAGAGAATAGTGCTTGGTAAACTCTAATTACTTAAATGTTGCTATAAAGCAAATATTGGAAATATACTGAAATGGCAACTTCAGGAAATATGACTAAGAAGTCACGATACGCCACACCCTTTTCCCCACCGTTGTGGTTGGTGAAAATTTCCACCAAGAATGATATATGCAAAGAAGGTTAAGACCCGGGTGTTAAGTTTTAGAGGAAGGTCAAAATTTGCATTTTTTCTGTGAATCCAATGGTGGAGTTGACAAGTGGGAATCCAATATTTAAGCTAGAAAATCTGCTGTAGTGTGAGAGAGGCACCATGCAGTGACTCTCCTCTCTTAACTTTTGTGCAAAAGTTGGTGGTGATAAACCAAAACAAAAAAGGTCAGCTTCTAACATGTTGCTTGCAAATAGATAAATAGTCAGTGTGTTTGCTTTGTCTGGGAGCAAGGAGGGGGCTAAGTTGGAGGTGAATGAAATGCCCCATGAGTTTAAAACAATATAGCAGGATTGCAGGATTCCTGTTACTCTAACTTGGTATTAGATTGCACCACTTTGTAGAAAGTATATAGCACCATTTTTCAAAGAGTAATTCTGACCCCAAGAGAATGTGTGGGTTCTCCTGTACCCTTTGGTCAGCCAGCCCAGTCGTGTTCATGAAAAAGCTGCATGCTAGTTTGTGGCATTCATATTGATCTGCAGAAAACATCAGTAGGATGCAGGACTGCAGGTAACAGGTGTCCTTAAGAATGGCTGAGCCTCTGGAAAGAGCAGGACATGGATGTTGGATTTCTGGGTGGATCCCAAAGCCACTTTTTTTTTTTTTTTGGCCAAGAGCTAGTATACTATCTTACCTTATAAAATCAATTCACATTAAGATAGATCTGATTCTCTCTGTCCTGGACATGTCACAGGTAAATTACCATGAGCTTCTCAGTCAGCACTATTGATTGTTAATACACTACTATTCTTTTAATAATATCTAAAACTCCTGGTTGAATTACAGTGCTGACTTTGTTTAATCTTAGGGCCCGAGAGAAACATGATTAAAAATAAAACTGACATAAAAGTACATAAAAATGCGAGGTTTAGTCTCCATCCCATCAGAACAAAGTGGGGACAAGCATGATTGTTTTGTGTTTAGCACTATGGAAGGTGCTCTCAGAGATTTTTCAGGCAGTCTCGAGAACACTCGCCATGTCCTACTAATCATTGTGAAAAAAAATGGTGCAAATGAAGCCTCATTACCTATGTTTAGGGTGACTAAGCCCATGTTCATGGCGGCCCCTGCCCAGAGGTGCTTGGAGGAAAGGCAGACAGAGATGCAGGAGATATGGAATGACGCATGTCCTGAGATAGGGGTTGGAAAATTATTAAGACTCATCTAGAAAGGCATTTGATATGTTTTTAATGATTCTGTGTTATCCATCCAATGTGAAAGAAAGAATAGCAGGGAGACAGACCTGTCAGGTGCGTAGTGACCATAGGGAGGTAAGGACTTACCTTGAAAGCACTTGAAAAGGATAATACCACCTCTTTGCCTTGTTGTGGTGCCTTAGAAGTGACAGGCATTTCCAGTGCCCTTTTTCAGTACTTTGCTTTCAGGGAACTAAAGGGAAGATGAGCTGAGGGCACTGTAGGTTTTGTTTACAGAATATCATTGTCAGTGCTGCATCCTCAGGACCTTTTAAGAATCTAAAGATTGAACTTCAAAGCATCCAGCACATGTGGCTTTTGAGTGAGGCTTCTTTCTCCACGTGTTAGCCAGTCTGCCTTGGGGAAACAAAAGAATCTCCCTGCTATGTGCATTTATTACGGAGGACTTTGGAGTAATGCATCTAGCAACTACTCATTTTGAAACAAGAAGTAAAAAGGATGTTTCCTGATTTTGGAATCACTGCCAGAGTACACTGTTAATTAGAGACAAGACACAGCAGAGTGAGTTCACAGAGAATCTTTGGGGTCAGACTTCTAGATAGAAGTTGGAGTCCTGAATCCGCCTCTTAGCTATTTGACCCCTTGAATATGTTGTGTAGCTTCAGGCGCCTTCTGTTCTTCCTTTGTTAAAAAGAGGGTAATGAAAGTTGTCTGCTCCTTGGGATGGTTGTCAGGCTTCTAGGAGATAATGAAATATGAGGGCCTAGCCCTCAAATACTAGCTCTCATTATTGGATGTGGATACATAAACACCCAAGGATGATCAGTATGGTTTAGTAGTTCCTTTTTGTTCTTTTTTTTTTTAAGATTTATTTATTTATACATACAAGGGGTATAGGCCAGAGGTGTGGGGGGTAAGAGGATTCACCAGAGACAGAGTGGGGAGCAGAACAGGCAGACTGACTGAAATACACCGCTGAGGGGAGCAGCGGGCGAGACAGGAGAGGTCTGCTGCGCCATGTGGGTTACCCTGGCCAACCAGCTATGGAAGTCGTGCTGCAGAGGCTGCGAGTAGCTTCACAGTGCTGTGCTTAACCCCTTGTGCCACCAGGGAGGCCCCCCTTTTTGTTCTTAATGAACAGTTAGTGGTTTAATAACTGGTTACTGCATTAGCTAGCTTCATGAAACAGGCCTTTCTGAATCTCTTTCAAGGCATTTATAAAGTTCATTGTCCTCCATCAAAACAAATCTTTACTAGTGTCTTAAAATCTGGGTTGGAAGAAAGTCTTGCTAAAGCAATCTAAAATGCACACCTTTCACAGATTCTTAGCTGCTAGAATCCAAGTAAACAAGTGTTTTCTTCGCAGCTGGTGTGTCCGACTGTCCCCTCGTGGTTTCTCTTGTGGCCGTGGCCAGCTGGGTAAACAGTCCTTGTTGGGCTTGCAGAAGCCAAAGGCTGGAAGGGAACTGAGTTCTGCGCTTTTCACTTCTGGAAGGGATCTGAAGAGCATAGAAGGTCTGCTTAGTCAGCGTCCCACTTTGAGGATCCCCAAGATCTTTCTTGGGGAGCAGAAGGGGTCTGCAGTACTGAGACATTATTTACCTATTTTGTTCCCATTCTTTCATAAGTGCATATTGAAGTTTTTCAGAGCTACATGATGTGTGATAATGAAGTAGAGTGATATGTGTTGACATTTGGAAGATCTGCCTAACTTAGTGAACTTAGATTTTCCAAGTGGCTAGTTCATGGTGTTACAAGGTCATGTATGGTTAAAAAAAAAAAAAAATTCCATCCAAAGGGCAAGACAAACCAATGAATTTTAATATAGAAGAGCATACAGTTCATTGATATGTTTCAGTTTCCACATCGCCACCGTGCTTAAAGAAACTAACACTTGTCAAGTTTTGGTGTAATATGACATTAGTTTCACATGTTGAAAATGAAGGCCAAAATTTTCTTCCCATTCTCCAACCAAACAGCCTATCACAGCAGAGGCACATTTGAGTACTTAACTGTTTTCTAGACACTATCCAGAGATTTTTGCAAAAGTCTAAATCCATGTTAACCATCTCATTAACTTTTTCAACCTGAAAAATATAGTTTTTATAAAGATATTTTTTTATATACCACAGAATGATTATATTATTATTTATACTAAATGAATAAATGATTTCAAAATTCTTTCAGTTTTAAGTTCTAATATGATGGCTGGTCTTAAACATAATCTATCTAATTCAAAGTTCTATGGGGTTCTCAGAATATTTTAGGGTTATAGAGGGACTTGACACCAAATAGTTTGAGAAACACAGGCCCTTGTGCTTTTTTTTTTTTTTTTTTCTTGTGGGACCCTCACTGGTGGCCAGGGACCGAACTGGCTCTGCAGAGGCTGCGGGCAGCCTCGCAGCCCAGCGCTCAACCGCTGCACCACCAGGGGAGGCCCCCTCATGCTTTGTTTATAGGAGTGTTTTCTGGTCATTGCATTGTCTGCTGGGTGCTTATTGCTTCTGGAAAAAAATGTTTTGTGATAAAATGTTTTTTGGGCCAAAATGCATGCTTTCTCCTCCCTCCTTTGAGATCTGCAATACAGACTCATATTTCAAAATCCCTCAAAAGTGTCTTCCAAATTTCTTCCAAACTTTTTTAAAATCCTTATATTTTCAGATTAATATCATGTTTCACAAAGCAATGTAGCATCCCATTGAAAACAGTGGGTAACATGATATAGTCTCTCCTCTCCCCATGTAGAAAAAAAAAGACTTAACAGTTTCTTCCCTTCAAATCCATATTATTTTTCAAAGGAAGGTGTATGAAAGCTTACCAGCTAATCTGACTGACTCTCTTTTTAAAAAGAAAACTGCTCATACTTTATCCTATTTAACTGTTTTGGTTATAGTCTTTGAAACTCCTGTTTTTAAAACTCTTTTAACATTTTGTGTGCTAATTCGTAGCATCTGCTCCTTGTGTCATAAGACAAAGTTATCTCATCCCCACACAAATCTTCCAAATTGCAGGTTAAGTACTAAGCAGCCTAACTGTGGAGCTGTTACTACTGTTTGATATTTTTAAATGGCAAAAAATACCTTGAGTGATGCATCATATGCCTTTAGAAAACAGTTGCCTTTTGTAACAGAAAAAATTTATAAATGGCAGTGGGTTCTTTTTAATTTCTTTTTATGATTCTTTCTTTCCAGTTCTTGTTAGGTTCTATTGGTTATGAAACCCTCCTAGCAGTTAAAAGCATTCCATAGTATGGGGGAAGAATATGTTCCTGGCTGATGGGCATTCCCCCCTAAAAAATAAAAATAATACTCACATTTCCGACCCAATGCCAATCTATTTTTTTTCTTTTTTGTAAATGGGATCACCTTGATTTCTTCCTTTTCTCTCTCATTGTTTCTATGTAGGAAATCAAATGATTTATGTGTGTTAATTGCTAAACTGATTGTTTCAATTGTTTTTCCAAAGAATGATGGTTCTCTATGTACATTATCATGACATCTGCAAATAATGATAGCTTTACTTCTCTAAACCAATTTATATATATATTTTTTAATAATAAAGTTTATTTTTATATTCCCCATACAATTACAACCCCCCCATTCTGACCCCAATCCCTCCCCTCCCGCCCCCCACCCCCCAAAAAGTGTCTCTGGTTCATAGTTTTTTGTTGATTTTGATTTTCACTTTCTTAATAGTTATTCATTTTCCTCCAATGCCAATCTAAATTTGTGTTGAGGCAAAAGTGCAGAGATAACCTCTTTAACTTTCTGTATTTTCCATGCCTGTGTCAGGAAGGAATAGAAAAGACTTAATTTGTTATAATTAAAGGGACAATAGTCATTGTATTTTATGTACTTCAAAAACTTGGTTTTTATGCTGTAAGTCTTGCACCAGTTCTTACTTAAAAAAAAAACAAAAAAACACAAAACCACAGTATTGTTTGAATCCTTAGTGACTTTTTTTTACCAACTGAAGATTGATTTAAAAAGTCAAGCAGAAATTACTGTGACTGTCTTACTCAATTCTGTTCCTCAGCACTGAGTAGATTTTGGGAGAACTCTTGACATGTACAAAAGAACAGTCCTTCTAAAGACATATACCTTAGAGCATTTGCAAACTGTACTGGAAATTCTTCAATAGTTAAATCTGCCAGATTAAGCAGGCCGAAGTGAGGAACCAGGCTGAGGTTACTCTTCAAATGGCAAGAGGCCACCTTTCCATCTGCTTTGAAAGTCGAGTATAGATTGAAGTATATTTGGAATATTAAAAAGAGAAGAGTTGTAGAGCTATGTGGCAGGGTAAGAAGCTTGGGGAAAATGTCATGAGCCATTGCTTGCATGAAGTATGTGATTTTTGCCTTTCCAGCAGTGGAGAGTCAACATTCAGGTCCAAACATCTGAAGAAGGTTAGTCTAGAGAGGGAGTATCGTGTGGGCCTTACAAAACCTAAGTTCTGGCATCAGACAAGGAAGTTAGATCCCCACCTCACATATGTGTGGTGTGGGGGCAGTGATGCAACTTCTTTTGCAACTCAAGACTGTCCAGCTGTCAACAGTCAGACAGAAAGTCCTAACACAGTGCCTTGCATTTTTTAACATACTAGTTATCTATTGATCTGTAACAAATTTCCCTCAGATTTGGTGGCTTACCAAAATAGATGAAGGGGTCAAAAAGTTGTCAAGTATTTATACAATGGAACATTATTCAGTGACCAAAAAAGACAAACTCATGCCATTTGCAGTAACGTGGATGGAACCAGAAGGAATTTTGCTAGCCCAAATTAGTCAGAAGGAAAAAGCTAAATATTGGATGGTTTCACTTATATGTGGAATATAGAGAAACCAGACAAAAGGTCAAGAAAAAGTCAAAACTATTAGCAAGCTTACCATAGAACTGAGGTGTACAGCAAAGGAGGGGGCGGGAGGGAGGAGCAAAACCGGGGAGAGATGATGGTTCAGGGGTGATATGGTGGTGGGAGAACTATGAGGACTACAATGATGTAAGAAAGAAAAAATTTAATTAATAAAAAGTAAAACAGCTACTAAAAAGAAATTTGGTGACTTAAAACAGTTTCTGTAAGAATCAAGAAACATCTTGGATAGGAGTCTCTGTCTTAAGGCCTCCATGAGGCTGTTGTCAAACCTTTAGCCCAAACTTATCACATGTGGGGTGGAGGGGGGAGGTGCTGGGGCTCTGCCTTCGCACTAACTTACATAGAGATTAGCAGGCTGCATAGCACCCCCGCCCCCCAGCAGGGCCTTATACCCCAGCAGTGTGCTTCCCCCTGGGTGAGGAACCTTGGGGTGACTTCCATTACCTTTGCCACACTCTGTTTGCTAGAAGTGAGTCATTAAAACCAGTCCATTCTCTCAGGGAGAAGGCCGTACATGAATACCAAGAGATGGGGTCTCCGGGGGCCATCTTGGAGGCTGCCTATAAGAACAACTTCTGCTTTAACTTATATTTTCTGTCCACATGCCTGTGAATTCCAAACATACACATCCAGCTGTCTACCAGGAAGTGTAATAGGCACTTACCCTGGAAACATGTTGCTCCCTGACTCTGACTTTTCTGCCAGTTTCTTCCATCTTGATGAATGGCAGCTCTGTTCTTAGAAATGACAGGTCAGAAACTTGGAGAAGGCCTCCCTGGTGGCGCAAGGGGTTAAGTCTCAGCACTATGAAGCTATCAGGAGCCACTGCAGCACAAGATTGATCCCCGGCCAGGGAGCTGACCCACATCGCCCAGGAGACCTCTCCTGACTCGCCCGCTGCTCCCCTCAGCAGTGTATTTCAGTCAATCTGCCTGTTCTGCTCCCACCCTGTCTCTGGTGAATCCTCTCACCCCTCACTCTGCACCTCTAGCCTGCACCCCAGCTCTTATATGCATAAATAAATAAGTCTTAAAAAAAAAAAAAAACTTGGAGAGATCCCTTTTAACTCTTTGTCTTACATCACTTAGCAGTGTGACCTTCAGGATATGTCTACATGCTCACCAGTTGTCACTGCCTCCTCTCTCAATTTCACCACCTTGGTCCATGTAGTAGGTGACTCTCCTGAGCTTTGGCAGCAGCCTAACTGAACCGTTTGTTTTCACCCCTGTCCACTTACAGTCTAGTCTTCACACAACACAGTATAATCCCTTAAAACAGAAGACAGATCTTTATACGCCACCATTCACAATTCTCCAGTGTCTTCCCATTGGACTTAAAGTGGAAACCTAAAGTCTTTACAATGGCCTACAAGGTATTTCATTGTTATAAAATTATTTTTATCTATTTTATTATAGAAAATTCTGTGCATATATATGATAATAAATACTACATGTATGTCTATGTAAACACATACTTGTATGTCTAGCTCTTTAATTTATTTAGAATTTCTATTCTGAATGGCATAAGCGAAGGATCCGACTCTTTCTCAATGAAGACCTAATTTTCCCAGCATTATTTGAGTAGAACCCTTGTTCCCCACTGAGATGATATTCCTCTCATCATTCTCCTGTTAAGCAATTTTTGTCTTATTGTTGGATTTTATACTAAAGATATACCTAATAGTTCACATAAGATACAGTTGTGTTTCCAGAGATTTTATTTGATATGGTATATTCAAATACATATGAAAACAACTTAAATCACATTTCTGTAAATAAAAAATAGAATTAATTGGGAAGGGCATTTACTTGTGTCTCTTTATTTGATATATAAACACTTATTCTGCTTAGGGCACTGTGACTTAAATTTTAAAATCCAGTTGGTTGCAAAATTAAGACGGAATAATAAGCCATATGAGTGTGGCATCCAGGCCACTGTTTCTGACTTAAATTGATAGCTTGAACTTTGTTGCTACTGCTAATAACAATTCAGAAAATTATCACAAAAATGCTTAGCAAATTTTACAGCCCTGTAAGAACATCTTCTGGACTGAAATCTTTATTTATCTAGCCAACTCTTTAGTGTTCAGGCATATCGTATCTGGGAATGCTCTCCGCCCCTGGTGTTCTTTTCTCCTTTCTGCACTTTTGGTCTTGTCTATTTATAACTTCAACTGGCAAACAAGAATGGGTAAGCAAAGAAGATTAAATTTAAAGGCAGTTTGTTTTGTTGGTTGTTAGCAGTACTGGTGAGCAGTTGCTGAAGTAGGGGCATATATTAAATTTTTTGCTGAAAAGGAGGTGTACAGAATTTTTGTGGTTTTCTTTTGATAAAAATTGGCTCATACTTGTTGCACGATGTGTAATTGAGACTCTGCTATAAATCACAAAATGAATCACATCCAACTCCTTGACCTCATTTCTATATAGATAGGAATGGAAATTCTTGTCGCATAGATGAGTCCTTATTTATGAATTTACTTTTCCTCAAAAAATGATTTATTGGGGCCTCCCTGGTGGTACAGTGGTTAAAGACAGTGCTATCAAGCTATCGCCAGCCCCTGCAGCACAAGTTCGATCGCAGGCCGGCCAGGGAACAACCCACATGGTACAGCAGACCTCTCCTGTCTCACCCACTGCTTCCCTCAGCTGTGTATTTCAGTAGATCTGCCTGTTCTGTTCCCCACTCTCTCTGGTGAATCCTCTCACCTTCCACACCTCTGAGTTACACCCCAGTTCTTGCATACATAAATAAATAAATCTTTAAAAAAAAATCATTTATTGAGGCCTCCCTGGTGGCCTAGGGGTTAAGTCTCAGTGCTGTCACTGCTATAGTCAGAGTTCAAACCCTGACCAGGAGCTAATCCACATGGCACACCCCCCCCCCCCCCGGTGTCTCCCGCTGCTCCCCTCAGCAGTGTATTTCAGTCAATCCGTGTTTTGCTCCCAACTCTGTCTCTGGCGAATCCTCTCACTCCTTGCGATTCTGACCTATCCCAGTTCTTGTACAAATAAATAAAAAATCTTAAAGAAAATAATTTATTTCTCTGGACACCTGTTTCTGGCCCTTAGCTAATAATGGAGCCATTCTGCCTCTCTCAGATAGATTTTGCTGCACTTGGAGTCAGGAATATGATCTAGAAATGAATTACTTTCTCTAGGGCAAAATCCAAACAGAAAAAAAAGAGAGAGAGAGAATGAGAATGGGTACTATGAGAAAGTATTTAGCTTCCAGTGATTTCTTCAAACCAGCACTACGATGTTCTGTTACATTCACTGTCTATGTGCATTAAGACTCAAATGAACAAGAACTTAAGCAGCCTAGTCAAAGCACAAATTAACCTGCTGTGTGACTTCAAGAAGCCTGCCAGCCTCCCTGGGCCTGCAGCTTCATTTGGAAGAGAATTTTGAACTAGATGACAAAGATCCTTTCCAGTTCTAAGATATCACATATAAAATTGGTAACAAATAAGGAAAATGCAGCAATTTATTTTTAGTAAAAGAAGATTGATACCAGCTATTAACTTGCAGTGAGTTTGCTTAAATCTTCCATCTCCTTCCAAATTCTGTTTTTACCAAAACGTAAGCTGAAGACAGTTTGTCATGCTTTGAACTTCCTGGCTTATGTTGATTTGTATCAATATGTTACTGTTACACAGTTGAGTGGGAGCTGAGTTACATTTCATGAGAACTGCTCGGAAAACTAATAAAATCACTACAGCCCTACTTTCGGTGGGTATTGATAGCATCAAGAAAATTTTTTTAAAAATTGTCATTTTCAGGCAATTGCTCTTCCAGCCAGACTGAAAATATAATGCCCTTAAACTCAACTCATTTGTTTAAACATTAACCAAGAGCTGCTTTTTCCTTCTCAAAATTTAAGTGCCTAACATGAATTTAACCACAGATATTTCAAGCCCCAAAATGTCCTTTTAGAAAATGTGGAGTATTCTATAATGGAATAGCTTCAGAAAGCTTTCAAGGAATTGATTAATCACACAGCAGCCCAGCAAGGCATAAAAATATATCCTTTCTCTTGCAATTGGGTCATTGGATGAAGAGGTCTTTAGCAATTGCCTCCGACCTTTGGAGATTCAGGGTTTGGGGTTACAAGTAAGATGCAGTCATAGTAGAGAACGGAGTAGCAGCCTGGCCATGGGCTTTCAAGGCAGATGAGGAAGAGCAGAGAAAATGCTAAAAAGGGATGCAGACTTTTTTGGAAGAAGGTTTCCAGGCTGTCAATGACCATTGTGAAAAAGCCAACAGTGGGTGGCTCTGAATGAGCACCAGAAAAAAGCTAGAACAACCCCCTGACTGTTAGTCTGGTAAGACAGTGTTGTAAGCTCCCAAGGCAGAAGCGAACTTTCCAGAACGACCTTGTCACACACACTTCTCATGTGTAGGCTTTATCAGCTGCTCTGAGTGGGGGTAAGGCGGTATGCATATTTTATTCATTTCATATTCAGTGTGTAAAGTAACTGCTGCTTTCCAGCTTGGGTGGGGAAGGTATTTATCAAGATTTATCAAGAATCAGAACGGAAACCCATCAATTACCTATTTGTGGTACAAAATAGAAAATTTCCTGTCTTCTACTTTGTCTCTTTTTTGTTGCTGTTCGGTCCTGGGAACCCTTTATTAAAAAGCGAAATTATTATTAGCTCAGCCAATCTGCGTCTTTCATCAACAGAATCAGATGAACTTTAGTTCAAAACAAAACTTTCTCTACTTTCTGCTCTCTCTGACTTCACACTCAAATCTTTCATTCTTTAAACATAATGAATCCTCATCTCTTCCTTTATTTCTCTTAGTAAACTTGACATTTTTGCGAGCTCGTTCCCACTGGTTTATACCATCATATTCAAGACTCAGTCCCTTCTCCAACATATGCTGTGCCTTTTCCCTCCGCCCCTCCCCCCTGAGTATTTTAGGGCACCACATGTAGATCAGTTGTGTGATAGCTTCGTTCTTGTAATTAACATGCTTGTTTGAGGTTATAAAATATACATCTGAGAAAGGCCAGGGATTTCCCCTTGAATATCAACTAACTGCTTGAAGTGGCATTTTCATTCTGACTTGGTGTTTTGTTTTGTTTTCCTGCAGCATACTGGAGCAAAATGAAAGAGTTTATTTTGAGGCCTCCGAAGTAGTGCTGCCACAGACCATGAGCAAGAGAGGAAGAGTGGACTTCAGCCTGCACAACTGGTCTTGAAACACAAGTGGTTTGGGGTAAGTCAGCTGAAGGGCTTGGCATTTGTTAGCTTTAAATTTCATCAGTCATCACTTATTTGGTGTCCCAGGACATCCTATTCAAGTACGTGGCTGTTTCTCTCCAACCCAAGCAACAAGATATTTGAGAAAATGTTGTGCTAGTGATAGACAGCAGAGAGAACAACCACATACACGGGTGTGTGTGTTAGTTTCTGAAATTTGCGGGGATAGTTGGATCTGAGTAGAATGCATTTGTGGTTAGAAAAAGAAAAAAAAAAAAACAACAACAAAAAAATGAAGCAACAAAACACACAAGCAACAAACTACATCTTCCAGATAATTCCATCTGAGCTGAGAGCCTTTGGGGTTAATCACACATGAATGAGAGCAGATTTGGTGTTGTTGACCTTGTTATCTTAGAGTGAGTGAATTACTGGGGTCGGCAGGTTTGAGAGGCATGGGGAGTGTCCTGGTTCTGTTGCACAAATGTTTGTTGACTATCTCTTACGGAACATGATGCTCCGAGTGACAGTCTGGGTTTGGGGGTGGCATTCAACTACTCCAAATTACAAAGAATAACTAAATTCCTAGCTATGCATCAAAATAATATGGACTTCTGAGGAAGCTGTATCTGCCTAGTTCCTTGTAGAGCTTGGAAGGAGAGTCTCGAATAGAAGCCCAGTTCTGCCCACCTAGCTTGGTGACCTCAGACAACTGACTCATCCTCTTGGAACGAGGCACCTGTAAAAACTCGAGTACGTGCCTCATGAGACTTCAAGGTCTCTTGCAAATTTAAAATTGCACAGTTGACTCTAGTGAAATTAGTTAAATAATTACACCCTTTGATTCTTGCCCAGGCAAATTTACTCTGTACCCCTGCAAGTCATAATGTGCAGGGGTGGTTCACTGAACCAGCCAAGGTGGAGGAAGAAGGCCAGGAATTGGGGGAGAGTCACTTCTCCCTGTTTGCACCGATTTTTGTGAACCAGGCCTTGGTCAAACAGGTCAACCTTGGTCAAACAGGCCTTGCAGTGTGTGCAGTTAGGAATATTCTCCCTCACAGGATTAAAGAAAACATGGCTCATTGTTACCTGAGTTATCATTTTCAAATCAATGAGGCAGATTTCTTTGGGATTACTGTCCTGTCTTCTTCTGCAGGAGATAGAACTTGTTCCTTCTTTGTCATGCTGTCACTTGGCCATAGGTTATCTGACAGGCCTTAGCCCTTGGAGGCCCAAACTTTGTTTCCATTGGCTAGAATTTATTATTTTCCTTTCTTACTAAACATCCTTTCCTGAGGCTGAGCTGTGAGTGACATGTTAAATGATGCTCAGATGTCACTCTTGTGAGCAGCTGACCGTTGGCCTGGGAGAGGGGCATTATTTGGGTTTCCTAGCAGCATTTTTTGCTTACAAATATAAAATTTTGAAGTGCAGGAAGCCACATAAATGCAGCAGACTGGAAATGCAAACATAGTGTTATTGGAAATGCCAGTTTTATGATTCTCCTGGTGACATTGTCCCCTGCAATCAGTGCGTGGAGACTCTGACCTGCTGGGTGGCCTGGGTAGCCTGCCTCGAGCCATGTCTTCACCTTTATTTACACTGTGCGCTGTGGCCCCTTGTTAGGCTGAACCTGGAGGTTTGATGAGGAGGATTGAATGAGCTGGCTCTTTCTTCCCAAGACACGCCTGACTGCAAGGGCAGTTCACATTCACTGTCGTCCCTACCTAGCCTCGATATACATTCCTGTAACATTCAGAATTTACGTCATTAAAAGTTAAGTCTCTGGGGTTCTCCCTGGTGGTGCAAGGGATTAAGTCTCAGTACTATGAAGCTATCCGCAGCTACTGCAGCACAAGTTCGATCCCTGGCCTGGGAGTTGATGCACATGGCGCAGCAGACCTCTCCTGTTGCGCCTGCTGCTCCCCTCAGCAGTGTATTTCAGTCAGTCTGCCTGTTCTGCTCCCCACTCTGTCTCTAGTGAATCCTCTCATCACCCCCCCACACCTCTGGCTGGTACCCCAGTTCTTGTATGCATAAATAGATAAATCTTGAAAAAAGAAGTTCAGTCTCTGACTAGGCCTTGTTTACTGGGGGCTTGCCATTGTCCCATCTGGATTATAAACAGCTTGAGGGCAGGAGTGTAGTCCTGGGACCTCCTGCATGAGAGTTGCCTGGAGAAACTTGTGAAGGGGCAGAGTCAGCAGCAGCAAGCTCTGTGAGTCAGGTTTTTGGGGGATATCGAGCCCAGGAAACTCACCACAGGTAATTCTTCTGCATCCTGAGGTCTGAGAACAACTGTCTGAGTCTACTTCTTTATCATCCTCTTGAGGACCCTCAGTGTAAGATCTAGGTCTGAGCACATAGTAGGTGCCCAGGAAGTCACTACTCATTGACCCAAGCATGCAGGATGGTGCCTCCTCCCTTCAAGCCTTGCTGCTTCAGGGCATCGAGTATGCTTTTTCTCAGACCCTTAGAGACCTTGTTTTGTCTACATATATAGAGTGTGTCCCTAGCTCAGAGGCTCTTTGGAAACCTTTGTCTGTCTCATCCTCTTTAGCCACTTGCTCTGCTAATGACCGTACCCCTCACCGAAGCTAGTTTAACTTGGACTGTGGGGGCCTGAAGGAGAGGCCAGGAGGAAGCCTGGGGAAGAGAGAGGTCCTGTGCCCACCTTGAAGCTCTGTCCTTGGCTCCCAGGGCCACACCTGCTGTCCGTGGCAATTTATTTTACGTGGTTTTTCTTTTAGCTGCTGGGGCTCACGAGTTGTCAATTTGGGTGGCAGGAAAGGGATTCTGTGGCTGGGGATTGAGTTAAGCTGCATGGACTCAACATCAGAGCTTTCACAGTGGCAGTGGCAGATTCAGGAATTGAATCTGATATTAACAGACGGCAGTGGTGGCTCTGGATTCTCTCCCTTCCCTCTTCACTCCCTCCTTTCACCCTCCCATGCTGCTGCTCAAGTGAAAGCAAACCCAGCCTAGGGTGGGGTGGGGGAGATCCAGAAGAAATGTGCAGGGTCTTGTTGCTTCTGGTGCAACCCCTGACTGCCCTTGGTGGCGGATCCTGCCCTAGCAGAAGATCTGACAGTGAGCTCAAGTTTGAAACCGAACAGAAGAACTGGGAGAAGCTTAGCCAGCCTATAAAGGAAGAAGCGAGCTAATCAGGCATTTATTAGCTGTTAAGAGAAACCACTACCAAATGCACTGAACCTTATTTGGCTGGCATTGTGTGTGTGTGTGTGTGTGTGTGTGTGAGAGCGTGTGAGAGAGAGTCTTTCTTAGTCACAGTCTTATTTAGAGAAATTGTGCCGATCTGAATTAAGTTTGTGTTTAAAGACACATACACGTACAGTAGCAGGAAAGCATCTTCTCCTGGGTCACCATCTGATTTTGATGACGGGGTCTGGAACGTACCAAGGCAGAAGAGATGGGATTGGACTTTTTCTTATATTCTCAGCTAAGTAGAAGACAAAAATGCATGGTTCCCAAGCAATGTTAAAGGCAGAAGAGGCTGGGGCCTCCCTGGTGGTGCAGGGGTTAAAGACAGTGCTATCAAGCTGTTACCAGCAGCTCCTGCATGAGTTTGATCCCCACTGGCCAGGGAACTACCCATATGGCACAGCAGACCTCTCCTGCGTCTTCTGCTGCTGCCCTCCGCAGTGTATTTCAGTGGAGCCACCTCTTCTGCTCCCCATTCTGTCTCTGGTGAATCCTCTCACCCCCTGCACCTCTGGCCTGCACCCACTTCTTGTATGCATAAATAAAATACATCTTTTTAAAAAAGGGCAAAAGAGGCTGTTCAAAATGTGCTTCCTGGAGACCTCACTAATGTGCACCTTCTTCCTTCCAGTGGGTGGGTGGGGGTAGGGGGGCAGCTTTGTGTCGCAGGACGGGGTGCACTGCTTACCAGCTACAGAAGAGAGATGTACAGTCGTTGACATGTCTTTGAAGCTTTGCTACAGGCAGCGTAATAACCAGGAACAAAATCAAATAAATTATAAAGTATGTTAATTTAGTGAAATACCAGATGCTGGCATCGCTGCTTTGGAGGTCTTTAGCTGTGCGTGCTATATTTCCTCACAAGTAGCTACGTGTGCTTGGGAAAAAGCAGAGTGGCTCTGAAAGACCGTTTGTCTAGCTAGAAACTATGTCACGTGTACTGTTTATCATGAGGCATCCTGGAGAACGGCAGGATTTCCAAATGGCCACCTAAATCACAGGCTCTGCTTTTGGAAGGAGCTCTACATAAGAGCCAGTCCAGTCCAGACCCCCCCTGAAGACCATCATTAGGCAGTTCTTAAAATGCTTTGTGGCTTAGAGGAGTTAGGGACCCTTTGTGCATCTAAGCCGACGTAAAACTCTGTACCAAGCATGTCTTCTGTTAAATGTGTTATAACTCGCTCTTCTTGCTGATGCTATCACTGGCTCACAATTGCATCAGTCTTTCAGAGAAGCTGTGTGGTTTGGTATAACTGTGAGTAAAACCACACCCATTCAGGAAATGCAGTGAATTGTCTTATAATAGGCATCATCAAAACTGATGTTGATTTACTTGAAAGGTTCCCTTTCTGAGTGGCAATTTGAGACCTTTGAAGGGAGGTATCTGCCATGCATCAAAAGAAGTTAGAATTAAACGGGCACCTTTGCACTGTTGGTGTGAAAACTGAAACTTGCCAGTGTTTGTTACTGCGCATGCTCTCCCTGAAGGCATCATCTCATCACGGTATCATTATCAGCTCCACTCTAATGACTAATGTTGCTCTCTCTTTCCTTTCGGAGTTTAAGATCAGTTGCTCCCAACTTCCTTCCAGCTGGCTCGAGCTGGATATTTTATAGGTGTCTCCAATTTGAGTCGAAAGCTAAAGGTATCATTTATCCTGTCTCTTTTTTTACAGGTTTCTTATTTAGAGAACCAAGATTCAACCAGCCAGTCGTCGAGCTGGATACCTCCTCTGCTTCATTCCTTGACCACATGCTGTGGTTTTGCTTATTCTGTATTTTATACTCCACCCCTTTTTTCCATCCCTTTGCCCTTGTTCTGTGTCTGACCAAACGCATCAGAGGCCTGGACTCTCACAGCAGCTTCCAAAAGAGAATTCTTCTCTTAAGTTTTTCCTCTCTGTATTAATTTTTTTTTTTTGAGAACTGTTTTCCTAAAGAAAGGGTCTGATTGAATTATTTCCATCCTTGAGAGCATATAGAAATAGAGAAGTATTTCTAGTGCACTGTTAAATATAAAACTCATACTTCAAAATTCTCTGTCTATTGATTATGGAGTAGTGATAAAAATGTATTGCTGTCACA